>NC_043979.1:42266825-42866825 GCF_902148855.1 Sphaeramia orbicularis | reverse complement strand
ATTCAAAATGTATTAAAAATCTGCAAATAATAATAAAAAATCAATTTAATCTCTGTTTAACTGATGATGTTCTGATTCGATGATGATAATAAGAATGATCTGTTGTCGTCATAGTGATGATGATGATCTTGATGATGATTTGTTGTCATGGACTGATGATTAAGAAGATGATTCTATTTGTTTTTGTCTGATGGTGATGTGCTGTTGTGGTGTTATTGTCTGATCGTGATGATAAGTTGTTGTCATCTTCGTCATCGTGATCCTTGCATTTGTTATAGTTGTCATCAGGGCGTAAAATTACCTTTTTACCTTATCTGCCACTGGCTAGTGAACTCCAAAAATTTGCCGGCCAAAAATATTTTTCACCAGCCAAATTTAAAAATCATGCCTTATTTGACTTAAAATATTTAACATACATTTTTATTATGAAAATCCAACTTCAGCATCACTTAAAGAATACAGTTATGTGCTAATTTTACACCCTGGTTGTCATTTTCAATAATGTTATTTAATGATGATAATGTCTTTTTCAGTATCCTTGTTACTATAGTAAGAGAAATTAAAAAAATTAAACAAGACCTTTTTCAATTAAACTGATTGAATTTATTGACTCAATGCATTTGTAGACAGTTTATAGAACTGAATGTAATAACGGAAGCAATAAGCATGAAAATATTCTGTCATATGAACAAAGAAACACCAAGCAAAGAAAACTAACTAATTTCAATTTCCAATTTCACACATATCATTGCAGATTCTGCTGAGACAGATAAAAACTTCTCCAACTTTAAAGTTTAAAACAATGCCAGCAATAAAGGTTATTGACAAATGAATAATAAAAAGAGTAATTTAACTTCAGAAAAATCACAGACTGCAAAAAAAGTTGATATTCCTATATAAATCAAATTCAAGAATACAACTGGCAGCCATAAGGTCAATGTGATAGATTGTTTTGCCAAAAGGGAAACACCTTGGAATGTATGAAACAGATTAACAAACATTATAGTGTTTAGTTTGTTCTCACTTTTACATTCATACAATCCTTGTTACCAGTATGGAATAGGTTACATTGGGATACTGTGGGGGTAAAATGCTCCCTGGAGATTTCCTGGGTCATATGATGAGTGTGATGCTAAAACATTAACAAGAAAAAAAAAAAAACACCACAAGATGGCGACAGTAACTCACTGATGTCAGAGGAGCAGAACCTCATGATATCACCCGCACAAAGTGTTCAGTCAAAAAATATTATGGATACTAACAGATTAACTTTAACATGTTTTTAAACAGTAAACATTTGAAAGTATTAGGTTAATATTTTGGAACCTTCAATTTATGAACAAGACAACTAATATTCTATACTTCCAGTTAGAAACATAGATTTTTATTTTGTGTAAATTGCTCCCGAGAGGATATTTGTCTTTCATTCATCTGACCGTAAACAGAGGCTAAGTCTTGCTACCTACAGCGAAACATGCAAATAACATTCATTTTCTGAATGAATTACATATATGCTCATAGATCCTCATAAAATAATGTGACAACATCCCAGATATATAAATTGGAAAATGCTGTTTACATGACACCTGTCAAATTCAGAAAAATCGTGGTATATTGGTGTATATATAAACACATACTTGATGTTAAACTTCATATTATCTGTAAATAGTGTACTGGTGACTGATCCCTTCAAGTAGGAGCAAATAATAGATACGAAAACAAAGGAGTCATGTCCATAATGTCCACATAAACCTACACCATTGTCAGAAAGTAGATCCACACATCATAGACTCAGTATAATCAAACTATTCATGAAGTTAATTTAACATTTTGCAAATTTTTGTTCACTGATATATGTAAACCTATCCCTGTATGAGCAGTAGTTATGAAATGAACTAACACAAATAACCTCTGGTGTTCATCTACATGTCCTGTGGTGTGTCATGTTCCTACAGTAGCATAAACATCACTGGGATCAGTGGAGGCTGTAGCAGGAGAGGAGGAGGAGGCTCTCACAACACTGTACGTCACTGTATCCTCTTCATCACCTTTAACTCGAGCCTGAGAATCAAGAGGAAACCTGCATCACATGTGTACTAGTCAATCAAAACGTCAATTTGCCACCATGTCTGATAAAGCTGACGCACTGGTCTGACGGAGGCACTGGGACTACTGCCTTTGCCAGATGTAGGATTAGGACCCAAAAAGGATCACAGACTAGGTTTTATTGGGTCACTAACTTACAGAGTAACAAACACAGTGTGGCCAAAAAAGTCACCCTCTGAATTTTACTCAGCTAGTTGTTCAGATTCTTCCATTAGATAATTACTGCAGCGATTAATACGTTTCAGCTGCAAAACCTTTTTTAATTCTAACTGATGCAGTGAGTGACTTCTCCTTTCTTTAACTGTCAGGAGAAAAGATGTAGCTCTGTTTCAGAAGACTCAACGTATTGACCTACATCATGCAAGGAATACAACTAAGGAAATGCTGAAATTATTAAAAATTAGTTAAAAACTGTCTATTATGTTATTAAAGTCTGAAAGGATAGTGGTGAACCATCATAATTTGGAAGAAAATGTCAGGGGAAAAAAATCACATTATTGTAATTGAAGAGCACTTAAAAATTTGATGATAAAGTTGAGATAAAGTCCAGTCTGACCCTGTTCCATAGTGAATTCCAGAGTGAACTCTTCCAAGCAGTTCCTGATGTTATGACTGATGTTCTGTCCTTCACAAATTGTATGCACTACAGAAAGAATAAAAAACTGTCTGCATACCTGGGTGTTGGCCTTGGGGTTCTTGATGTAGCTGACAGAGGTATAGCAAACACCGTCTTCAGAATGAACCTACAGTGAAGACAAAAAAAATCCCTCAGTAGGTTAACTCTACATAAGTTAATTGTTATTTCACTGATTGTCACCTCCTTGATTCGCACTTGTGACCCAAAAATTGATCACATCGTACCTTCTTTCTTTGTTTTTATCTCTTGGAGATGTACAAGAAATTTAAGAATGATTGTGTATCTTTTACACAAATATCTAAAGGAACCAACACACATTACAGGCTCTGCAGGGTTTTAAGGGCTGAAATTTGATACTTCTACATTCATAAACAAGTGGATCTGTAGTGCATCTATTGACAACTCAAACTGTAAAGAAAACAGAACTGATTTGTGGTTTTACTGTGGCTGTTTTCTGTTTAAAAACAGAGCTAAGCTAACAGAGCCATATTGTGATCTGAATATCTGCATTTTGTTCAGGTTTTTTCTTCATCTCTATCTACACGCCGTCCCAGTCAAACATTTAACCTGTGTTTAATTTGAAACAAAAGAAGCTCAATAGAGACAAAGTGATCAGTATTGAACTCACAACATGGCCATTCTTCTGTGTTGTGATGCCTGAAAGGACAAAGAGAGTTCACTGAGGAAAAATTCTTTCTTTTTTTTTTTTTTTTTTTTTTCTAAATTGACACGTTCTTCTCACCTTTATTTTTCTTCCATCTGATGAGCACCACAATGATAATTAAGATTCCTGCTAAAACCACAACCACAATAATGTACCACCACCAATCTGGAAAGCAAAAACGTTCATCATGTTAGTTGCAGATTTCTTTGCAAAAGCCAATATTCATGAGAAACTCACCCAATCCTGATATCATGGTGAAACTGTTTGCATTAGTTGAGCTGACCATCGGTGATATTGTTGTTGTTGTTGTGTCTCTACCTGGACAAATGAAAAAAAAAAAGCAATGCAGCTACATTAACAACACAAAAAAGAACACTAAATTACAATCTATGAAATAAAATATTATAATTTGTGCTCATAATAAATGTATACATAAATGTCACCTGTAATTTTAAAGAGGTCAACAGAAGATCCAGGGCTGAATGGAAACAGATGAACTTCTGTGGCTCCTTCCTCTACCGCACACTTGAATAACTTGGTGTTTTTTGGCTTTTTAAATGTGACACTAGAGAAGCAGTAGTAGTTCTGTGACCCTAAGAAGTCTTCATCGCTTTCATCCATAACTTTATCCCCATATAGCCACTTCACTCTATGTTTGCAAGGACGATATGCCGAAACAGAGCAGCTCAGCCTCATCCTCTCACTGACTTCTTCTTTATTTACTGGTGAAAAACATGGACATCAAGTCACATTCATAGCCATACTTCTCCATGTATCAGTCAACACTTTCTACAAGAGACTTCTCAATACTTACAGCAAATAAATCAATTGGAGAACAGCATTTACAGTCATGGAAAAATTGTTAGACCATCAAAAGTCATCAAAAACAACAGTTATGCAATCAAGTACTAACTCCTGTGTGTATCATGTGACTAAAATAGACAGAAAAGAAAACATATAATGCCTAAAAGCACTGTTTTTGGCAGTATAATGCCATAGTTATTGATGTAAGAACTGAAGTGAGTTTGTTTATTATCAAGAAAACATGGAAAATGGCTAGATATCAGTTCTTAAATTAAACTCTTATGAGCTATTTTTTGTTGTTATCATTATACAGGGGTTGGACAAAATAATGGAAACACCTCCACCTCAAGATGATAATGCCCCAATCCATACAGCTAGAATTGTTAAAGAATGGCATGAGGAACATTCTAATGAAGTTGAGCATCTCGTATGGCCGGCACAGTCCCCAGACCTCAACATTATTGAGCATTTATGGGCAGTTTTAGAGATTCAAGTAAGACGTCAATTTCCACCGCCATCGTCTCTAAAAGAGTTGGAGGGTATTCTAACTGAAGAATGGCTTAAAATTCCTTTGGAAACAATTCACAAGTTGTATGAATCAATACCTCGGAGAATTGAGGCTGTAATTGCCGCAAAAGGTGGACCTACACCATATTAAATTATATTTTGTTGATTTTTTAAGGTGTTTCCATTATTTTGTCCAACCCCTGTATTTGTCCAAACAAATATACCTTTAGTTGTACCAGGTGTTAAAATGAACAAGAAATTGAAGAAAACAAGGTGGTCTAATAATTTTTCCGTGACTGTATGTTTCAAGTTTCTACAGAATTTTGCTGACAAATGTCTAGATAAGATAAGATAAGATAAGATAAGATAAGACTTTGTTGATCAAACCATGGGGCAATTTCACAGCTGACACCCAGCAACATACAACACACACATGCGAAGAATAAGATGGGTAGAAAAAAAAACCCACAAGTGAGAAATGAAATAAGAAAATGACAAATTTGGTATTTATATAAATATTTGTATAAACAGAGAAATAGAATTAAACATTTCTGAAGTTTAAAATTTAAATAGTATTTACGATAGAATCAGGCCTCAAATGATTTCAACAGTGACACAGATTCTGTAATTTCTCTTCTGTACACCATCACAATAGATCTGAAATCAAACAATGAAGATGTGATTGAAGTGTGGACTTTCAACTTTAATCCAAGAGATTTGACAAAAATGGTGTGTTGACTATTTAGGAATGATGAGTCCAGATTGGCCCTGTTCCATAATGATGGGTTGACTGCCCATCATCCCTAGTGCTTACAGTACAAGCCTGTGGGGGCAGTGTTATGACCTGGGGTCGATTCAGTTGGTCAGGTCTAGATTCACAATGTTATGAGTCCATTAAATGATTCGAATAAGTGTTTGATATTGTATAATGTTATTCTATCAAAGCTAAAGGTGGTCCAATGAAATAGAATATGAATAGAATGGAATGTGAAACTTGTTTTTTGGCCAAGCAGTGTACTTTACACATTAAAATGTTTTGTTGTACCAAGGTAAGTAGAGCTGACAGAAATACTCACTGCTGACAACTGACAGATAAATCAGAGTGTCTTTTATCGTTCCTCCATATTTGTACTGCAGACAATGGTAGAGACCGGCATCTCCCGCCTTGACCTCCTTTACGACCAAAGAGCAGTTTGCTGTAACTCTCACTTTATCTGGTTCAGCTATCTGAATCTGGCCACGTTTGACAACATCCAGGGAGTATGGTGGAATGTGATAGGTCCAGTCAGTACTATCACATTCATGCTGATTTGGTATCAAATTTGTACAAGGCAAAGTGACATCAGCTCCAACTCTGACGCTGGAATACAAATACTGTCCAGTGACTGCTGTTAAAGGGAGAATGAGAAATGTAGCATGAGTTGACGGTGACATTTGCATTCATCATTTCTATGTCAACTGTTGTTGTCTATGTCTGTTCTGTATAAATAAACATGGTGTATATTATTAAAGGGGTTATATGTAATATTGATATTCCAAACTCTCACCAGCAGTGGTCAGTCTGGTGCCAGAACCCTCAGGACTAAAACCACCAATGAATCAAAGCTACTGTATGTATCTACGACTGTATCACTCACTGAATAAAGTACAGAGCTCATTTTTAACACACATCTGTATTATGGTATCATCCTATTTTCCTCTACAAACTAAAACTCATAGCTGCTTATTTTGACAGTCAGTCAAAATAACACTGTGTCTTGTAAACTTTTTTCTTTTTTTTTTTTTTTTAACTTGTCTTATCCAGCATCATGGTGGTCTGGCTGCCTTGTTATGCTGAACAAATTTGTTTTGCCAAGGAGAACTTCATAAAGTATGTAATATTCCACTGTTTTGTTTAAACTTCTACTTCAGCTGATAGTGTCACACCAGCTCCTAGACGTTAGCCTGGTTTTGTCGGTCTTGTCTGTCATTTCCTGTTTTATTTTATTAAGTCCTCCTCATGTGTCATGTCTGGTATCTTTGCTTCTTGTTCCTAATTTTCCCCACCTGTGTGATTACCTTTCCCCGCCCTGATTTGTTACACCTGTGTCTCGTTTTCTTCCCTCCCTCTTGTGTATTTAAGCCCTGTGTTTCCCCTTATCCTGGGCCAGTTCGTATTCTCCTCTGTGTGATACTTACCAGCGTTTTTGGATCCTGTCTGTTTGCCTGTTTTTGACCTGGATTGAGTTTTCTGACTCCTGCCTTTTGCCCGACCCCTGTCTGTGCTTCTGCCTCCAGCGATTCAACGTGTGTTTGACCTTTCACCTGATTAACTGGTACGTGAGCCTGCCTGTTCCTTATGTCCTGTTGCCTTTCTGTTTGCCTCTCCGTGTATGACCTGGTTTGGATTCTGACTGTCCTCTGCTTTCCCCTAGTCGGGTTACCGACGCGTGTTACCGGCCCGGGCTGTGAGGTCCAATCTCTGGTCCTGTCTCCAGATCCTGTGAAGAGGCCGGGACTCAGTGTCTTCAAGGATCTGCTTATTTATATTATCAGTGACTTGTCAGTTGATATTGTGTTTAATAAGCACTGAACTTTTACGTCTGTCTCCGGGTCTTGCAATTGGGTTCAGTTTCCGTACTCAGACCATTACAGAGTTTACATCACTCAGACTTTATTGATTTATTCAATCAATAAATGTGATAGAACAAAGTATATTTACACAGGTCTCAGCGTTTGCAGCCCAAAAATAGGATAAAATGATAAAAAAAAAAGTAGAAAAGCACTGAGTGCAGAACTCAACCAAGGCAGATCAGGACACCCCCCCCCCCCCCCCAATCACCACCAAAATGTAATCATTTCTTCCTTGTGTCAGTATCAACATTTCCTGAAAATTTCATCAAAATCCTACCATAACCTTTTGAGTTATCTTACTAACAGACAAGCAAACTTCGATGAAAACATAACCTCCGCTGTCCCTTGGCGGAGGTAAATGCGTAAAAGCTAAACAAAACAGAATATAAATGACCATATAATTTGCTAAAATATACCTCTGAATTTGTACCACATTGTACAATATACAGCAGCAGTAACAGTTTAAGGTGGTTTATTTAAACAGCAAAATGAGCAGAAGCAACAATTTACTGGTAGAAATAAAGTGAAAATAGTGACTGTAATGTGGCAGCATCAAGACCTGTTGTTAAGGTGCATGGTGGACAGTATATGGGGGTGGAGCAGTTCAGTTGTCTGACTGCATCTGGGTAGAAGCTGTGTTTCAGTCTGTATGTTTTTGCTCAGATGCAGTGCAGCCTCCTGCCAGAGGGCAGGGGGGTGAACATTTCGTGTGCAGGGTGAGCGGGGTCATGGAGGATGCAGGTGGCTCTGGTGGTCTAGATGTCCCCAGTGGGACATTATCTCTGTTAGCTTAGCTCTATTTTTAGACAGAAAACAGCCACAGTGAAACCACAAATAACCTCAGTTTTCCATACAGTTTGTGTTGTCAGTAGCTGAACTAAAGGTCTGTTTGGAATCCAACAAACAAGGTCAGAACTGTCACAGTTTTGTCTGAACCATGGATCGACAAACAGCAACTTCGCAAAGATAATAACTTTATACCTTCATAAGCCTCAGAATCAAACCCACCTGAGTAGAAGAAATGCTGCCATTTCAGCATCAAAGTCTATTCTTTTCATTTAGAGCTGTGTCCAGTGGAGAAAACAACATTCAAAACTCTAAAAGTTGCTTCTTAGTGGTTCTGATACCATCTGTGCCTTTTCTGATGCTTCGGTTCAAACCCCTGCGGGGTTAGTTTTCCTCACGATGGGAGACCAGTAGAATGACTCACTCCTCTAGTAGTCACATAAATTCCCCAGACCAATACTGTAAATAAATTCAGTTCATATCTCTACAATCTAACAGTAACCTGACATCTATCCAATGGTATCTTTGGTTGAACTTTACAGCACTGTGTACTAAACATTACTGATAATTTTAGATTAGTTTTTAATATTTGAAAATAGAAGTATTACATATAACCCCTTTAAGTCTCATTAATACGTTTTATATGGCATGACTGAAAGAGAATATGGAATGACAGCTTAAATATATGAAATTACAGTCTGATTATATGATACTACAATATATGGAATAAACATCTGAATTTACAGAACTTCATTTGACATGTTAACCCTTACAAACTGTACATGTTTTACACCTTTCTTCTGGGTAGGATCTGGGTCAATTTTGTACTCCAAGTTTCAACCAGAGAGTGTATTTTATCCAATAATAATTATGGAACTAATCCTCATCTTGTCCCATTTTCCCATAGACATATAAACATAACTAAGTTTTTTTTTTTTTTTTTTTTTTTCTCGATTAAAACTAAAAAATGGCAAGAGAATTCAGGATCTGGAAGATTTCATCAACACTTAAAACCATTAAAAGACATTTCAATTGACCCTCAATGTAGAAAAAAGTTTTTGCGCTGGATTAGAAATTTAGACTTTAATATTTCCATTTTCATTTCACTTTTGCCTTTAGGAAAAGTCATCATATATATCAGACTAAAGTTGCCATTTTTATGTCGTATTTAACATGAACAGTGTGTAAGGGTTAAAGTTTCAAGTGTTCCATGTTAATAATATTTCTGAGATCTTACCTGTGATCTGAAGCAGCAGAACCAGAGAAAAAGACATCCGAATCAATTTAACGTCAACCATCATTCTTGGCTTTTTCTGTCTCTGTCCCTGCTCAGTGTTTCCTGTATTTTGGCAATGGCCTTCCTAATTTTTTCTTTTGGATTTTAGATAAATGCAGCATATCAGCTTTTAATTTTTTGGTTGATTTTTTATTCCTCCTCTGTGTGTCTAAAACTGACAGAGAGCACACTAGAATGAGTAGATCTGTTACTTAAAATACAACAAGAGGAAGTTGGGTATGAGGTAAAGATGGGCTGTTCTGACTGTTCTGATCACTGCTGGGTTTTTCTTCGACAAACATTTAACAAGACAAACACAGAGGCAAATTGTAAACCTTACAATGAACATTGTATTCTCACATAAAAAACAGTACCCATTTTACTTCATTTCCCCTAAATTATACATTTGTCATGATCATTAACATATTTTGAAAAATAGCTGTGTCAGCTTCTCCTTCAGACACCAGATAGTTGTGTTGCAAAAAAGTTGCACAATTGGCATCCAGTGTATGAATTTTAGCTAAATATGTCACAACCATAAAAGAGCACAACATCCTCCTCTATTATTTTAACCCTGTCATGAATCCATTATGAGAAAACAAAACCACAAGGACATAAATCAATACTTTAAGTGTTTTGTCTTGTTGATTTCTTGTTTGAAAATGTGTTTTCAATTGATTCGAATTTAGTTTATCCTAATGAATAAACATGATGAAACTACATTAAACAATTACATATTTCAGTGTTTTTGTTTTTTTCTTTCTAATAAGACAATTACATAATATACATAATAATATTTGTTAGTTGCCATTGTGGCTTGTCCATGTATTGAAAAGCTCATTAAACTTCCAGTCTTAGTAATTGTAGTACACAAGTGGTGTGTGTGTGTGTGTGTGTGTGTGTGTGTGTGTGTGTGTGTGTGTGTGTGTGTGTGTGTGCGCGTGTGTGTTTGATATTTCTTTCGTTAAATATGTCTTTTCCTGTAAAACGGAACAGCAGGAGCAGAAATTTTAAATAAATTCTGCTCACGCTTTGACAAGATTATGACAACATGTATTGATTGGAAGTATGCAATTTCCTTGTTTTTTTTGTTCCATCATATAAGTGCTGCATTTATGTCAACAGAGGAGTCAAACTGCAAATTAACAGGAAAAAAATCCATCTGTAATAAGGAATATTAGCATCTACAACATATGTTTATATGTATGTATGTATGTATGTATGTGTGTATGTATTGTGTGTCCAGGAAGGACTATAAACAACACGGTGAAGACAGGGAAACAGATAAACAGACTTACACACATCATAGAATTTACATGATAATAAATAAACTATAGACTCATCAGCATATAATCAGATCAGATGAAACATATAGAGCAAAAAAAATTCTGCCTCCATGTCATTGTCGGTC
This sequence comes from Sphaeramia orbicularis, assembly GCF_902148855.1. Lineage (NCBI taxonomy): Eukaryota > Metazoa > Chordata > Actinopteri > Kurtiformes > Apogonidae > Sphaeramia > Sphaeramia orbicularis. The sequence goes on along the minus strand of NC_043979.1, from coordinate 42,856,021 downwards.
ACTTTGAAAGTGTCTAACGTGAGCAGTTCTTTATTTTTTAGGTAATTTTGTACAGTGTTGTAAGCAGAAAGAGCATGTGCCAATAAATAAAATAAATCCCAAAACTGAAGACTGTAGCTACCTGCTATTTTTCTGACCAATGTAACTTTGAAGATATGATAGAATCAGACCTAAGATACACATATGAGTAAGAATATGCTTATATTTTATGCTACAGGTGGGCAAGACTAATGTGAGCAAACAATAAACACTGAAGAGTAAAGGCTTTAAAATTTGTAATAAACCTCAATGAGCCATTTGAATAATTGCATGGTGATGTTTTATAATGAAAGTCCTTGTTTGTTTCTCTGTGTGTTCCTGTGTGATTCAATTATAAGTACTGACGCTGTATTCCATAGTAACCAAAACACAAACACACTGAGACATTTACTGCAGAGGTTGACGCTTCTTTATTGAAACTGTCGTCATTTTCCTACATAGCTACGAAGTGACACTTTCATCATATCAGTTCTTGTCTATAAACACTGTAGGGGAAGCTGTGGTTAAGAGGTTAAAACAATGCACTGATGATATTGAGCAGTAGTTGGACTTTCTGTATTTTCCAGTAATAACCAGAAAACACCATAAAGGCAGGAGTAGTTAGTTAAAAATGTAATTAGTTTCTGTGGCTCCATGGATACTTTGGGGTTGTTTCAGTGCCAACAAATTAAAAACAATTGTGTCATATTCATATCATATCATATCATATCATATCATATCATATCATATCATATCATATCATATCATATCATATCATATCATATCAAACATTATGAGGTCAAATCAATACATTTAACAATGAGCAAATTAAACAGTAACAGCAAGATCAAGCATAAGCAGACATGATTTCTCTTTTTTAAATTGTTTATTTTCCCCAATCTGAACATTACAATGGGTTAAAAATGGACCAAACTACACACAAACAACACAAGTAAAATGTGCTGATAAACTGTGGATTGGATGTTGAGATGATGTTGTAGAAGTTGCAGATCAGAATAGGCTGACAGCAACAGAAGCTTCTCTGAAATGTTTATAGTTCACACTGTTATCTTCATCTTCATCATCCTCATTAGTGCGCACCATATGTATCCGGACAACACAGTCGGTAATGTTATTCATAACTAACCACAGTAAAGATCGAACCAAGATTTTAGAATTTACGGCATTGTGATCCATCTGAGTTTTGGTTCCTAAAACACCAAAGACAGTCGACTTCAGCTTCAACAGAGAAAATCACTGAGTCACAACTTTTTTTTTAGTTTTAGATGTAAATTTTCTCACCTTTAAAGCTTGTCCATATGTTGAGTCCAACAGCACTTTAGTATGAAAGCTGTTAAACCCACAGACACTATGATTAACTTCCACCAAGCTGGAAAAATAAGGAAAACATGGGTAGCATTCAACATCTTATGCATACATAAAGACATAAATGGCAAAATAAGTGTTTTTTTTTTTTTTTTTTTTTTTTTTTTTTTTAAGAAGTAGCTACTGCATGTTTTATGTCAACACTAAATTTCTAAATCTCATTTCCACCTCAGTATGTTTATGTATATGACAGAGGACTACTTGTAATCAGTAAAAGTATTGAACCAAAACTGTCATTTTGATAGATAGATAGATAGATAGATAGATAGATAGATAGATAGATAGATAGATAGATAGATAGATAGATAGATAGATAGATAGATAGATAGATAGATAGATAGATAGATAGATAGATAGATAGATAGATAGATAGATTCATTCTTTGTATTCCAGACCCCTGTTAGAAAACAAGCACCTGAATTCAGTGTGTCCCAATACTTTTGTCCATATAGTGCATAAACTATACAAGAGAAATGTAACAGAATAATATCAAACCTTGAGAAACTGAGCCCCCGTGTGGTAATGAAAGAGTACGACTGACTGGAAGTGCTGTTGTTTTGATCATTGGTGATTTGTTGTAATTAGTTGTTCTTAATGTTGTGGCTGTTGTTGGTTCACTTGGAGAAAGAAACACAACATTTGCAAAGACAATGATTCAATCATACATACTATACATTAATAAATGACACCAATGAAAAGTACTTAAATATTAGTATGTTTGTCATATTCTCACCTTTTTTCTCACTTGCATTGGATACAATGTTTTTATTATTATTATTATTATTATTATTATTATTATTATTATTATTATTATTATTAATAATAATAATAATAATAATGATAATAATAATAATAATAATAATAATAATAATAAATAAATAAGTAAATAAATAAATAATAATAATTATTATTTAATAGTTGTTTTCAACCCACAACAGCTGACAGATGAGAAGAAATGGATTTGGGTCAGACACATTAAAAAAAAAGTAGTAGTTTTGGTGAGTATACTGTATTTGATGAACATTGTTAAGTTTCTGTGTTTTTGTTCAGTAAATATTGTTGATTGTGTTTGAGAGGATGTACGTGGTGCAGCTGTTGCTGTGGTGAAAGGACACCCGCTGAGTTGTGTTCATTGGTTTCTTGCCTCAGTAATGACATTCATTCTCTACGTCAGATACCAGTCTGTGATTGAACACCCTGTTATATTGTGTTGTTTGTGTAGTATTGATATTAAAAGGGGAATTAGCTCAGGTAGAACACCACTGAAGGCCTAGATGTGAAATGCACAGCCTGCTGCTGATGAATATGCCTATTTATATATATATGTTCTTCAAGGTTGAAGGTATATTTATTATCCACTACAGATTAACTGAATTTGACAGCAAGAAAAAAATACATAAACAAACACCATCCAAAACAACAGATAAATGATTCCCTAAACCTGGTCACTCTGCATCATATCGGACTCTATCTGCCATAGATTCACACCACAGTAGACGGCTCAGATCAGCCAGGATGGATCTGGTTTAGACCAGAACCTGCACAGGTCATGAAGGTTCCGTACCAGCACACCTTCATCAAACCCTGCAAGGGATTTTTTCCTAATTAAGAGAAAGTGTCCATTACCAGAGGATTCAGAACAGATTCAGATTTGCTTTAAAATCAACAAAACAACAGAACAAAAATGTAAATGGAACACTTTTGTTTTTGCTCCCATTTTTCATGAGCTGAACTCAAAGATCTAGAACTTTTTCTATGTACACAAAAGGCCTATTTCTCTCAAATATTGTTCACAAATTTGTCTAAATCTGTGTTAGTGAGATAATCCATCCACCTCACAGGTGTGGCATATCAAGATGCTGATTAGACAGCATGACTATTGCACAGGTGTGCTCTTTACTCAGGCACTGATAAATGTAGGTTATGTTTGAATATGTTCAAGAAGAAACACTACATGTAATTCCTTTAAACAGACACTTTGAAGAAAAATTAACACCTTTCTGAAAAACTGGCCTTTAACTTTAATAATGTCAGGAACCAGCAACAGACACTTAAAACTATACTATTGAAATGCATCATAAGTATTACATTATACAACATCAGGTGGCAATACGGATTACCCAACAAATTAGCAGAAAAAAATGAAAAAGATGTATTTACACCACTATTTCCAATACTAACACATCTATAACTGAACATCTCAAGCATATATTAATCATAAGCAACTGTAAACGTTTCATATTCATTTGTCCAGTTCACACTGTGCTCATATACCCCACCTGAACATCACATGAAACAGAACACGGACACCGTAAAAACACATTGTGATGCCATTTTCCAATTAAAACTTGAGTAATAACATGTTTTACAACTGCAGAAACACTGCAATGATCAGCCGGCTTATGTGAACCATTTTCCAGTGGTCTTTTAGTTTTTTGGTTTGTTCACAGTAGCATAGAGGATACTGGGATCAGTGGAGGCTGCAGCAGAAGAAGGGGAAGCTCTCACAGTGCTGTATGTCACTGTGTTGTCATCATTGTGTTGATGCAGATGCTGAAAAACAAGAAGGAAACAGGATGTAAGCTCAAGTAGCTGCAGATTTGCTAAATAGATAATGCCAAGGTAAAAGACAGGTGACAAAACATGAAGGACAGGACAACATGTTAAAGCTTCAGCACAGATTGAGGCATTTAGTGACCTGGAAACTTACATTACTTGTAGTCTTTTTATTTTTGGTGAAGTAGACTGAGGCATAGGAAACACCATCTTCAGGGTCAGCCTACACAATAAATAGAATGAAATGAAAACACAATCTTCACTTGTTGTCACCATGATCTAAATACACTGTTGAGCATAAAGGTGCAATAAAATCCTTTTACCTCTTCTCATGAGATGATTTTGATAATGCAATTTATTCTTGATAGTTAAAGTGTAACTGGGACTCAATATGTAATCATTGCACCTGGTCAGAGGTGAATACTGATGTGTATAAATAGGAATAAAAAGAAGAATATGTCAGAAACTAAAATTATTCAAACTTTATGGGCATCAGCAGATAATGACAAGCTCATTCTGTATTTTAATTTTACAAAAATCTGCACTGTTTTCTCCTCCAATGTAATAAAATAAGACGATAACACAAAAATGTCTTTATATAACTTCCTGTTTCCTGTGTTTAATGTCTGTTTTAACATAAACATAATTCAATATTCATAACTCACAGTGTTTTCATCCATCTGCGTTTGGCTCCCTGAAACAAAAGAGAACATTTTAGTATTTACAGTAAAATATATCTTTAAAATGTTGTTATAAAGGTTTCTGAAATATCTATGCTCTGACCTTTGTTCCTCTTCCATTTGATGAACGCCACAACTATTACCAACAACACTGCAAAAGCCACAAAAGGAACAACGATCTTTGCCCAAAGTGGAAAACCTGAAAAGATTAAAAACATTTTGACCTCATGTATGTTAAAAGTGAAAGGTTAACTTAGTTTACTGTCAACAAACAAATCCTCATCATCTAATGGAAACGGAGGAGAAAGTGTTTCTGTGAAAATGGGGGTAAAAGCAACAAAATTCTGAAACCACACAGACATGAAAATCTACTGTGGTTAACTCTTTCATATGTCACAAAAGCTGTTCTAATTACGTGGAGTCTTTTTCCTTTGTATGTTTGTTCTCTAAATATGAGGAGAATTTCTGAGCAGTGGTGCATGTTACGGCAGAAAAACTGTCAGTCTGATGTTTACAGACTGAAACGTAGATATGACAGAAAACTAAATAAACAATAGTGACAGAATCAGATTATATTAGTTGGATTAAAGAGGTGAGAAGGAATGCCCTTAAGAGTGAGATGTTGAAGAAACAGTAATCATTATGTCTGTTTTACCTGCTGTTTTTGTAGGTGCTGCTACAGTTGGCTTAGTTTCATCTTCACCTGCACAAATACAATAAAAACTGGTCCATGTGCAATAACTTAAACCAATGATTGTGTGAGTATTTCTTGATTAAAGTGATGTTAAACAGATGACTGTATTCTTACCTGTTTTCTGAACTGCAGATTTAAAGGGAAAGCGATGCACTTTTTTGCTGACTGCATCTGTCACTTCACACTCCAGCAACTCATAATTCATTGGTTTATTATCCAAGGTCACAGTGGCCGAACAGATGTATGATAACTTTGAAACTTTAATGTTCATTGCTTTACCATCATATAACCACTTCACTGTATGTTCACATTTTTTTCGTGCGTGCACAGAGCAGATGAACTTCACCTTCCTGTCGTTCTCTTCAGAAACTGAGGAAGAATGAGATATTTTGTAAGAAATACAAAGAGAAAAGAATGTAATTTCATCAGTGTAATTCTAGTTGTTATGATGTGTCAGTATTTTTATTTTCATCGACAGACTAAACTGAAAATACTCACTGATCACAAGAGACAGATGAAACTCAGCATCATCATTGTGTTCTTTTGATTCATCGCTCTGTTTACAGTAATAGTGACCTATATTTGATGGGTTGACTTTGTTTATAAGCAGAGAACAGTCTGCTGTAATATTCAGTCTGTGTGATTGAGTTAAAACAGATTCTTTAACTTTTCCATCTTTAATTAGCTCCACTGTTGATTCTCTTACTGTAGGTTTGAAAGTCCATGTAACTGTCTCACATCCACGTTGACCACTGATCACATTCATACAAGGCAAAGTGGCATCCTTTTCTTTCTTGACAAAGACATTAATGATATCTCCATGAATTTCTGTTGAGAAATAAAACAGAAAATCAAATTTAAGTGTTTTCTGTCCACTAAACTCATTCAAGTGTTGAGCAATGATACAAATGATAAATAAAAAGATTAGTTTGATTTTCATCCATACCTTTTAATTGGAGAAAAATCACACAAAGTAAAATCCACATAAATTCACTCATCGTTTGTCTCTGTCTTTGTCTTGTTCTCACACTCTGTGACATAGTGATTCAGTCAGGAACACAGATTTCTACTTCCTGTTTCTTCAACAAACCTCCTCCTCTCTGTGAAGATGCTTTAAGTACAACAGCCAGTAACATAAACCACATCCTTCCACACGCAAACATTCAATAAATAAATAAAAGGAAAACCATCTGAGCATTTACCTTCTCTCTTCCGTATAGGATATTTTATAAATTGACCAGCACATTTAGTACAGAGAAAATTAAATAATAACAGCAAGATCATCAAGCATAAACAGACATGATTCCTCTTGTTTTAAATTGTTAATTTTCCCCAATCTGAACATTAAAACGGGTTAAAGATGGACCAAACTACACACAAACAACACAAGTAAAATGTGCTTCTTTCTCGCCGACAGACCGATGGCTTAAGAGAAACCGGTGAGCTGTTCCAGTGATAACATTTTCCACTTCACATGTGAACAGTGTAGTCTTCTTGGACTTATTAAATGTAACCTTTGCAGAGCAGTCTCTCAGAGACACCGACATGTGTTTGTCATTTTCATCCACCACTTTATCCTCATAAAACCACTTCACTGCAAATGAAAAAATGTGACTCCACAGAGCAGATCAGTGTGAGGCTCTCATCATTGTTTTGTTCATTTACTGGAGAACACAAACATAAAACACATTCATTGATCAGATTCAATTAATACCCAGTAAAATAGACAGAAATGAATAAAACACCATTTGGTACATGATTACAAAAAGAAATCTGCCATTTTGTGAGAATGTTCATTTAAAAAATCTGTGCAGAAACACTGAAGTGTCACTAAGGGTAATTAAACCAATGTAGAGGTATGCCAGAGTTGTAATACCACTGTCAGCCACTAGATGCTGCTCTAAAACCCCCATAGACTTATATGAAACATCTCTACAAATACTAAGTCCTTAATTTGTACCAGGGCATATTTGTTCCCATCTGTTTTATTTGAACGTTTCAGGCTGGAGTATCTAACCTTCAAACATGCAGACTACAACACCATTTCACATATTTAACCCTCAAAGATTTCAACAGTCTCAAACAAAAATAACTACTGTTCAAAATTGTTTAATACCTTCTGGACCATTAATTCTATCAATACCTGTAAATAATTCAGGTAAAATTAAGCTTTTCATGGTCATCATTTAAGACCCGTTTGGATGTTCAGAGGCTCTGTCATGAACGTGGAAACACTTTCATCTTCTACAATATTGACTCACCAATAAAACCCATGTAGTTTGATAAATGACAGCAGTTGTAGACACTTGTTTTTATGTTCAGTTAATGATATATTTTGCTGGAAAAGTCCCTTTTTCTTCAGTTTTCTTTGTGTTGATATAATAACCTTTGAATTTACGCTGAACTTTTATGAATATCTACATAATTAGTAAATAAAATATAGAAAATACCTGATTTTCACTGCAAAATGTAAAATTCAGAGGATAATATTAGAATAAATGGTGACAAATTATATAGGAAAGGTTAAATGTTGATGTAAAAATTCATTTGGAAGTTGCCACACAAATAGTTCTAGGTCTTTAAGGGTTGAAATAGTTTGTCTTATTGTTGTACATGTTTCAGATGATTTAAGTTTTGTAAGGACAGGCCTCTCTGGGGGTCATATAGTATGTGTGTTCACCAATATACCGTTCTGTTTGTTTACTTATGAAATATACCAAAATTTTATAAAATCAAATCAATCAAAAATATACTGTCCGTCCACAGATGCTTATGTGTGACAGCGTTTATAACCAGAGAACAGTCTGCTGTAACTCTCAGGCTGCCTGGTTGGAATATCATTTTCCAGTATCCATCCACCTTTGACCAAATCAAAAGACTGTTTTCTCTTTCTTTTTCTTTTTTGTCAAACTCCAGTTGGTGCGGTCACATTCATACTGACCGGGTATCACATCTCCACAGGACAATGTGACGCCTTCTCCACTTCTGGCCACAGACTATAGAGTCAGTTCACTAAGGGCTGAGGAACAGAACACAAATACAAATACTGTACTATACTTCATTATCTGCTTTTTTATGTACAAAAGGTTGAAATTTATCTTTGGCCTGTATGTGTGAAGATTATAAGTACTCTGCAACAACAACAAAAATTCATCACATGAATAAAAACTTATCATGTTGCAGCCATGCAAGGTACTAAACAGCATTTTACATAAATAAACACTGCATGAAGTGTGACACAAACACGGTGATACTGTGTGTAAGATAATATAGTGCCTTTAAATACATGCTTTTAAGAAAAATTTACACCTTTCTGAAAAACTGACCTTTAACTTTAATGACAGGAACATCAAACAGACACTTAAAACTATACTATTACAAGCATTACGCTATACAACATCAGGTAGATTACTGAACAAAATAGCAGAAAAAAATGAAAAAGATGTATTTACACCACTATTTCCAATACTAACACATCTATAACTGACCATCTCAAGCATATATCCATCATAAGCATCTATAAAGGTTTCATATTCATTTATCCAATTCACATTGTGCGAGTATACCCCACCTGGAAATCACATGAAACAGAACATAGACACCTTAAAAAAAACTGTAATGTCATTTTCCAATTAAAACCTGAGTAATAACACAAATGCAGAAACACTGCAATGATTGACCGGCTTATGTGAACCATCCAGCATTATTTTTTAGTTGTTTGGTTCGTTCACAGTAGCATAGAGGATACTGGGATCAATGGAGGCTGCAGCAGAAGAAGGGGAAGCTCTCACAGCGCTGTAGGTCACTGCGTTGTCATCATTGTGTTGACGCAGAGGCTGAAAAACAAGAAGGAAACAATACGTAAGCAAATTTGCTAAATAGATAATTCCAAAGTAAAAGACAGGTGACAAAACACGAAGGACGGGACAACATGTTACGTCTTAAGAGCAGATTGAGGCATTTAGTGACCTGGAAACTTACATTACTTTTCTTCTTTTTATTTTTGGTGTAGTGGACTGAGGCGTAGGAAACACCATCTTCAGGTTCAGCCTACACAAGGAATAGAATGAAATGAAAACACTATCTTCACTTGTTGTCACCATGATCTAAATACACTGTTGTACATAGAGGTGGAATAAAATCCTTTTACCTCTTCTCATGAGATCATTTTGACAATGCAATTTATTCTTGATAGTTAAAGTGTAGCTGGGACTGTGTAAGTATGTAATCATTGCACCTGGTCAGAGAGGAATACTGATGTGTATAAATAGGAATAAAAAGAAGAATATGTCAGAAACTAAAATTATTCAAACTTTATGGGCAAAGGCATATAAAGAATAGTTCATTCTGTATTTTCGTTTTACAAAAATCTGCGCTGTTTTCTCCTCCAATGTAATAAAATTAGATGATAACACAAAAATATCTTCATATAGCTTCCTGTTTCCTGTGTTTAATGTCTGTTTTAACATAAACATAATTCAATATTCATAACTCACAGTGTTTTCATCCATCTGCGTTTTGCTCTCTGAAACAAAAGAGTAAGTTTTAGCATTTACAGTAAAATATATCTTCAAAACATTGTTCTAAAGGTTTATGAAATATCTATGCTCTGACCTTTATTTCGCTTCCATTTGACGAACGCCACAACTATTACCAACAACACTGCTACAGCCACAAAAGGAACAACGATATTTGCCCAAAGTGGAAAACCTGAAAAGATTAAAAACATTTTGACCTCATGTATGTTAAAAGTGAAAGGTTAACTTAGTTTACTATCAATGTAGGAAAATTAATTCTGCATTTTATCCATCCTTATACACACAGTACCTAGCATTATCATTAGCATATTGCACTTAGCACATCAGTTATTAGCACATCCCACTAGTTACTAAGATACTGCAGTTAAAAGTATAAAAGATATATATAGTTAACATCGCAGCACATGTGATATTGCTTATGTTATTATAGTATATTCTTCTGTTTATCTTCTGCAAATGAGTTGCCTGATGTCCTGTCCACACTAACATAGATATTTAGCAAAACAGATATTTTTCTCAATATTTCGGTCTCTTGACAACATGTAAACATAATAAAAACATTTTTACAAGATTTTTCAATAATTCTTTTCAAAGTTAAGAAAAAACCCAAGAGACAATGGCATCACACCCCATTTTGCTCATGTTTTTGATGTGTTTGTATAATGAAACTGTACCTGAAATGTCAAATTCAGGTGTATACATCAGTGTTTGACCTTCAGTAGAATGAGGTCAGGACTGATACCTTTGGGAGACAGACTGGACCAGCGTTATAGACAAATCCACATCAGGTAAAGAATCAGTGGTGGCTGGTGCTAAATAAGACCACCTTAGGCTCAAGTAAATAATATTTGACTTTAAGTCTAATTCTATATGTATATAAATATTCATGTAAATACCAAATTTCTTATTTTTCCTCTGTTTCATTTTTCACTTGTAGCTGTCTTTTTGTCTGCACTTGCTTGTTGTATATTGCTACTGTTAACTGTGAAGTCACATCTTATCTTATCTTATCTTATCTTATCTTATCTTATCTTATCTTATCTTATCTTATCTTATCATTGCACAGCTTTGATTGTAATGTTTGACTAAGGTCTATCTATAATTTAGTGTGTTTTCTCCTCAGGAAAAAGACAATATTGTACCATGTTGGACTCGAATGCTTAAGCTGCACCTTTCCAATTGACCACCAGTAAGCATGGGTCCAAGGTTACCTAGATGACTGATTACTTTTTTTTTTTTTTTTTTTTTTTTTTTTTTTTTAGTTATTTAACCTTTATTTAACCACGTAAGTTAGCTGAGAACTAATTTGTCATTTCCAATAACGACCTTGTCCTCAATAATAAACTCATGTCCATGTGTAAAACCCAAAGGTGGAGGAAACTAAACAGCAGTTTAACAGGATGAACACAGCTAAACAAACACATTTGGAACAGGTTCATCGACTACTTTGCATTCTTTCTGGAATCCCAAATTGTCTGTATTTTTCAAGACCACTTTGCAACCCATTGAAAACCATCCAGTCCCATAAGAATGAGAAAATAAAGGTTATTCTGACTGGCTCTGGGGGCAAAAATTGCAATTCAGGGTAAGTCTTTTAATCCTCCAATGAGAGCACAGCCTCATGTCACCTATTAAAGGTTTTCAGAGCCATATACACACTGATTTTACCAACCCCACATGATGAGGACATGGACATATTCACACAAAATGTTGACATTAATGACAGGACACTTTGAGCTGAGACATTTCTGTAGGTTCTCATTGGCCCAGGTCATCATTGTTCTTGGTACTTCTTCTCAGTTCAACTGGACTAGTTTAGCTCTTTTGAAAATGTATGTATGGTCGTGTGGACAGAATAAAAAAACAAAAAACAAAAAAAAAAACCAATAAGTAGGAAGGAAATGACCTGTTTAGACAAATGCCTATGTTAGGATGGACAGGGCACTGGAATGACTCAAACTGAAGACATGATCTCCACCCACAGTGGGATAATCAGAGTTCAAAAATGGCAAGAAACAAAAATGGTGAAACAATCCTCATCATATAATGGAAACTGAGGAAGGAAGTGTTTCTGTAAGAATGAGGGTAAAAACAGAAGCACAACTGTAAAACCACACAGACATGACAAACTACTGTGGTGAACTACTTCAGAAGTCACAGAAACTATTCTAATCATATGGAGTCTTTTTTTTTTTGTCTGTTTGTTCCCTAAATATGAGGAGAATTTCTGAGCAGTGGTGCATGTTACGGAAGAAAAACTGTCTGTCTGACGTTTACAGACTGAAACGTAGATATGACAGAAAACTAAACAATCGCCACAGAAATAGATTATATCAGTTGGATTAAAGAGGTGAGGAGGAATGACCTTAACCCAAAAAGACCCAAACAGCCACTGGCGACCTAAAGCCTTTACTGATCTAAAATGTTTAATACCTGCTGATCCATGAATCTTATCAATACATGTAAATAAAATGTTTAAAATGCAGTTTCTCAGCTTTTCAGCAGCATCACATGTGTCTTTTTTGAATGTTTAGAGGCTCCATAGTGAACATGGAAATATGGTCATCTTCTACAACATTGATTCACCAGTACAAAAAGCAAAGTAAAAGTCACTTTTACTTCAGTTTTCTTTGTTTCTGATGTAATAACCCTCAACTTTAATCTGAGCTTTTATGAACATCTACATGATCAATAAATGAAATATAGGAAAATACATGGTTTTCACTGAAAAAATGCAAAATACAGATAATAATATTATAATGAATGGAGATAAATCATTTGAGAAAGGTTAAAGATATAGAAAAAAATCATTTGAGAACTGACACAAAAGTAGCACTGGGTGAGTGAGATGTTGAAGAAACCGTGATCTTTATGTCTGTTTTACCTGCTGTTGTGGTAGGTGCTGCTGCAGTTGGCTTAGTTTCATCTTCACCTGCACAAATACAATAAAAACGGATCCATGTGCAATAACTTAAACCAATATTTGTGTATTTCTTGATTTAAATGATGTTAAACAGATGACTGTATTCTTACCTGTTTTCTGAACTGCAGATTTAAAGGGAAAGCGATGCACTTTTTTACTGTCTGCATCTGTCACTTCACATTCCAGCAACTCATAATTCATTGGTTTATTATCCAAGGTCACAGAGGCCAAACAGATGTATGATAACTCTGAAACTTTGGTCACACTGTTCATTACTTCACCATCATACAGCCACTTCACTGTGTGCTCACATTTTTTTCGTGCCCACACAGAGCAGATGAACTGCACATTACTGTCGTTCCTTTCAGTCACTGTGGAAGATGAAGATATTTTGTAAGAAACACAAAAAGAAAAGAATGTAATTTTATCCTTGTAATACTAATTGTTTTGATGTGTCAGTATTTTTGTTTACATTGACAGACTGAGCTGAAAATACTCACTGGTCACAACAGACAGATGAACCTCATCATCATCATCATCATTCTCATCGTGTTTTTTTGATTCATCACTCTGTTTACAGTAATAGTGACCTGCATTCAACACTGTGACTTTGTTTATAAGCAGGGAACAGTTTGCTGTAATACTCAGTCTGTGTGATTGATTCAAAACAGATTCTTGAACTGTTCCATCTTTAATTAGCTCCACTGCTGATTTGCTTTCTGCAGCTTTGAAAGTCCATGTAGTCTTCTCACATTCATGTTGACCACTGATCACATTCATACAAGGCAAAGTGGCATCATTTTCATTCTGGACGAAGACATTGATGTTATCTCCATTAATTACTGTTGAGAAATAAAACAGAAAATCAAATTTAAGTGTAGATTTAATGTTGTTTTCTGTCCACTAAACTCAATAAAATGTTGAGCAATGATACAAACGACAAATAAAAAGATTAGTTTGATTTTTGTCATTACCTGTAAATCGGAGAAAAATCATACAAAGTAAAATCCACATAAATTCCCCCATCGTTTGTCTCCGTCTTTGACTTGTTCTCACACTCTATGATCTAATGATTCAGTCAGGAAAAGACATTTCTACTTCCTTTTTCTTCAACGTACCTCCCCCTCCTCTCTGTGACTTCAGTCTTTTAGAATTTAGAGAGAAGATACTTTAAGAACCAAACTCAGTGTCATTATTAACCACATCCTTAGACACGCAAACACTGAATATATAAAAGAAAAACCATCAGAATACTTACCTTTTCTTTTAGATATTAGTTGATTTATATATAGATACGTCTTCCTTGACATAATGGGACTTTTGAAGCCCTTCCATCACAATCAAAAATATAGTAACGACTCAGTCAGAGATGCTTAAATGCAGATTATTTTTCATTGATGATTTATTGAAACACACTCATATTTAGTTAAAAATGCTCAGCTTTGACAAAGCCCCCCATGAATCTGAACATCACATGATAGAAAACCTAAAATATAAAGATAAAGAAAGAAAATCCTAGAAGAGAATCAGTTATGATCATGAGAAGGAAAGAGGAAGAAGCTTTTCACAAACATGAAAATGTGGATTTTGTGCATTTCCATGAACTGGTTGGAGCAAATAATCTGGGTTGTGTTCTGTCACCAAAGGGTGGCGCTGTAGGTTATGTTACACATGACTAACAAACAGTAGATGAAACAGATGTTGTTGATTTCTATGAAAAATGTCTGATGTCTTTTTTTTACTGATGAAACAAAACCATCAAGGTTTTAAAAATGAGCTCAAATAACTGGTGGTCTACTTTGTCAGTGTCCATGTTTTGGTGTACAGCCTTCATCACCTGTGCAGCAGAGCTCATATTCTTAAGCACTTCTGTGTTGGTGTTTCTCATAGACAGTTAGAGGAAGTGTTTAGGCGAGAATGTGAGAAAAACTACAGCTGAACTCTGAGGTTTGAGCCTCTGACAAATGAGAACTATCTCTTTTCTGAGAAGTGGTGCACATTACAGCAGAAAATCTTAGAAAGACGTGCTTTATATGTGAATGAACTGACTGAAAAAGATATTATCACTGTGATTCACAGCCACATGTCAGTCTGATGTTTACACTGAAACGTACATATGACATTAAATTAAAGACGTGGGATAGAAATGTATTATATTAATGAGATGATTAACGATGAATAGGTGTCTCGAAGAGTGAAATGTTGAAGAAACAGTGATGTTTATGTCTGTTTTACCTTGTGTTGTTGTAGATGCTGTTGTGGTTGGTTTAGTTTCATCTTCACCTGCACAAATATAAGAAAAACCAATCCATGGACAATAACTTAGGCCAATATTTGTGTGAGTATTTCTTGCATAAAGTGATGTTAGACAGATTATCAATACACCGTGGTTAACACATTCAGAACTCACAAAAGTTATTCTAATCATATGGAGTTGTTTTATTTGTCTGTTTGTAGAATTTCAGAGCAGTGGTGTATGTTATTGCAGAAAAACTGTCAGTCTGATGTTTACAGACTGAAACATAGATATGACATAAACTGAACAATAGTCATAGAAACCAATATTTATCTGAGTATTGCTTAATTAAAGTGATGTTAAACAGATGACTGTATTCCTACCTGTTTTCTGAACTGGAGATTTAAAGGGAAAGCGATGCACTTTTTTACTGTCTGCATCTGTCACTTCACACTCCAGCAACTCATAATTCAGTGGTTTATTATCCAAGGTCACAATGGCCAAACAGATGTATGATATCTTTGAATCTTTAGTCACACTGTTCATTACTTCACCATCATACAGCCACTTCACTATGTGTTCACATTTTTTATACACCCACACAGAGCAGGTGAACTGCACCTTCCTGTCTTTCTTTTCAGTCACTGTGGAAGAAGGAGATATTTTGTAAGAAACACAAAAAGAAAAGAATGTAATTTTATCCTTGTAATACTAATTGTTTTAATGTGTCAGTATTTTTGTTTACATTGACAGACTGAGCTGAAAATACTCACTGGTCACAACAGACAGATGAACCTCAGTATCATCATCATCATGGTGTTCTTTTGATTCATCGCTCTGTTTACAGTAATAGTGACCTGCTTTCGACACTGTGACTTTGTTTATAAGCAGAGAACAGTCTGCTGTAATACTCAGTCTGTGTGACTGATTTAAAACAGATTTTTTAACCCTTCCATCTTTAATTAGCTCCACTGCTGATTCTCTTTCTGCAGCTTTGAAAGTCCATGTAGTCTTCTCACATCCACGCTGACCACTGATCACATTCATACAAGGCAAAGTGGCATCATTTCCATTCTGGACAAAGACACTGATGATATCTCCTTGAATTACTTTTGAGAGATGAAACATAAAATAAAATGTAAGTGTAGATTTCATGAAGTTTTCTGTCCACTAACCTCAATAAAGAGTTGAGTAATGATACAAATGATAAATAAAAAAATTCGTTTGATTTCCGTCCTTACCTGTCAATTGGAGAAAACTCAAACACAGTAAAATCCACATAAATTCTCCCATTGTTTGTCTCCGTCTTTGACTTGTTCTCACACTCTATGAACAAATGATTCAGTCAGGAAAATACATTTCTACTTGTTTTTTCACGTACCTCTTCTTCCTTTCTGTGACTTCAGTCTTTTAGAATTAGATAGAAGATATTTTAAATACAACAGTCGGGGCATTATAAACCCCATCCTCCCACATGCAAACAATGAATATATAAAAGGAAAACCATCAGGACACCTACCTTTTCTTTTTGGATATGAGATCATTTCTAAGTAGATCTGTCTTCCTTGATGTAATGGGACTTTTGAAGCCCTTCCACCACAATCAAAAATAAAGTAACAGCTCAGTCAGAGATGCTTGAATGCAATTTTTTTTTTTTCCATTTATGATTTATTGAAACTCAGTCATATTTGGGTAAAAATGCTCAACTTTGTCAAAGCCCCCCATGAATCTGAGTATCGCATGATAGAAAACCTAAGATATAAAGAAAAAAAAAGAAGATCCTGGAAGAAAATTAGTTATGATCATGAGAAGGAAAGAGGAAGAACCTTTTCACAAACATGAAAATGCGAATTTTGTGCATTTCCATGAACTGGTTGGAGCAAATAATCTGAGTTGTGTTCTGTTACCAAAGGGTAGTGCTGTAGATTATGTTACACATGACTAACAAACAGATGAAACAAATGTTGTTTTCCATGTAAAATTTCTGCGATGTATTTTTTCACTGATGAAACCATACATTAATTCCATATCTTCATCACAATCTCTTGTAGCAGAACATGTGGAAGACACCACAAACAGCTGATCAATCAGCTGATCAAACACATCAGTTAAGTGCTTAAATCAGAGGTTATTCACAACAGGTGTCTCAGTTTCCTCTTTCAGTAGCACCTTCAAATGGATGGACTTCACTGTGTGTTCACATTTTTCATGCACCCACACACAGCAGGTGAACTGCACCTTCCTGTCGTTCTTTTCAGACACAGTGGAAGAAGGAGATATTTTGTAAGAAACACAAAAAGAAAAGAATGTAATTTCCTCAGTGTAATTCTAGTTGTTTATGATGTGCCCGTATTTTTATTTTCATCGGCAGACTGAGCTGAAAATACTCACTGGACACAACAGACAGATGAACCTCAGCATCATCATCATTGTGTTCTTTTGATTCATCGCTCTGTTTACAGTAATAGTGACCTGTACTTAATGAGTTGACTTTGCTTATAAGCAGAGAACAGTCTGCTGTAATAGTCAGTCTGTGTGATTGATTTAAAACAGATTCTTTAACTTTTCCGTCTTTAATTAACTCCACTGCTGATTCTCTTACTGAAGCTCTGAAAGTCCATGTAGTCTTCTCATATTCATGTTGACCACTGATCACATTCATACAAGGCAAAGTGGCATCATTTTCATTCTGGATAAAGACACTGATGTTGTTTCCATTAACATCTGCTAAGAAATGAAAAATAAATCAAATTTAAGAGTGTGTTTAATATTTATTTCTGTCAACTAAACTCAATAAAGTGTTGAGCAATGATACAAATAGATCAGTTTGATTTTCATCCATACCTGTTAATTGGAGAAAAATCAAACACAGTAAAATCCACATAAAGTCACCCATATATTGTCTCCATCTTTGTCTTGATTTTACACTGTGCAAACAAATGATACAGTCAGGAAAACACACTTCTACTTCCTGTTTCTTCAACATACCTCCTCCTCTCTGTGAAGATACTTTAAGTACAACAGGCAGTGTCATAAACCACATCCTCCCACACACAGACAGTGAATAAATAAAAGGAAAACCATCAGCTGCAAAGCTTCCTTGGCATGTCTACTTACATGGCATGCCTCAGGCACCGTTGGATCCGGACTGAGAAATTCTTCAAGATGAGGCAGTCCATCAAAGTCAGAAAGAAAGGGACTACTATGAGGAATTGAATTCCTGCACGGTGCAAATGAAAGATGTCAGATGATTCCAAACTATAAAATCAAGGAGGAAGTAAACCTGAAATGGTTGTTAGAAAACCACTGGAGGTTGCTGTGACAAAATGGCAGGATAATAAGGCAGTCCTGATTGTCTCCACTGTCCATGGGATAGAGCATGAGGTGGTCAACAAAGGAAAAGTGCCATGTTACTGTGCCTAGACTAGCTGTTGTAGCTGAATACAACAAGAACATGGGGTCAATCAGACCCGTGAACCCGAATCAGTTTATTAGTGTCAGCCTCATATTTTTGGCATCTTTAAACAATAAATGTTAGTTGATGCATTATTTGGTCGTTTGTAACTCGTTTTCTAGTTCAGTGGCTGAGGTTTGATGGTATATCTGTATTTACAGTAAACCGGCTATTTTTTTAAATCTGATATTCTCTGATTAATTCTGTTCACTAATATATATATAAATATAAATATAAATATATATATATATATATATATATATATATATATATATATATATATATATATATATATATATATATATATATAAATATATAAATATTGTAAATTTTGCTTCCCCACCCTGTGTATGTGTGTATATATATATATATATACATATATATATATATATATATATATATATATATATATATATATATATATATATATATATATATATATATATATATATATACACATACACAGGGTGGGGAAGCAAAATTTACAATATTTTGAGGCAGGGATTGAAAGACAGTGTATGACCAATTAGTTTATTGAAAGTCATGAGAATTTATTTGCCACAAGAAAATGTACATAATAGAAAATGTTTTTATTCTATGTGTGCTCCTTCTTTCTCAATAACTGCCTTCACATGCTTCCTGAAACTTGTGCAAGTGTTCCTCAAATATTTGGGTGACAACTTCTCCCATTCTTCTTTAATAGTATCTTCCAGACTTTCTCGTAATAGTTTTGCTCATAGTCATTCTCTTCTTTACATTATAAACAGTCTTTATGGACACTCCAACTATTTTTGAAATCTCCTTTGGTGTGACGAGTGCATTCAGCAAATCACACACTCTTTGACGTTTGCTTTCCTGATTACTCATATGGGCAAAAGTTTCTGAAAAGGTATGGATAATAGTGTTAGGTATGATTATGACATCAATATATGTTTGGTTTCAAAACAATTGATGTAGTGCCTGCTGAGAAAAAACAACTAAATGTTCATTGTAAATTTTGCTTCCCTACCCTGCATGTATATATATATATATATATATATATATATATATATATATATATATATATATATATATATATATATATATTTTTTTAAACAAAAAAAAACATCATGTGTCCACGGGTGGGGCTTGTATTGTGATAGACTGAACCTTTTGTTGGCTAAGCACATGATAATCCTTCGAGTCATTTACTTAGAATGTACATTTCTAATTTGTTTTTATTTATTTTTTCTTTGTTAAAATGTACAATAAGATTTAAAATAAAGGTTTTACATCCACCTATATCATTTGTTCATGGATTACAATAAAGTGGATTTGATTTTAATGATATACAACATTTTCCTGTAAAAAAAAAATAAATCAAACACATTAATCAGAAATAACTGAATATATACCTACACAATTGTTACAGATTCAGAAAATACTATATACACAGGACTCAGAAAGATCATGTCTATACAGATTAAATGTACAGCAGAAAACCCACTAAACGCTGATGGGTGAGATGTTCCAGACGACTCTGTGTCCTCTTATGTGTTTTGTTGGTTTTCATAAGTGACGTCAGGGTCGGCGGAGGCTGCAGAAGCCTCCACAACACGGTGAGACATGACCACTTCATTTTGACTGATCTGTGTCGTATTCCCTGAGGAAACATGGAAAGGAGAAACAGAGTCAACCTGAGTTTTTATCGATAATCATCTTTTTAGTTCTAGTTTGTTATACATGTGTCCTCACGTTTCCTATTCATCCACCGGGGGAGAACACAAGCAGTCAATGAGAGGCCTGTTAAACCCACACACACAATGATGAGCCTGATAAAAAAAACAGGATCTGCAACAAAAGAACATAAAAAACCCATCAAGGTTTTAAAAATGAGCTCAAATAACTGGTGGTCTACTTAGTCAATGTCCATGTTTTGGTGTACAGCCTTCATCACCTGTGCAGCAGAGCTCGTATTCTTAAGCACTTCTGTGTTGGTGTTTGTCATAGACTGTTAGAGGAAGTGTTTAGGTGAGAAAGTGAGAAAAACTACAGCTGAACTCTGAGGTTTGAGCCTCTGACAAATGAGAACCATCTCTTTTCTGAGCAGTGGTGCACATTGCAGCAGAAAATCTTAGAAAGGCGTGCTCTATATGTGAACGAACTGACTGAAAAAGCTATTATCACTGTGATTCACAGCCACATGTCAGTCTGATGTTTACACTGAAACGTATATATGACATTAAACTCAAGACATGGGATAGAAATGTATTATATTAATGAGATGATTAATGATGAATAGGTGTCTCAAAGAGTGAAATGTTGAAGAAACAGTGATGTTTATGTCTGTTTTACCTTGTGTTGTTGTAGATGCTGTTGTGGTTGGTTTAGTTTCATCTTCGCCTGCGCAAATATAAGAAAATACTAATCCATGGACAATAACTTAGACCAATATTTGTGTGAGTATTGCTTGAATGAAGTGACGTTAAACAGATGATTGTATTCTTACCTGTTTTCTGAACTGCAGATTTAAAGGGAAAGTGATGCACTTTTTTACTGACTGCATCTGTCACTTCACACTCCAACAACTCATAATTCATTGGTTTATTATCCAAGGTCACAGAGGCCAAACAGATGTATGATATCACTGAAACATTAGTCTTACTGTCCATAGCTTCACCATCATACAGCCACTTCACTGTGTGTTCACATCTGTTTTGTGCCCACACAGAGCAGATGAACTGCGCATTAATGTCCTTCCTTTCAGTCACTGTGGAAGATGGAGATATTTTGTAAGAAAAACAAAAAGAAAAGAATGTAATTTTATCAGTGTAATTCTAGTTGTTATGATGTGTCAGTGTTTTTATTTACATCAACAGACTGAGCTGAAAATACTCACTGGTCACAACAAATAGATGAACCTCATCATCATCATTATGTTCTTCTGATTCATAGAAGTTTTCACAGTAATAGTGACCTGCATTCGACACTGTGACTTTGTTTATAAGCAGAGAACAGTCTGCTGAAATACTCAGGATGTTTAATTGATTTGAAACAGATTCATTAACCTTTCCATCTTTAATTAGCTCCACTGCTGATTGTCTTTGTGCAGCTTTGAAAATCCATGTAGTCTTCTCACATTCATGTTGACGACAGATCACATTCATACAAGGCAAAGTGACATCATTTCCATTCTGGACAAAGACATTGATGTTTCCATCAACATCTGCTGAAAAATGAAAAACAAAATCAAATTTAAGTGTATTTGTAATGTTGATTTCTGTCCACTAAACTCAGTAAAGAGTTGAATAATGATACAAATCACAAATATGAAGATTATTTTGATTTCCGTCCTTACCTGTCAGTTGGAGAAAAGTCAAACACAGTAAAATCCACATAAATTCACCCATTGTTTGTCTCCGTCTTTGACTTGTTCTTACACTCTATGAACAAATGATTCAGTCAGGAAAACACATTTCTACTCCTTGTTTTTTCACATACCTCTTCCTCTCTGTGACTTCAGTCTTTTAGAATTTAGAGAGAAGATACTTTAAGAACAACAGTTGGTGTCATTATAAACCACATCCTCCCACATGCAAACACTTAATGTATAAAAGGAAAACCATCAGAACACCTGCCTTTTCTTTTAGATATTAGATCATTTCCAAGTAGATCTGTCTTCCTTGACGTAATGGGACTTTTGAAGCCCTTCCACCACAATCAAAAATAAAGTAACGACTCAGTCAGAGATGCTTAAATGCAGATTATTCTTCATTCATGATTTATTGAAACAACTCATATTTGGTTAAATATGCTCAACTTTGTCAAAGCCCCTCATGAACCTGAGCATCACATATTGAAAACCTAAAATATAAAGATAAAGAAAGATAATCCTAGAAAAAAAATTAGTTGTGATCATGAGAAGGAAAGAGGAAGAAGCTTTTCACAAACATGAAAATGTAAATTTTGTGCATTTCCATGAACTGGTTGGAGCAAATAATCTGGGTTGTGTTCTGTCACAAAAGGGTGGCGCTGTAGGTTATGTTACACATGACTAACAAACAGTAGATGAAACAGATGTTGTTGTTTTCCATGAAAAATGTCTGTAATGTCTTTTTTCAGTGATGAAACAATGCACTAATTCCATATCTTCATCACAATCTCTTGTAGCAGAACATGTGGAAGACACCACAAACAACTGATCAAACACTTAAAGTCACTAAGTCAAGGTTTATTCACAAAAGATGTCTCAGTTTCCTCTATGCGTAAAACCTTACAATTGATGTTTTTTAAAACATTATATTTTTACTTGATTTATATGTATACCAGTGATGATCCCTCAGGTCCAAGGTCTTCTCTGCTTATTTTAAAAATCTGATTTACTGACTTACATTTACAGCCTAAATTTACATATTTGTTACATGAAAATGTGCAAAATTTTTCCCAGTTGTCTGTTCTCTTTATTTGGTATCTTTTCCTTTGGTCACTGTGTCCAGTGGTGTATATGTATACTGCAATCACCGAAAAGAAAATTGTGTTTTAAATATTGTTATACATTGACAATATAGACTCAATTGTATTATGTTCTATGCTTACGTGAACAAAAAATGCTATTACTCTTTCCATAAACATTTTCTAATGCAAAATGCACATTTAACAAATAGAAATACATCTAGTGATTTCAGAGAGTGGCCTTATCTGATGGTAAAAATGCTGTGGGAGAACTTAAATCTAAAAATGTGCAGCATCCAAACCCATAAATCAGAACTTTTCATCACACAAGATGATAAAGTGCAGAGCAGTTTTACCTGAACATAAGCACATAGATAATTGGAGATTAACAATTGCAGTTATTATGATTTTCAATCAGTTCAATCCAAGGTTTTATCTTTACCATAAATGTCATGAGAAGTCTTGTCACTTTGTCTTGGATCGTGCAATTCTGTGTTATGTGTGGAAATAGAGCTGAGTCCATGGGTTGTGTTGTGGACCAAGCAGTCAAAGCACAAAACACAGGTTTAAAGTTCTGGGTTTATTTCCCGGGAAAATATCTTTACAAAACAGATAACTGAAATTAGAGTTATAAGGCCCTTAAAAGAGGTCAACAAAATATAACTCTGCTGAAGAAAAATGCTAACAAAACCATACATTAACTCAACTGACAAACCCGCCAGACTGTGGCACTGGGGCAACATCTATACTAACAGAGCAAACCACGGTTAACACACAGGGGGAAAGTAAATGGACACAAACTAAAACTAACACAAAGAAACCCTAATCCCCCCTCTGATGTACAAGCTCTTGGTCTGGTCCATGGGAGGGACTTCAGCATAAAAACCCTGCTTCATCCTCAGCCCCATCTGTAGTCTGCAGCAGGAAATGCCACCCAAAAGACATGTGACTCAAAGAAAAGAAAAATTAATTAATAGCAAAATGACAAACAATGTAAACTAAATGTGCATGTTCCATCTAGTGACAGTGTATTATCAAAGTGCTAATAAAACAATTTTAAACAAAATTACACTGAGTGTTGTATGTGTACCAAGTGACTGCGGCTCAACATAATTCGATATGTGGTGGTGGTGTTTGTGAGTGTGGCTGCTGCGACCTTTTGTGTGGCTGTGGGCACGGCCATCACAGGTTGTCAGACACAATCCAACACCCACCACTGTGCATCACTTATGTTTGTCAAATTCATCTCTTCATCACCAGACATTCACACATTAGAGCTCTGCTTCCACTACTGATATCACTGGTTCTCATGAAAACAATTCTTCATTTCTTCTCAGGACGGTGTTGTAATGAGATAAAGAGGAACCAGTAGACCTCAGACCAGATAAATGTTGTCTATATATGTGTGTGTGTGTGTGTGTGTGTGTGTGTGTGTGTGTGTGTGTGTGTGTGTGTGTGTGTGTGTATATCAGTGGCGGCTGCTCGTCTTTCAGACAGGGGAAGCTCATTGCCGGTTTACAAAAAAAAAAAAAAAAAAAAAAAAAAAGTCATGTTATTTAAACATACATTTGACCCTCCGTTCCTTTTTAAGAAAATGCTCAGTGACCTTATCGTACTAAGTAGGCGTCTTTTCCAGGGACTGGACCAGTGTCCTCTGAATGTCCAGCAGAGCTAGGCTGCTTAGATTGCCTTGGCCCATTGAGTTGTGGGTGGAAGACTTCAGCCTTTTTAAACAAGAGATGCTTCTTTCACTCCGACCTAGCCGACAGTATGACTGATTTAACTATCTACAAAATGATATTAAACTCGAACAAGAAATGATTAAATTATGTAACTGAAACAAGAAAACGCTGAAATTATGTTAAATTGAAGCAAGGAAGTACAATGAGTGTGTTTTATTTACAGTGCAAGAAATGAACGAGTAATTTCGCAGTGGTCTCTCTCTCTCTTTCACAGCAGAATGTGTGATGGTATTAAACTGAACTGTGTCAGTGAAGGAGGAGATCTCAAAATAGCTGTCAATCAAACGGAATTCAGCCTTTCGACTGATCCTCCAATCAGCACGTGGGATTCTGGCGTCCAGCCCAGCCGAGCTCCGCCCACAGCTCTATTCACCCCCAGAGATGCCCGGTATCCAGGGGCGGGACAACATCGTGGCATTTATCCAATTACTGTCCAGTTTTGAGGCAATGAAAAAAACTGTTCCACTCAGTCCCATTGAAGCCCAGAGACGCCCGGCGTCTACGGACAAATGCACTGAGCAGAGATCGAATGAGAAAACAGCGCAACGGGAATTGATGAGAAGTGAACAACATCGAGTCCATTGATTTGTGATAAAGCTGATTCTGAACGAACTCATCTTTGAGATGAACGTGTTCTAACACATTTGTAGTCAATAAAATGTCAACACAACCGTACATATTTAACCATTTAAGTTTCGTAATTGTAGGGGAAGCCGGGCTTCCCTTGCAGTCTATGAGAAATCGCCATATATATACATATATATATATATATATATATATATATATATTATGGCATGCCGTTTAGGAAATTAATATATATATATTATGAAAGTCTGAATATATGGATTGAAAGTCTGAAATTCATTCAATATATATACACTTTCAATCCATATATTCAAACTTCATTCAATATATATCAGCTTTCATTCAAAATATTCAAACTTCATTCAATATATATCAGCTTTCATTCAAAATATTCAAACTTCATTCAATATATATCAGCTTTCATTCCATATATATCAGCTTTCATTCCATATATTCAAACTTCATTCAATATATATCAGCTTTCATTCAAAATATTCAAACTTCATTCCATATATATCAGCTTTCATTCAAAATATTCAAACTTCATTCAATATATATCAGCTTTCATTCCATATATATCAGCTTTCATTCCATATATATCAGCTTTCATTCCATATATATCAGCTTTCATTAAAAATATTCAAACTTCATTCAATATATATCAGCTTTCATTCCATATATATCAGCTTTCATTCCATATATATCAGCTTTCATTCCAAATATATCAGCTTTCATTCAATATATATCAGCTTTCATTCCATATATATCAGCTTTCATTCAATATATATCAGCTTTCATTCCATATATATCAGCTTTCATTCAATATATATCAGCTTTCATTCCATATATATCAGCTTTCATTCCAAATATATCAGCTTTCATTAAAAATATTCAAACTTCATTCAATATATATCAGCTTTCATTCCATATATATCAGCTTTCATTCCATATATATCAGCTTTCATTCCATATATATCAGCTTTCATTCAAAATATTCAAACATCATTCAATATATATCAGCTTTCATTCCATATATATCAGCTTTCATTCAATATATATCAGCTTTCATTCCATATATATCAGCTTTCATTCCAAATATATCAGCTTTCATTCAATATATATCAGCTTTCATTCCATATATATCAGCTTTCATTCCAAATATATCAGCTTTCATTCCATATATATCAGCTTTCATTCCAAATATATCAGCTTTCATTCCAAATATATCAGCTTTCATTCAATATATATCAGCTTTCATTCAATATATATCAGCTTTCATTCAAAATATTCAAACTTCATTCAATATATATCAGGTGATTTTTACGTGTGTCCGGTAGCAGGGAACTTTGAGCGCACTCCGTGCGCACTTGGCACGCTATTAAGCCCGAACCAGATCAAACGCGCATCGGATTTTCCTCATGGTGCTGACTGCAGAGTGGCCATTACTCAACCTTTCCGTTCTGTTCTTCTTGAGTGTTGTAAAAGCTCTATTTCCTTTGACCAGCAGAGGGCGCCTTGTGCATCAGTAGGTGTCGGTCGTACACACACGGTCAGTTCGGCCAGTACGTGACAAAGCTGAGAACCTGTCAACAAGTCCGCACCGGTTAGTAACCACATCTTGTGTTTTGCAGGTAAGCTGTTCTAATTGAACACAGACATAGAACCGTAGTATTTCTTCTGAACTACCCTCTGAGGGGACTCGTTGTGAAGCTAAAGCCCAGTTGTGTTCGGCTATGAGCTAATGTGGTGGACGCTGCTCAGTGGAACTCAGGTCCAAAAGAACATGTTGTATGTGTGTGATAGAAACTACCATGAACTAAAGGAAGAGTCACACATGGACAAGAGTTACAGAAGACACACACTCTGACCAAGACATGTCAAACATATGAGTGTTTATGAGTCTGATTACATGTGTGGACCTCGACCCATGCTAATGCAGTTGCTAAGCTAATACCGTAGTTGATGACCTTTAACATGTGCGTATTGGTTCAAACTAGACCAAGGAACTGTGTTACTAAAGGATAGATATCAGATCACTGTTAAATGGTATGGTATCAATACATTCAAATACAATGCTTTAAACTCACAGTTCAAAGGGTGTTTTAGAGACTAAAAATGGTAATTAAAACAGGGAAAAGACAGGCTAACAGCAATAGTGAGTGGTTTATTAAGTTCATTAATCATTTGTGTCAGAGTAAAGTGCAGAAAGTGATATTTGTCTATTTATAAGCTTGAAGTCATGTGTAGAAACTGTACTTGACCCTGTGATAAGTGTCTGTAGTTCATCTATGGTCTAGGTGTATTAGCCAGAACTAGTAGTGGATAGTAAAGGATGACAAACTGACACAACACCAGACACTCACTATGATGCCATCTCAATTAGAAGACTTTTGTGTTGGTATATCTGTGCCAAATTCACTATTTTAAAGTAATTATCACTCTGGGGATGAGTAAAGCATGTTGATTTTTTAACAGTATGGTTTGTCATTTAAATTCATTTTAAATTGACGCACTACTGCCCACTGACAATTGCAATGCTTTATTTGAACGCCGATGCTTTCCCCAAGGTAAACCAGCATATGAGATGGACCAGGCTCATCCAGACTTGGGCTCCAGCCTGTCTTTTGGGTAACTCTGAAGGGGCAGCCACATCGTCACACCAACATGTCCACAGACAACACAGATGTCATCTGACAGTGTCCAGGAGATGTGAAGATGAAGCCAGAGCTGCAGAGGAAGACCAGCGTGGGGGTTTTCACTAAAGGCAGATGACAACTTGATGCAAAAGACGTGGAAGAGACACATGTTATATCACACCTTAGAATCCATGCAGAAAGGGTAATGTGCAAGTTGTGTAGCAAGTACTGTTGGAGGACACCAGTCAGTTTGTTGCTTCCATGTGAGGGTGAGGTTACCTTTCTAAAATAGTTGATGTTTGTTGTATATTACTGAACATGTGCCCAAGTGTTGTTGTAAGGCCAGAGGACACATGCACTTGTTGAGTGATTGAATAAAAAAAAAAAAAAAAATCTCCTGCAAACTGCAGTGTAAAGTTGCTTGTGCTTTTATCAAATTATCAATTTTGAATCACTGAAATTCAAGCACCATATTTCAAGTACCAGGGTAATACACTGAGTCAAGTAAAATCTTAAAAATAAAGTATACACACAAAGCTCTGTGTATTTACCCATAAAGGCCCAGTACTACTTTGGTGGCAGTTCCTAAATTAATTTTTATTTAACCTTTCTAAAATGATTGATCACCATTATAATATTATCCTCTGTATTTTGCTTTTTTTTTTTTTTTAATGTAAATCAGGTATTTTCCCATATTAAATTCACTGATCATGTAGGTGTTCATAAAATCTCAGATTAAAGTTGAGGATTATTATATCTCTGATATTTTATGCACCTTATATATCATGCTGATTATCATATATCATACTGTTTATCATAGAATCATATGTCATACTGCTATCTTGGACTGTTCAGACTGTATTTCTGATAATTCTGCACATTAACATCTGACTTTTCTCAGGCAGTTTTGCACATGCTCTGTGCCATGTGTCTGACAATTTACACAATTACCAGATGTTGCACATTTATTTAAATATAATTTTTTTTTCTCTTGGTAATACTAGTTTATATTTTTATGCCTTTTTCTATTGCATGTCATTTTTAATTAACGCTTTGTTTTGGTTTTGTAACATCCTAGTTTAATTATTCTCTTCAAATTTTTTATACTTAAACTCTTGTGGCGTTCAGTGTGAATGGCAAAATAAGATTTTCCTTGTACAGGGAAACCTGTTTACACATGGCAATAAACACTTTGAATCTAGAATCTTTAGTCAAAAACAGAGAAAACTAAAGAAAAAGTGACTGTCAGTGAAATCTTTCAACTGAAAATAAACCCAGTGTCTCCATCCACTGTCATTGATTCCAAGTGAAAGCAGCCTCAGCCCCACAATGTAATAAAATTGGTGAGATTTGCTACATTCATATGGTATAAAAATTCAAGAAAATGTGAAATTAATCCAAGTATTAGGATTACAATACTCAGATTGGTTAATGTAACGAATTATAGTACAGATTACTTTTTGGGAGTGTAATCTGTAAAGGAATACATTTCAAAAGTAACCCTAACCATATGGATTGTGCTTTCAGGAAGAGGAAAATAATGATCACTTTTTTTTTTTACTCGTGTTCAATTACAAGCTATTTCTGGAATGACATAGACTGGCTGAAAATGGATAAAGTAACTAATGTAGAACAAGTAACATAATTTTCCAAAGGAACTCTTCACAAGTTGTTACATAATTATGGGTAAATACCACATTCATAAACGTAAATACAAAACAAAAATTATTTCCTTTGTGTGTTGAACATTGAGCTAAGAGCCTAGTTTTTGTCTTTGTCACTCCTAAAGGACTCAAACGAAAATGGAAGCCTTTTATGTGCAGATGTTTCTAAATATCTATAACTTTGACAAAATGCGCTTTTGTGTATTGTCGTTTCTCTTTCAGTGACATACATATTTAATTTGTTAATAAGCAGCCTTGCTAGTCCCTTTTGTCTTTGTGCTGCATCCCATCGAGAGTTTTGTACGTTTAAAGATGTAAATAAATAAAAGTGGCGTATTTCCGGGTTTGAGTGGAAGTCACATGGTCTGAACGGAAGTGGAGCTCCATTTTCTATGGACTTCCACAGCTAGACTCTCTTGTTCTGAAAATTAAAAAAAAAAAAAAGTTGTTAAGACCACTGATTTATTTACATTTTATAACTTTAAAGTAGAATTTTTTTCCATACATGTATTTGTCCCCTGGCAATATTCTGTAATTTTCTGTTCTGTTCAATCGTTGTTTACTTTGTTATATCTTCATTATGTTGTATATGTCATAATTACTATGTAGTTTGTACGAAAGCAAATAAATACGTTTAGTTTAAAAAATAAAAAAAAAACCTAGACCCTCTTGCAAGTCTTGAGTAATGGCCACTCTGCAATGCATGATGGGAGTTGGTACTTGCACCATGAGTAAAACTCGTTGTGCGTTTGATCTGGTTCGGGCTCAATAGCTCACCAAGTGCGCACGGATTGCGCTCGATTTCACACCCAACCGGACGCATGCAAAAATTACTTGATATATATAGAACGAAGTTTGAATATTTTGAATGAAAGCTGATATATATAGAACGAAGTTTGAATATTTTGAATGAAAGCTGATATATATAGAACGAAGTTTGAATATTTTGAATGAAAGCTGATATATATAGAACGAAGTTTGAATATTTTGAATGAAAGCTGATATATATAGAACGAAGTTTGAATATTTTGAATGAAAGCTGATATATATAGAACGAAGTTTGAATATTTTGAATGAAAGCTGATATATATAGAACGAAGTTTGAATATTTTGAATGAAAGCTGATATATATAGAACGAAGTTTGAATAAGTATACTTACATTTAAGAATACTGAGTGAACTCAAGTCATTTACTTGTCGTCAAAGTGATACTCTTCTGAATTCCCTGGCTTTGCAACATGGCTTCAGTTGGAATATTCCAATACTTTGCTGAACTCGACAACTTTTTTGCATCACCTGGCCCTACTCCAAATGACACAAACAGTTTGGAGGTTATATCGCGTCACCTTGAGGATCATATTACCACTATTGCGATGTTCTTATTGCTTGTGGGTAATAATGCTCAACAAAACCTTGTTGAAAGAACATTATGCATGAATCTTGAAAGAATTTACGAGTTACTTCAGGAGATGTTGGCTGAAATAACACTTCAGGCAGAAGCTGATATACAAAGGCATTGTATGGACACGCATTCTGCATCTCAGAGAGGAAGACCAAAGTAAGTGAATTTGAATAATTTTGGCTGCTGAGTGTAACTCTTTTAATGCAGAAGTGTTACTTGTAAGCAAGTATTTACACACACATTAACGCATTTTATTTATTTTTTTCTCTTTTAAGGTACAACATAACAGCTGCTCAACTGACTAACATGCGGGACTTAGGATTTAGCTGGATGGCCATATCTCGAATACTGTCTGTCAACATTCGAACACTGTACAACCACAGGACACAGCTTGGTTTACTGGACTACGGGAATTTCAATAACATTTCAAATGATGATCTTGATTATCTTATCAATGAGGTTCTTAGACAAACCCCTGGCTCTGGAGAGACTTACATCACTGGTAGTTTGAGAGGGAGAGGAATCCGAGTTCAACGATGGCGAGTGCGAGAGCGATTAAGAATTGTCGATCCAGTAGGAAGAATGTTAAGAGGACGGAGGGCAATTCAGCGGAGGGTCTACAATGTTTCTATCCCAAATCAAGTGTGGTATGTGTTGATTTGTAAATTTCATTAAGGTATAAGTCACTATATACATATTTTTACAAGATTATACTTTTTTTTTAAAAAAGTTTTATTTACAGTATTCAAAAAGGTTTAAGAGAGGGGAAGCTACTGGTTTTGCAGTAGAATATAAGCGTGCAGTACTAATGTAGTAACCCAGTTTCCCCACCAGATGGAGTTTGATGTTTGTGAGCACTCTGCCAACCAGAAATATGTAGTAGTATTACACTAATGAAGTAACAGTAGAGTTACTCATGTTATGCTGTAAAATCTCTGCGTGTTTGAAATAAAAATATCTTCTGCGTGTTTAAAATAAAAATATCTTCAAGTATGCGACACTAAGAATGGCTTATGAGCAACCAAAGAACAACACATGACAGTCGTAAGAAGCTTTGAGACTGAGGGTTTACACAAGCTGCCCAGTTTATAAAGAGTTTGATCAGATGGGCAATTGGCAGCACCACTGGAGCAGCTGAGGCTAAGAGCCTTGCTCAAAGGCCAAAGGCACCTCAGTAGCGACTAGGAAGGGGCAAGTGCTGATGTGTGGTGATTGAACTACTGCCCCTAAAATGCTGAAAAGGTAGTTTAGTATTTTGCAGGCAGATTTATGGCAGTTACACAGAAACAACCATAAATCTTGTCAGGTAACAAGTTACAACAATAAACATAATTTATGCAATATTATGTCAAGTACTTATTCTAAATTTTCATAAATTGCTACATTATTACTGAGCTATAATGTAAGGTGCTACATTATTTTTTTACTTTGTACACATGCATGATCTTTGGGGTTGGGAAGTTTTTATCACCAAGTAGCAATAGCCTAGAAGAGTCAAAGACGGTACATTTTGATATACAGTATATTCAATGTGGTTCATAATAATCAAAATAATAATGATGCATTTCCTCTTATTCTAGGCATATTGACACAAACCACAAGATAAATCCATGGGGATTTGTCTTTCATGGAGGAGTTGATGGATATAGTCGCTGCATTACCTACCTGAGATGCTGCACAGACAACAGAGCATCAACTGCATTACAACTTTTCCAGCGTGCTGTTGATGTTTTTGGGCTCCCACAACATGTCAGGGGTGATGCTGGTAGTGAGAATATTGATATTGCAAGGTTTATGATACAAAATCGAGGGGCAAATAGGGGGAGTTTTATGGTTGGACGTAGTGTTCATAATCAAAGAATTGAAAGATTATGGGGAGAACTCAACAGGGTTGTGTCAGCATACTTTAAAGACCTTTTCCTCTTTATGGAAAATTTTGGAATTTTAGATGGCACTGATCCACTTCATATTAGGGCTCTTCACCATGTTTACCTTCCAAGGATAAATAGATCTGTGGATGAGTTTGTAAGACAGTGGAACAACCACAGCTTACGAACAATGGAAAGCTGGTCACCACTGCAACTGTGGACGGTTGGAATGCTTCAACTTCCTCAACATCAAAGAACAGCATATCAGGTGCATGGGCAACACCCTTATGATCACCAGTGGGATGTTGAGTTGGGGCCAATTAATCCCTTGGAGGATGATGGAAATCATGGGATAGAACTTTTTCTCTCAGCATGTAACCTGCTTGAAATAAATGTTTAATCTACCAATACGTTGCTGTTCATCTCACAGTAGTTACGGTGATGTCAGACAGATGACCAGTGCATTATACAACGTTATTGTGAGAAAATCAAAGTTCTATGCTGATATTTTGTAAGACACTCGATTTGCAAAGACTATTTTAACCTTCACTCGTGCCTTTTAAAGGACAAAGATGGACAAGAGTCTACAGGTCCTTGGACAGAAGTAGTATATTCTTAATACACTTACAGCTTAAAATACACTTGTTTCATGACAAACCAAATTGTTATGACCATATAAATACTGAATGTAGTGTGTATTTTGTATCATGCATAATGTGTTATTGCACCATATTGAAGATGAAGCCTGCTTTTTAAGATCTAAAAATGTGTATACTTAACTTGAAATAAAAAGAAATGACATCTAAAGTCTGGTGTGCCTTTATTTCACAACAGATACTGAAGGACAATAAGTCAGTACATGCAAACCAGGAATATAGAACACTTTGTTAGAGATCCAATGCACAACGCATGAGGGGGAACCGTCTGCCATAGAAATGGGGGTTGAGCTTTACATTACAGGAGGCCATTGTTTGTCTCCCATTTCAAACAAAATGTAAACACCATTTGTAACTAACCCAGTGTTTGATAGTAACTATGACCATTGTCATTTATATTCTTATTTAACCCTTTGACCTTTTCCTAACCAACCTTATTATTGAAAATTATGCCTTTACAATCCAAACCTTAAACATGGCATTGTCACAACCTAAACTAACTGATTTTATAAATTTTAATGCTTAATTTGTGTATTTTGTTTACAGTTCCCTGTAGGGGTACTAATCAACCAACATTGCCAGGGGTGGAGACAAACATAGTTGTTCAGTAGTGGTCAACAAAGTGCCTCACATTTAAAAAAAAAAAGTTCAACTGCACATTATTAAATTTTAAACACAAAACCAGGGCTTAAGATATATCAAATTTAACTTAAATTGTTTGACTATTTGTGCCTATTCTTATTATAGTAAATGCTGAATTTGCATCAAAAAAACTAAACGAAACAGGAACTACATATCTTCCTCATAACTCAAGCGCTCAACCTCTTCAAGCCCTCCATAATACCTCACGCTCTTCCAAATCCTGGTGAATTCCGTATGGCAAAATTCATATCAGCTTTGAAGTCAGAGTAGACTAAATGAATTGGTATGCGAAGAATGTTTTCACAAGTATTGGCCACTGGAAATCGGGAATAGGTGATGAACTCGAGGCTTGGCTTTGGGGAGAAACCCAGTGCTGGAATGCTGTCACATCCAGTGAAGAACACAAGAATATCCTCCAGATGGACATCTTTTTCAACTGTGAAAAAAAAAAACAAAAAACAAAAGTAGATGAGAACCACGTCTACTTGTCTTTTTATAGAGTACATAATTATACATCTGGAGCAGAGGTGCCCAATCCTGGTCCTCGAGTGCTACTATCCTATCCTAGTTTTAGATTTATCCCTCTTCTAAAAACACCCGATTCACTTGATAAGCCTATCATTAAGCACTGCAGAAGCCTGATAACGACCGTCGAATATGTTGGAACAGGGACACATCTAAAAACAAGTAGGATAGTAGCTCTCGACCAAAATTGGGCACCCCTGATCTGGAATGATACTAAAGACAGGTAAGAGGGGCGAGTAGTTCCCTTTAACCACCACTTGATTTTTTATTTATTGCCATGACAGTAATGTCTAAGGGTTTGCTATAATGCCAGAAAAAAAAAAAGTGTTTAATTTGCAGGGAAAGATAGCATTGATTAACACCAAGTGCTGGATGGTCTGCTGATACATAAATAACCTATTATTTACACACAGCCATAATGAAGGTCACAATATTGTAACCTTTGCACAGGTGAGGCCCTCTATGGTATCCTAGGGTTGGGTGATATGGAGAAAGTAGAATCACAATATTACTGACCAAATGCATCAATATTGATATTGCAGCAATAATATATGGTTATCATTGGTGCTTTCACATAATATTTACACAATGACATTACTGATGATCAGAAGTAATGTGTAAATAAAGACTATGTGGATAAAGATAAATTGGAGAACAGCTAGAACAGACTTGTAAGTAAAGCACATTTTGCTTTCATGTAAGCTTTAAAAAAAAAAAAGAAAAGAAACTACACTTACATTATGACATCCAAAATGAAAAACCACATCTGGTTTCAGCACAATATTAATAAGTGCACTTATTAAGAAAAAAAAATCTTTAGGGTGTTTTTGTAGAACAGGACAGGGAAGAAAGAATCGGACATCACCACACCTGAACTTGGAAGACAGAAGTTAATTCCAGCTCATGGAAATAATAGCCTCAGCAGACAACAGTAAACACAAAATCAACATGGCTCTGCCCCCTTTGGGGCTTCAGCCTAAACAATGTCTTACATTGAAACACTGCAAATTGAAAACTTACATTCAGCATCCTGGAGGTAGTCTTGCCAGAAAGCCAGGGCCCGGCATTCTCGTTGGAATGCATTACTTCCCCTTTCAGAATGAATGATCTGGAAGAGATTCTCCACATCTGTCGCTGTTAAAGCCTTTTCAGCCTTCACAAAAAGACACTTCATCTGTATAGGGTTTCTCTGGAGAGCATCTTGGACACCTAGAGATTTTAGGCCATCTCTGAACCTAGTCAAAAGAAAATAAATCCTAATGTGTTTGTGACTAGAAACCTGTGATGCAAGTTTTGTCCATATTTAATTTAGTAAGTTCCTTCAATGAATTGCAGAAAATTATATGTCTGCTTGGACTGGTGTTATAGAAAATTATATATCTTGAATCTTTTATATACCCTGCAGTAGCATTCTTTGTACAAAACTTAAGCTTTTTCCTTGTATTTGATTTTCTCTCATCTTTTCCATTTCTACCATTTTACTACAACTAACAATCGTTTGTTTTTTGCCAATGTACCATTATGTGCTCAGACAAGAACATACCTTTCAAAATGTGCACGGGTCCGCTGAAGGACATACCAGTGAGCCAAGTCCAAAGCAGTCTCTTGTTTGTTTGCAAGTGTTATGCGAACGTTGTGACCAGCAAGGTTGATCAAGCTGGCTGCTTGTGCAACGGCATCTTGCAGTTGCGTTTCAGTCTCAGCCTGTAAGATCTAAAAACAAAATGATAGGAAGGTAGTGATTTTTCGTTGACCCCATTACTTAGAAGCTTCAACGACTATTAGCTTTACCGTTTACCTTGCATGTTAATGTGTACAGGCAAAATAACTGCATTAGAAATTCAATAGAATCAGAAAAATGTGCTCACCGACAACACCTGTGACCTTGTTTCTTCATCAGTAATATGTTCAGCTGTGACCTTTACATTGTCTGGACCCTTTTGAAGACACTCGTACAAGAGTTCAGACAGGAAACATGGACTCTGTCCCCCATGGGCAATTGACATTGCCATGATCTGACCAGCATAGAAGTATCCATTGTCTTTCATCACTGTTATCAAATGAAAGTAAACATCACAAAAAGTGGTTACATCCAAAAAAAAAAAAAAAAAAGTCACATGTACAAAAAGCTGGTTAATTTTTATGCCAAAGCTCCTTTCCCAGTGTCAGTATAATAGAAAACTCCAAAGTATTTACATTTCCTCACAAATCTTAAGATGCAATGTATCCATTAAGCCAAAAGAAATGCAATAGTGTCCTCTTGCAGCAATATAAACTAATTTATTCAGAAGTACCTTTAGCGTTGCATGTGAGGACTTTTGCATTAGGTGGACCCTCAAATATGCCAATTTTGTCCTTAATTTCATGAAGACAAAGTCGGAAAAACTCCCGAGTAGGTCCTCCATTGTCCACAGCACCCTCAGATGTTCCATAGTCATCTGTAAACTTCACATCCACCTTCTTCTCAGGTGAAAAATTTGATCTGCCCATAGCTCTGGATGCACCATCCCACACATTTCTTCTTATGATATTGAAGCGTACAGTGCAGGCATCAATGACCCTTGAAGAAATCTGTTCCACAATTGTCTCTAAAGCCATCCTTGAATCACTGAAATTTTCATAACACAATGTAGTTAGTGCAAATGATATTAACTCGCCCACTGAGCTATAATATAATATTCCTAAGATTGTAAGCAATGTTTACTAAAGTTTTACAAAAACATTTGTGATAGAAAAAGGTCAGAGTTTTACTTTCTCTTGTTTATCTTGAATTACCTTATCTAGTAATTTATCACAAAAAGTGTGAAGAGCAATGCAATCACTTACAACACTGATTACAAATCACACATGTGCATATCATAAAAATTATCCTAGCATGGATAATTGTCACTGAGAAATTTTATACCATGGCTTTAAAATAAATGTTGATAATATGACTTCAGAAATGAATGCATATCTCATAAGAAAAAAAAAGGTATACATAAAGATATTTCTGACCAACTTGGGTTGCAGCCTGCTTTTAAGGGACCAAGTGATGACTCACCGTCATCTTTGCTTCAATGGTCTTTTTCATATATGAAAAAGTTGTTTTTTTGTCATTTAACACTCATATGCTTAAAATTCTGCTTGCTAATCATAGTTACCTTGCAGCTGTCTAGTTAATCTTTGTACTAGTCCACACAAAGTTTTATACTGCAATACAATTTAAATAAATTACACTTTATATACCATCTTCTACTAACCTCTCATTTACTCTGCAATCCAAAGACCTTGAAATGGCTTCCTGGAGATCAGGGTCATCAGAGTGGTATTCTTCCTCAAATAGGTCGAGGTATGCACTACAAAATAAAACAGTATCATTTTATAATGACATAGAGCTACAAATATGATATGACAGTTTCACAGGACGAAGATGTTGATGGTCTAATAACGCCAACGGACAGTGCGTTACTAGAGAATCACAGTATCAAGTAAAGAACATCTATTGTAATACAAAAATTAGACTGTAAATATGGCCAATAGTTATGAATTCCGGACCATTAAAAGAGACCAGAACATTTTTAAAAAGATATACCTGTAGGACGTGCTGGACAAACTACTGCCAGATGCACTGGGCTGGTTGAGACCATGAGACACACTGGAGATATTGGTGGAGGACAAATGAGTGTCAGCACTAGCACTGGCAGTGGGACAGATCAGCAAGTGATGGGTGTTGCTGCTGGAGACAGCAGAAGTTCCACTGGAGGGGGTGAGAGTCTCTTCATCAATAATGACAGGAGCACTAGTGGACAGTGTTAGGGTGTCAGCTGAGATGGAGGGTGCATCGGTGGAAATATCTTTGGTATCAACACACCAGACAACTTGATCACCACTAAAGCAGGATGGGGCCTCAACAATGGAGTTGGCCGACACAACATGTTTGGGAATGCCAGGCATGCTTTCAGTGACTGCAAGAACATAGTAAAACAGATTAATATTTAGATTTTGAGTAACATTTGAGTAACAGCGTCAGCATCAGACCACATCTTGAGCTTGTACAATGCATGAATTTAGCAATAGATTAAAAGTTGCAATAGGCTTGTTAGATTTGCGTCTGACTTTACACCAATTTGCTCCAATGTCTTACACGCATGAGCAATGACAGCCTCACAAAACCATAGTTTTTAGAGCCAGGTGCTGCAGTTGCTCTGAACCAATTGCAGACCAAGAACATGGGAAACACTTAGCCCTCACCTGATTGGTTGTTGACTGAACTATGACACTTTACATAACCATGTCATTTCTGAGGGACAGATTTTGATTTTTCCGATTCAAAAGTTTATGCTGTTAGTATACATATTGTGTTATTGATTGTGACGTTTAGTCGATTCTCACATTTGTACAGATGTAAAGCCCTGACTGCATCCGACTGATTAATAGTGAAAGCCATTGTCCTCTGAGTATTAATGTATTTAATACATTCCTTTTTCACATTTCAATTGATTACCCTGTCAGTATTGAAACAGCTGTACACTGCAGACAAACTGATACAGAAGTCCGATTACATTTTAATGGAGCAGAATCTGATTTAACAGGATGTAAGGGTTGCTGTGACTTCCTGCAATGACTGAAGGCTGCTGAAAACTAATCAAGAACACTGCAGATTTGTCACACCCCATGGTCTTGGCCACTTTAACAGTCAAGGTCCAGTTCATCTTTAACAAGCCTAATGTTGGTTTCTTACCTTGTATTTTTGCTTTGGAGTTGCTACATATACCTGTGCCTGAACTCTAACTGGGACCTATAACTACTTGCCTGCAATTGCTTTTAAGCCTTCATCATTAAAGTCATATGCACATTACCCTGCACAGCCAGCTGTGAAAGAACCAACATCATTCTCAGCTTTTTTGTGGATGCATGTAGAAAAAAATTATATTTACCATGTTTGTCAGTTTCTGATATTTCTGTAAAATCATGGCTGTTTGTCCGGTTGTCTTCCTCAGAACATAACTGTCAATTATAGCAGAGAAGTAAAACAAACTTTATGGATCCATTCAATAAAATTATACTAACAAACTTTGTCAGAGCATAGCATAACAGTATTTCAAAATAGCCAGCAAAAAATACATTGCAATTGTCATTGTCACATTTCTTGAAATCTTTAGCACTACTCACAGGTTGTTTTTCCTCACTTAGAATGACCTTGTCAGGCCTGACATAAATTGACTTCTGATGAAACAGTTTTTTCACAAGGTGTCCATTCAAAGTCTGATTAGAGCTAAGGGATGGTTGAACTAACTTGTAGTGGCACGGCATCAAGATTTGTAACCTGAGGGAATGAAAGAAAAGCATGCTGTATATGAAACTTGTTAAGGTACACTACAGAAACCTATGGAAAGGTTTTAGTTTCAGTACATTTGTTTGCACACAGACATGGAGGCTACATTGTCAATTTCAGTTAATCAGTTCAACTCATTTGAATGCAATTTTAAAGCTAGTTGTGAGAAGAAATTTAACCAAAAATGGTTTGTCAAAACCAAAATTGTGTAGTTACATATCCTTGCCAGCTTGTCAGAAATGAGCAGCTGCCACAAGGGATGTAAACAACAATAAATTCAAAACCTTTCCAACTACAGAATGTCATGTTACTGTTGCAAAAATACCATTATCAAACAGGTAACAAATGTGACAAGACAGATCAAAAACTTACCTGCACCCTTCCACATTTGGCTGGAAAGCCATCATTATTGTCTGCATTACTTTGTCAGCGTCCCAGTCACAGGAAAATTCCAAGGCAGATTTTATATGTCCATTTTCAAAAAGCCAAGCTTTACTGTCACGCCTCGGCACATGTGTAGATGTATGGTCTGGCAGGAGAATGACCTCTTTGGTGAAAGACTGAGCCACACTGCTTAATTGTTCCTGAAACCTTACAAAAATTAACCAAAAAACAATAATGTATTCCACGACATTAAACAGTGTTAAAGATGTACTTAATGTTTTACGATTAGGCTATTTATCACAGCATACATACAGTTGTGGAAAAAAGTTGTCCCACACTTTTAAGACTTTGCACAATCTCAAATATCATCATGCAATCCAAGTGAAAGAGAAATCAGGGCACTCATTATGGTTGGAAAAATTGACGGTGCTGACGTAAAATAACATCTACATGTATCAGCATGCACCTTCTTCAGGGTATTACAAAGACAAACACTCATTTATGCTAATGTCAAAGAAAGACACTCATTTATAGTAATGGACTTCATGTGGGACAGCCAGTGAGACAACTGTGAAAAGTTGTTTTGGGCACTAGGTGAGAGTAATTTTCTTGTGTTTTGAAAAACAGAATATGTCGGAGGGGGAAAAAAATAAAGAAAAAAAAGGAAAAAAATACAAGAAGCACCCAAAAAACAATACAAAAAAATTTAAATAAAATAAAAAAACTAAAAATAAAAAATAAATTAAATTTAAAAATATATAATACATATAAATTCAAAAAAGAAAAGACTAAAAAAACAAAGAGAAATAAATAAAATAAATTGATTAATAAATAAGTGAAAAAAATTATAATAAAGAAAGAAAGAAAAAATAAATTTAAAAAAATACGAAAACACACAAAAAACAAAAAAACTAATACAAAAGTATATATAATAAAAATATATATTTTTTAAAAAGTTAAAAAATAAAATAACAAATCTGAAATTCAACATTTTGAGAAATAATTTATAAATAGCGTGACAAATCGAAGTCTCCATTCAAACCTGGGTGCCACATGGCTTTGAGGACAAAGATCCAGTAGGCTAATCATACAAATGACTCGATTCTGATGGTTTCTGACATTGAAGCCATCATAATGTATGCCAGGGGTGGGGACAGTCAAACGCCTCAAACAAAGAGAAGCCTAGTGGATTATTTTTTCTTCCTTCATTTATTTGTTGTTATTATTATTATCATTATTATTATTATGATTATTATTCTGCACTTATTTATCTACCTATTTATTTTATTTATTTCTATTTACAAATTTTCTTCTTTTAATTAATTTATTTTTTAATTACATTTTTTAATTT
This sequence comes from Sphaeramia orbicularis, assembly GCF_902148855.1. Classification (NCBI taxonomy): domain Eukaryota; kingdom Metazoa; phylum Chordata; class Actinopteri; order Kurtiformes; family Apogonidae; genus Sphaeramia; species Sphaeramia orbicularis. The sequence continues at coordinate 42,814,333 of NC_043979.1, read as the reverse complement.
GCTTTAATATTTTCTTACTTATTTTTTTTCACCCCCGACATATCCTGTTTTTCAAAACACAAGAAAATTACTCCCACCTAGTGCCCAAAAAAACTTTTCACAGTTGCCTCACTGGCTGTCCCACCTGATGTCCATTACTATAAATGAGTGTCTTTCTTTGTCATTAGTATAAATAAATGTCTGTCTTTGTAACACTCTGAAGAAGGCACGTGCCTATATGCATAGGTGTTATTTTACTCCAGCCCTGTCAAGTTTTCCCACCATAGTAAGTGCCCTGATTTCTCTTTCCCTTGGATTTATGCCCTCTCCAGGAACACCTTTAATAGGTTGAATACCAGTGGAGCTCCCTGTGACATTTTCTTTTTTATCATCATGTAATATTTGCAGAAAAATGTTTTGTGTTTTAACATATGTGGCTGCATCAGACAGACACAGTTGCAAATGATTAAATTTTGTTTAGTGTTAACAGGAAGAAAAACTAAACTCTTTAATTTCAACATGTCCTTGATGTGTTTCATTAATTGACTGAAACCTTCAGTTTAGACCTTGATGGAGTGGAGCATGTGCAGAATGTGGGTTTAGAGAATTGAACAGGACTTGACAGTCTTCAGTGACTTAAGAGTGATTCTTAATGCAATATGTATCCCAAATGCAAAGGGTGTCCAAAAACTTCTTTCCACCACAGTTGATCAAAATATTTTCACAGATTCCGAGAGGAAAAATAATACTGATCCCCCTCATGTTGAATAAAAGGGTTTTTCACAATCAAATTTAAAGATTTCTCTATTATGATGGCAGCAATAGCTTGTTGCCCGTATCATAATGTATCTGCAACAATATTCTTCCTTTGAAACTGTCTTTGCAGAATAAACATGATAAAATGTGGAAAAGTGAACCCATTGGTGGAAGTGCTGATATTTAATTTTTAATCCACTAGAATAAGTCCAATTCCAGGTTAATATTCTGTCCTAGTGATGGGAATTGATAGGATTTTTTCAATATCAATACCACTGTCCTTTCTGCATACCACTCCAATTCCTTATTAATTTTCCTATTGATTCCTGAGGGGTTTTTTGAGTGGGGAAAAGTAGTTCAGCAGGTCATAACAGGACTTGTTTGACCATTTTCCATATTAGATCATTCACAATGTCACACATACAACGTTGTAAACACACAGAGAGTGAAGCACAATTATATTTTCCAGAACTAAATATTCTGAGACCATGATAATTTTAAAACATGTAGGATGATATGATCCACTCTGGTCATTCTGTCCACTCCTGGTGAGTGACAGACAAATCCCAACAGTGGTTTATGGTCCAGTTACTCTGGAGGTCCCGTTGTCTGGTTCGTGTGGAAAACCAGACATCATGCTGGGAAATGAGAGAATCGTTAAGAATTGCTAACGCTGGAGGCCTACATTTCGTACTGCGTACCGGTAACCTCTTCAACCACTTAACTAAAGTTACCTACTTTAAACATAATCCACACGATAACCTAGTAGCGGTAAAAAAATAACTGTTTTTATCAGTTTACTGGTTATTTCTGGCTAAACAAAAGCTTCGACTCTTAACAACAATTCAATTTAGATTGTTACCTCTTGAATTTTGAGCCCCTCCGGTTGAACGGTCGAAGATTGTAGGCACGGCTTGTTGCGGAGGGCACCGCGGAGGTAAAGGGCGCATTTGGAACTGGCAGGGCCAGGCCTCTAGGGCTCATTGCAGGCGGTCTTCCACGATTAAATAGTGAGTGCACTTCTTCGTCCACACTGGCATACTGCCCACGGTTAGCATTAGTATTGTTAACATTATTTGGACTTGTAGTACATGCATTCGCAAGTGTATTAATGATCTCTTCATTACTTAAAATAGCTGAAACAAGATTCCGAGCAGACTCCATGGTGTCACATGGGCACCAACATCCACATGGGTGTGGTTATTGTGGTCACATCAAAACACAAAATGGCGCTAGACTCCATCCAAAATATTCAGTTGATTCAAAATATTCAGAATTAATTATAAATATTCAGACGTCATTCAAAATATTCAAACTTCATTAAAAATATTCAAACTTCATTCCATATATATCGGCTTTCATTCAGTATATTCAAACCTAATTCCGTGCGCACTCCGTGCGCACTTGGTACGCTATTGAGCCCGAACCAGATCAAACGCACGAGTTTTACTCATGGTGCAAGTACCAACTCCAATCATGCATTGCAGAGTGGCCATTACTCAAGATTTGCAAGAGGGTCTAGGTTTTTTTTTTTTTTTTTTTAAACTAAACGTATTTATTTGCTTTCGTAAAAAATACATAGTAATTATGACATATACAACACCAGAAGCACTCGGAGAGCGCAGACCTCCGCCAAGGCTGATCAGTGCCCCCCCCCCCCCCCCCGCCAAGGAGGTTATGTTTTTGCCAGGGTTTGTTTGTTTGTTTGTCTGTCTGTCTGTCCGTTAGTGTGCAACATAACTCAAAAAGTTATGGACAGATTTTGATGAAATTTTCAGGGTTTGTTGGAAATGGGCCCCCCCGTGGGCCCCCCCACCCCCGATCACCACCAAAATTTAATCATTTCTTCCATATCCCATTTCCAACAAACCCTGAAAATTTCATCAAAATCTGTCCATAACTTTTTGAGTTATGTTGCACACTAACGGACAAACAGACAGACAGACAAAAAAACAAACCCTGGCAAAAACATAACCTCCTTGGCGGAGGTAATAATGAAGATATAACAAAGTAAACAACGATTGAACAGAACAGAAAATTACAGAATATTGCCAGGGGACAAATACATGTATGGAAAAAAATTCTACTTTAAAGTTATAAAATGTAAATAAATCAGTGGTCTTAACAACTTTTTTTTTTTTTTAATTTTCAGAACAAGAGAGTCTAGCTGTGGAAGTCCATAGAAAATGGAGCTCCACTTCCGTTCAGACCATGTGACTTCCACTCAAACCCGGAAATACGCCACTTTTATTTATTTACATCTTTAAACGTACAAAACTCTCGATGGGATGCAGCACAAAGACAAAAAGGGACTAGCAAGGCTGCTTATTAACAAATTAAATATGTATGTCACTGAAAGAGAAACGACAATACACAAAAGCGCATTTTGTCAAAGTTATAGATATTTAGAAACATCTGCACATAAAAGGCTTCCATTTTCGTTTGAGTCCTTTAGGAGTGACAAAGACAAAAACTAGGCTCTTAGCTCAATGTTCAACACACAAAGGAAATAATTTTGTTTTGTATTTACGTTTATGAATGTGGTATTTACCCATAATTATGTAACAACTTGTGAAGAGTTCCTTTGGAAAATTATGTTACTTGTTCTACATTAGTTACTTTATCCATTTTCAGCCAGTCTATGTCATTCCAGAAATAGCTTGTAATTGAACACGAGTAAAAAAAAAAGTGATCATTATTTTCCTCTTCCTGAAAGCACAATCCATATGGTTAGGGTTACTTTTGAAATGTATTCCTTTACAGATTACACTCCCAAAAAGTAATCTGTACTATAATTCGTTACATTAACCAATCTGAGTATTGTAATCCTAATACTTGGATTAATTTCACATTTTCTTGAATTTTTATACCATATGAATGTAGCAAATCTCACCAATTTTATTACATTGTGGGGCTGAGGCTGCTTTCACTTGGAATCAATGACAGTGGATGGAGACACTGGGTTTATTTTCAGTTGAAAGATTTCACTGACAGTCACTTTTTCTTTAGTTTTCTCTGTTTTTGACTAAAGATTCTAGATTCAAAGTGTTTATTGCCATGTGTAAACAGGTTTCCCTGTACAAGGAAAATCTTATTTTGCCATTCACACTGAACGCCACAAGAGTTTAAGTATAAAAAATTTGAAGAGAATAATTAAACTAGGATGTTACAAAACCAAAACAAAGCGTTAATTAAAAATGACATGCAATAGAAAAAGGCATAAAAATATAAACTAGTATTACCAAGAGAAAAAAAAATTATATTTAAATAAATGTGCAACATCTGGTAATTGTGTAAATTGTCAGACACATGGCACAGAGCATGTGCAAAACTGCCTGAGAAAAGTCAGATGTTAATGTGCAGAATTATCAGAAATACAGTCTGAACAGTCCAAGATAGCAGTATGACATATGATTCTATGATAAACAGTATGATATATGATAATCAGCATGATATATAAGGTGCATAAAATATCAGAGATATAATAATCCTCAACTTTAATCTGAGATTTTATGAACACCTACATGATCAGTGAATTTAATATGGGAAAATACCTGATTTACATTAAAAAAAAAAAAAGCAAAATACAGAGGATGATATTATAATGGTGAGCAATCATTTTAGAAAGGTTAAATAAAAATTAATTTAGGAACTGCCACCAAAGTAGTACTGGGCCTTTATGGGTAAATACACAGAGCTTTGTGTGTATACTTTATTTTTAAGATTTTACTTGACTCAGTGTATTACCCTGGTACTTGAAATATGGTGCTTGAATTTCAGTGATTCAAAATTGCTAATTTGATAAAAGCACACGCAACTTTACACTGCAGTTTGCAGGAGATTTTTTTTTTTATTCAATCACTCAACAAGTGCATGTGTCCTCTGGCCTTACAACAACACTTGGGCACATGTTCAGTAATATACAACAAACATCAACTATTTTAGAAGGGTAACCTCACCCTCACATGGAAGCAACAAACTGACTGGTGTCCTCCAACAGTACTTGCTACACAACTTGCACATTACCCTTTCTGCATGGATTGTAAGGTGTGATATAACATGTGTCTCTTCCACGTCTTTTGCATCAAGTTGTCATCTGCCTTTAGTGAAAACCCCCACGCTGGTCTTCCTCTGCAGCTCTGGCTTCATCTTCACATCTCCTGGACACTGTCAGATGACATCTGTGTTGTCTGTGGACATGTTGGTGTGACGATGTGGCTGCCCCTTCAGAGTTACCCAAAAGACAGGCTGGAGCCCAAGTCTGGATGAGCCTGGTCCATCTCATATGCTGGTTTACCTTGGGGAAAGCATCGGCGTTCAAATAAAGCATTGCAATTGTCAGTGGGCAGTAGTGCGTCAATTTAAAATGAATTTAAATGACAAACCATACTGTTAAAAAATCAACATGCTTTACTCATCCCCAGAGTGATAATGACTTTAAAATAGTAAATTTGGCACAGATATACCAACACAAAAGTCTTCTAATTGAGATGGCATCATAGTGAGTGTCTGGTGTTGTGTCAGTTTGTCATCCTTTACTATCCACTACTAGTTCTGGCTAATACACATAGACCATAGATGAACTACAGACACTTATCACAGGGTCAAGTACAGTTTCTACACATGACTTCAAGCTTATAAATAGACAAATATCACTTTCTGCACTTTACTCTGACACAAATGATTAATGAACTTAATAAACCACTCACTATTGCTGTTAACCTGTCTTTTCCCTGTTTTAATTACCATTTTTAGTCTCTAAAACACCCTTTGAACAGTGAGTTTAAAGCATTGTATTTGAATGTATTGATACCATACCATTTAACAGTGATCTGATATCTATCCTTTAGTAACACAGTTCCTTGGTCTAGTTTGAACCAATACGCACATGTTAAAGGTCATCAACTACGGTATTAGCTTAGCAACTGCATTAGCATGGGTCGAGGTCCACACATGTAATCAGACTCATAAACACTCATATGTTTGACATGTCTTGGTCAGAGTGTGTGTCTTCTGTACCTCTTGTCCATGTGTGACTCTTCCTTTAGTTCATGGTAGTTTCTATCACACACATACAACATGTTCTTTTGGACCTGAGTTCCACTGAGCAGCGTCCACCACATTAGCTCATAGCCGAACACAACTGGGCTTTAGCTTCACAACGAGTCCCCTCAGAGGGTAGTTCAGAAGAAATACTACGGTTCTATGTCTGTGTTCAATTAGAACAGCTTACCTGCAAAACACAAGATGTGGTTACTAACCGGTGCGGACTTGTTGACAGGTTCTCAGCTTTGTCACGTACTGGCCGAACTGACCGTGTGTGTACGACCGACACCTACTGATGCACAAGGCGCCCTCTGCTGGTCAAAGGAAATAGAGCTTTTACAACACTCAAGAAGAACAGAACGGAAAGGTTGAGTAATGGCCACTCTGCAGTCAGCACCATGAGGAAAATCCGATGCGCGTTTGATCTGGTTCGGGCTTAATAGCGTGCCAAGTGCGCACGGAGTGCGCTCAAAGTTCCCTGCTACCGGACACACGTAAAAATCACCTGATATATATTGAATGAAGTTTGAATATTTTGAATGAAAGCTGATATATATTGAATGAAAGCTGATATATATTGAATGAAAGCTGATATATTTGGAATGAAAGCTGATATATTTGGAATGAAAGCTGATATATATTGAATGAAAGCTGATATATATTGAATGACGTTTGAATATTTTGAATGAAAGCTGATATATATGGAATGAAAGCTGATATATATGGAATGAAAGCTGATATATATTGAATGAAAGCTGATATATATGGAATGAAAGCTGATATATATTGAATGAAAGCTGATATATATGGAATGAAAGCTGATATATATTGAATGAAGTTTGAATATTTTTAATGAAAGCTGATATATTTGGAATGAAAGCTGATATATATGGAATGAAAGCTGATATATATTGAATGAAAGCTGATATATATGGAATGAAAGCTGATATATATTGAATGAAAGCTGATATATTTGGAATGAAAGCTGATATATATGGAATGAAAGCTGATATATATTGAATGAAAGCTGATATATATTGAATGAAGTTTGAATATTTTGAATGAAAGCTGATATATATGGAACGAAAGCTGATATATATGGAATGAAAGCTGATATATATGGAATGAAAGCTGATATATATGGAATGAAAGCTGATATATATGGAATGAAAGCTGATATATATTGAATGAAAGCTGATATATACTGAATGAAGTTTGAATATTTTGAATGAAAGCTGATATATATTGAATGAAGTTTGAATATTTTGAATGAAAGCTGATATATATTGAATGAAGTTTGAATATTTTGAATGAAAGCTGATATATATGGAATGAAAGCTGATATATATTGAATGAAGTTTGAATATTTTGAATGAAAGCTGATGTATATGGAATGAAAGCTGATATATATTGAATAAAGTTTGAATATTTTGAATGAAAGCTGATATATATTGAATGAAGTTTGAATATTTTGAATGAAAGCTGATATATATGGAATGAAAGCTGATATATATTGAATGAAGTTTGAATATTTTGAATGAAAGCTGATATATATTGAATGAAGTTTGAATATTTTGAATGAAAGCTGATATATATGGAATGAAGTTTGAATATTTTGAATGAAAGCTGATATATATGGAATGAAGTTTGAATATTTTGAATGAAAGCTGATATATATTGAATGAAGTTTGAATATTTTGAATGAAAGCTGATATATATTGAATGAAGTTTGAATATATGGATTGAAAGTGTATATATATTGAATGAATTTCAGACATTCAATCCATATATTCAGACTTTCATAATATATATATAATAATTTCCTAAACGGCATGCCATAAATATATATATATATATATATATATACACACACACACACATATATATATACATATATATATATATATATATATATATATGTATGTATGTATGTATGTATGTATGTATATGTATATGTGTGTGTATATATATATATATGTATATATGTATATATATATATATATATATATATATATATATATATATACATATATACATATATATATATATATATATATATATATATATATATATATATATAACATAAGTTGCATAAATAAAACAGTAAAATAATGAAAAGAATACATATAGAGAGCAGCTTCTGGTAACAGTTACAACGTTAAGAAGTGCAACACATACTGTGTTATGTGTCCTATAGGTAATACTGCAGAATGTGTATCTACTTCTGTTTATTTACTTTTACATGCGTCATTGGACTGATTAGTTTTGTCCGAAGCTGAAATGTTTTCACCACGTCCATCTTCATGTATAGTCTGCGATCAATTAGAGCCCTGAATTTGAATCAGTTTATCAGTGTCAGCCTCATGTTTTTGGCGTCTTTAAACAATAAGTGTTACTTGACGCATTATTTGGTCTTTTGTTTTCTAGTTCAGTGGCTGAGGTTTGATGGTATGTCTGTATTTACACTAAAGTATAAGGCATTTTTATAAACTGATATTTCCCGATGAATTTTGTCCATGATATATAATTAAAAAAAAAAAAAAATCATGTGTCCACAGCTGGGGCGGATGTTGTGCAGAACTGAAGATGATAATTCTATTTTTAGAGTCAAGGAGGTTTATAAGATGATGTACATTTTTGATTTGTTTATTTATTTTTTCTGTCTTAAAATGTACAATAAGATTTAAAATAAAGGTTTTACATCCACCTATATCATTCGTCCATGGATTACAATAAAATGGATTTGATTTTAATGATATACAACATTTTCCTTTAAAACAAACAAACAAACAAAAAAACAAACACATTAATCAGAAATAATTGAATATATACCTGCACAGTTGTTACAGATTCAGAAAATACTACATACTCAGGATTCAGAAAGATCATGTCTATACAGATTAAATGTACAGTAGAAAACCCACTAAACGCTGATGGGTGAGATGTTTCAGACGACTCTGTGTCCTCTTATGTGTTTTGCTGGTTTTCATAAGTGACGTCAGGGTCGGCGGAGGCTGCAGAAGCCTCCACAACACGGTAAGACATGACCACTTCATTTTGACTGATCTGTGTCGTATTCCCTGAGGAAACATGAAAAGGAGAAACAGAGTCAACCTGAGGTTTTATCGATAATCATCTTTTTAGTTCTAGTTTGTTATACATGTGTCCTCACGTTTCCTTTTCATCCACTGGGTGAGAACACAAGCAGTCAATGAAAGGCCTGTTAAACCCACACACACAATGATGAGTCTGATAAAAAAAACAGGATCTGCAACAAAGGAACATAAAAAACCCATCAAGGTTTTAAAAATGAGCTCAAATAACTGGTGGTCTACTTTGTCAATGTCCATGTTTTGGTGTACAGCCTTCATCACCTGTGCAGCAGAGCTCATATTCTTAAGCACTTCTGTGTTGGTGTTTGTCATAGACTGTTAGAGGAAGTGTTTAGGCGAGAATGTGAGAAAAACTACAGCTGAACTCTGAGGTTTGAGCCTCTGTCAAATGAGAACCATCTCTTTTCTGAGCAGTGGTGCACATTGCAGCAGAAAATCTTAGAAAGACGTGCTCTATATGTGAATGAACTGACTGAAAAAGCTATTATCACTGTGATTCACAGCCACATGTCAGTCTGATGTTTACACTGAAACGTACATATGACATTAAACTCAAGACGTGGGATAGAAATGTATTATATTAATGAGATGATTAACGATGAATAGGTGTCTCAAAGAGTGAGATGTTAAAGAAACAGTGATGTTTATGTTTGTTTTAGCTTATGTTGTTGTAGATGCTGTTGTGGTTGGTTTAGTTTCATCTTCACCTGCACAAATATAAGAAAAACTAATCAATGGACAATAACTTAGACCAATATTTGTGTGAGTATTTGTTGCATAAAGCGATGTTAGACAGATTATCAGTACACCGTAGTTAACACATTCAGAACTCACAAAGAATGAGGGTAAAAACAGAAGCACAACTGTGAAACCGCACAGACATGACAAACTACTGTGGTGAACTACTTCAGAAGTCACAAAAACTATTCTAATCATATGGAGTCTTTTTTTTGTTTGTTTTTTTGTCTGTTTGTTCCCTAAATATGAGGAGAATTTCTGAGCAGTGGTGCATGTTACAGAAGAAAAACTGTCTGTCTGACGTTTACAGACTGAAACGTAGATATGACAGAAAACTAAACAATCGTCATAGAAACAGATTATATCAGTTGGATTAAAGAGGTGAGAAGGAATGACCTTAACCCATAAAGACCCAAACAGCCGCTGGCGACCTAAAGCATCTATTGATCTAAAATGTTTAATACCTGCTGATCCATGAATCTTATCAATACATGTAAATAAAATGTTTAAAATGCAGTTTCTCAGCTTTTCAGCAGCATCACATGTGTCTTTTTTGAATGTTTAGAGGCTCCATAGTGAACGTGGAAATATGGTCATCTTCTACAACATTGATTCACCAGTACAAACAGCAAAGTAAAAGTCCGTTTTTCTTCAGTTTTCTTTGTTTCTGATAAAAGTAACCCTCATTTTTAATTTGAACTTTTATGAACATATCCATGATCAGTAAATGAAATACAGGAAAATACATGGTTTTTACTGAAAAAATGCAAAATACAGAGAATAATATTATAATGAATGGACATAAATCACTTGAGAAAGGTTAAAGATATAGAAAAAAATCATTTGGGAACTGACACAAAAACAGCACCAGGTGAGTGAGATGTTGAAGAAACCGTGATCTTTATGTCTGTTTTACCTGCTGTTGTGGTAGGTGCTGCTGCAGTTGGCTTAGTTTCATCTTCACCTGCACAAATACAATAAAAATGGATCCATGTGCAATAACTTAAACCAATATTTGTGTATTTCTTGATTTAAATGATGTTAAACAGATGACTGTATTCTTACCTGTTTTCTGAACTGCAGATTTAAAGGGAAAGCGATGCACTTTTTTACTGTCTGCATCTGTCACTTCACACTCCAGCAACTCATAATTCATTGGTTTATTATCCAAGGCCACAGAGGCCAAACAGATGTATGATAACTCTGAAACTTTAGTCACACTGTTCATTACTTCACCATCATACAGCCACTTCACTGTGTGTTCACATTTTTTACGCCCCCACACAGCGCAGATGAACTGCACATTACTGTCGTTCCTTTCAGTCACTGTGGAAGATGGAGATATTTTGTAAGAAACACAAAAAGAACAGAATGCAATTTTATCCTTGTAATACTAACTGTTTTGATGTGTTAGTATTTTTGTTTACATCGACAAACTGAGCTGAAAATACTCACTGGTCACAACAGACAGATGAACCTCATCATCATCATCATTCTCATCGTGTTTTTTTGATTCATCACTCTGTTTACAGTAATAGTGACCTGCATTCAACACTGTGACTTTGTTTATAAGCAGGGAACAGTTTGCTGTAATACTCAGTCTGTGTGATTGATTCAAAACAGATTCTTGAACTGTTCCATCTTTAATTAGCTCCACTGCTGATTTGCTTTCTGCAGCTTTGAAAGTCCATGTAGTCTTCTCACATTCATGTTGACCACTGATCACATTCATACAAGGCAAAGTGGCATCATTTTCATTCTGGATGAAGACACTGATGTTATCTCCATGAATTACTGTTGAGAAATAAAACAGAAAATCAAATTTAAGTGTAGATTTAATGTTGTTTTCTGTCCACTAACCTCAATAAAATGTTGAGCAATGATACAAACGACAAATAAAAAGATTAGTTTGATTTTTGTTATTACCTGTAAATTGGAGAAAAATCATACAAAGTAAAATCCACATAAATTCCCCCATCGTTTGTCTCCGTCTTTGACTTGTTCTCACACTCTATGATCTAATGATTCAGTCAGGAAAAGACATTTCTACTTCCTTTTTCTTCAACGTACCTCCCCCTCCTCTCTGTGACTTCAGTCTTTTAGAATTTAGAGAGAAGATACTGTAAGAACCAAACTCTGTCATTATAAGCCACATCCTTAGACACGCAAACACTGAATATATAAAAGAAAAACCATCAGAACACTTACCTTTTCTTTTAGATATTAGATGATTTATATATAGATACGTCTTCCTTGACACAATGGGACTTTTGAAGCCCTTCCACCACAATCAAAAATAAAGCAACAGCTCAGTCAGAGATGCTTAAATGCAGATTATTTTTCATTTGTGATTTATTGAAACACACTCATTTAGTTAAAAAGGCTCAGCTTTGACAAAGCCCCCCATGAATCTGAACATCACATGATAGAAAACCTAAGATATAAAGAAAAAGAAAGAAGATCCTAGAAGAGAATCAGTTATGATCATGAGAAGGAAAGAGGAAGAAGCTTTTCACAAACATGAAAATGTAAATTTTGTGCATTTCCATGAACTGTCTGGGGCAAATAATCTGGGTTGTGTTCTGTCACCAAAGGGTGGCGCTGTAGGTTATGTTACACATGACTAGCAAACAGTAGATGAAACAGATGTTGTTGATTTCCATGAAAAATGTCTGTGATGTCTTTTTTCACTGATGAAACAAAACTATCAAGCTGATAAAAATGAGCTCAAATAACTGGTGGTCTACTTTGTCAATGTCCATGTTTTGGTGTACAGCCTTCATCACCTGTGCAGCAGAGCTCATATTCTTAAGCACTTCTGTGTTGGTGTTTCTCATAGACTGTTAGAGGAAGTGTTTAGGTGAGAATGTGAGAAAAACTACAGCTGAACTCTGAGGTTTGAGCCTCTGACAAATGAGAACTATCTCTTTTCTGAACAGTGGTGCACATTACAGCAGAAAATCTTAGAAAGACGTGCTTTATATGTGAATGAACTGACTGAAAAAGATATTATCACTGTGATTCACAGCCACATGTCAGTCTGATGTTTACACTGAAATGTACATATGACATTAAACTCAAGACGTGGGATAGAAATGTATTATATTAATGAGATGATTAACGATGAATAGGTGTCTCAAAGAGTGAAATGTTGAAGAAACAGTGATGTTTATGTCTGTTTTACCTTGTGTTGTTGTAGATGCTGTTGTGGTTGGTTTAGTTTCATCTTCACCTGCACAAATATAAGAAAAACTAATCCATGGACAATAACTTAGACCAGTATTTGTGTGAGTATTTCTTGCATAAAGTGATGTTAGACAGATTATCATTACACCGTGGTTAACACATTCAGAACTTACAAAAATTTTTCTAATTATATGGAGGTGTTTTTTTTGTCTGTTTCTAGAATTTCTGAGCAGTGGTGCATGTTATAGCAAAAAAACTGTCAGTCTGATGTTTACAGACTGAAACATAGATATGACATAAAACTAAACAATAGTCACAGAAACCAATATTTATCTGAGTATTGCTTAATTAAAGTGATGTTAAACAGATGACTGTATTCTTACCTGTTTTCTGAACAGCAGATTTAAAGGGAAAGCGATGCACTTTTTTACTGACTGCATCTGTCACTTCACACTCCAGCAACTCATAATTCAGTGGTTTATTATCCAAGGTCACAGAGGCCAAACAGATGTATGATATCTTTAAATCTTTAGTCACACTGTTCATTACTTCACCATCATACAGCCACTTCACTGTGTGTTCACATTTTTCATGCACCCACACAGAGCAGATGAACTGCACCTTCCTGTCGTTCTTTTCAGACACTGTGGAAGAAAGAGATATTTTGTGAGAAACACAAAAAGAAAAGAATGTAATTTTATCCTTGTAATACTAATTGTTTTGATTTGTCAGTATTTTTGTTTACATCGACAGACTGAGCTGAAAATACTCACTGGCCACAACAGACAGATGAAGCTCAGTATCATCATCATCATGGTGTTCTTTTGTTTCATCACTTTGTTTACAGTAATAGTGACCTGCTTTCGACACTGTGACTTTGTTTATAAGCAGAGAACAGTTTGCTGTAATTTTCAGTCTTTGTGATTGATTTTTAACAGATTCTTTAACCTTTCCATCTTTAATTAGCTTCACTGCTGATCGTCTGTTTGCAGCTTTGAAAGTCCATGTAGTCTTCTCACATCCACGCTGACCACTGATCACATTCATACAAGGCAAAGTGGCATCATTTTCATTCTGGACAAAGACACTGATGTTATCTCCATGAATTTCTGTTGAGAAATGAAACATAAAATAAAATGAAAGTGTAGTTTTAATGTTGTTTTCTGTCCACTAACCTCAATAAAGAGTTGAGTAATGATACAAATGATAAATAAAAAGATTAGTTTGATTTCCATCCTTACCTGTCAATTGGAGAAAACTCAAACACAGTAAAATCCACATAAATTCACCCATCTATTTCTCTGTCTTTGACTTGTTCTCACACTCTATGAACAAATGATTCAGTCAGGAAAACACATTTCTACTCCTTGTTTTTTCACGTACCTCTTCTTCCTCTCTATGACTTCAGTCTTTTAGCATTAGATTGAAGATATTTTAAATACGACAGTCGGGGCATTATAAACCACATCCTCCCACATGCAAACAATGAATATATAAAAGGAAAACCATCAGGACACCTACCTTTTCTTTTTGGATATGAGATCATTTCTAAGTAGATCTGTCTTCCTTGATGTAATGGGACTTTTGAAGCCCTTCCACCACAATTGAAAAATAAAGTAACAGCTCAGTCAGAGATGCTTAAATGCAATTTTTTTTTCCATTTATGATTTATTGAAACTCAGTCATATTTGGGTAAAAATGCTCAACTTTGTCAAAGCCCCCCATGAATCTGAGCATCACATGATAGAAAACCTAAGATATAAAGAAAAAGAAAGAAGATCCTGGAAGAAAATTAGTTATGATCATGAGAAGGAAAGAGGAAGAAGCTTTTCACAAACATGAAAATGCGAATTTTGTGCATTTCCATGAACTAGTTGGAGCAAATAATCTGAGTTGTGTTCTGTCACCAAAGGGTAGTGCTGTAGGTTATGTTACACATGACTAGCAAACAGTAGATGAAACAAATGTTGTTTTCCATATAAAATTTCTGCAATGTGTTTTTTCACTGATGAAACCATACACTAATTCCATATCTTCATCATAATCTCTTGTAGCAGAACATGTGGAAGACACCACAAACAGCTGATCAATCAGCTGATCAAACACATCAGTTAAGTGCTTAAATCAGAGGTTATTCACAACAGGTGTCTCAGTTTCCTCTTTCAGTAGCACCTTCAAATGGATGGACTTCACTGTGTGTTCACATTTTTCATGCACCCTCACACAGCAGGTGAACTGCACCTTCCTGTCGTTCTTTTCAGACACAGTGGAAGAAGGAGATATTTTGTAAGAAACACAAAAAGAAAAGAATGTAATTTCCTCAGTGTAATTCTAGTTGTTATGATGTGCCCATATTTTTATTTTCATCTGCAGACTGAGCTGAAAATACTCACTGGACACAACAGACAGATGAACCTCAGCATCATCATCATTGTGTTCTTTTGATTCATCGCTCTGTTTACAGTAATAGTGACCTGTACTTAATGAGTTGACTTTGCTTATAAGCAGAGAACAGTCTGCTGTAATAGTCAGTCTGTGTGATTGATTTAAAACAGATTCTTTAACTTTTCCGTCTTTAATTAACTCCACTGCTGATTCTCTTACTGAAGCTCTGAAAGTCCATGTAGTCTTCTCATATTCATGTTGACCACTGATCGCATTCATACAAGGCAAAGTGGCATCATTTTCATTCTGGACAAAGACACTGATGTTGTTTCCATTAACATCTGCTAAGAAATGAAAAATAAATCAAATTTCAGTGTGTTTTTAATATTGATTTCTGTCAACTAAACTCAATAAAGTGTTGAGCAATGATACAAATAGATCAGTTTGATTTTCATCCATACCTGTTAATTGGAGAAAAATCAAACACAGTAAAATCCACATAAAGTCACCCATATATTGTCTCTATCTTTGTCTTGATCTTACACTGTATAAACAAATGATACAGTTAGGAAAACACACTTCTACTTCCTGTTTCTTCAACATACCTCCTCCTCTCTGTGAAGATACTTTAAGTACAACAGGCAGTGTCATAAACCACATCCTCCCACACACAGACAGTGAATAAATAAAAGGAAAACCATCAGCTGCAAAGCTTCCTTGGCATGTCTACTTACATGGCATGCCTCAGGCACCGTTGGATCCGGACTGAGAAATTCTTCAAGATGAGGCAGTCCATCAAAGTCAGAAAGAAAGGGACTACTATGAGGAATTGAATTCCTGCACGGTGCAAATGAAAGATGTCAGATGATTCCAAACTATAAAATCAAGGAGGAAGTAAACCTGAAATGGTTGTTAGAAAACCACTGGAGGTTGCTGTGACAAAATGGCAGGATAATAAGGCAGTCCTGATTGTCTCCACTGTCCATGGGATAGAGCATGAGGTGGTCAACAAAGGAAAAGTGCCATGTTACTGTGCCTAGACTAGCTGTTGTAGCTGAATACAACAAGAACATGGGGTCAATCAGACCCGTGAACCCGAATCAGTTTATTAGTGTCAGCCTCATATTTTTGGCATCTTTAAACAATAAATGTTAGTTGATGCATTATTTGGTCGTTTGTAACTCGTTTTCTAGTTCAGTGGCTGAGGTTTGATGGTATATCTGTATTTACAGTAAACCGGCTATTTTTTTTATATTCTCTGATTAATTCGGTTCACTAATATATATATATATATACACACACACACACACACACACATATATATATATATATATATATATATATATATATATATATATATATATATATATATATATATGTATATATATATATGTGTGTGTGTGTGTGTGTGTGTGTGTGTAATTTTTTTTTTCTTTCTTAAAAACAAAAAAAACATCATGTGTCCACGGGTGGGGCTTGTATTGTGATAGACTGAACTTTATGTTGGCTAAGCACATGATAATCCTTAGAGTCATTTACTGTCAATGTACATTTCTAATTTGTTTTTATTTATTTTTTCTTTGTTAAAACGTACGATAAGATTTGAAATAAAAGTTTGACATCCACCTATATCATTCGTTCATGGATTACAATAAAGTGGATTTGATTTTAATGATATACATTTTCCTTTTAAAAAAATTAAAATAAAAAATCAAACACATTAATGAGAAATAACTGAATATATACCTGCACAATTGTTACAGATTCAGAAAATACTAAATACACAGGACTCAGACAGATCATGTCTATATACAGGGTGGGGAAGCAAAATTTACAATATTTTGAGGCAGGGATTGAAAGACAGTGTATGACCAATTAGTTTATTGAAAGTCATGAGAATTTATTTGCCACAAGAAAATTTACATAATAGAAAATGTTTTTATTCTATGTGTGCTCCTTCCTTCTCAATAACTGCCTTCACACGCTTCCTGAAACTTGCGCAAGTGTTCCTCAAATGTTCAGGTGACAACTTCTCCCATTCTTCTTTAATAGTATCTTCCAGACTTTCTCGTAATAGTTTTGCTCATAGTCATTCTCTTTTTTACATTATAAACAGTCTTTATGGACACTCCAACTATTTTTGAAATCTCCTTTGGTGTGACGAGTGCATTCAGCAAATCACACACTCTTTGACGTTTGCTTTCCTGATTACTCATATGGGCAAAAGTTTGTGAAAAGGTATGGATAATAGTGTTAGGTATGATTATGACATCAATATATGTTTGGTTTCAAAACAATTGACGTAGTGCCTGCTGAGAAAAAACAACTAAATGTTCATTGTAAATTTTGCTTCCCCACCCTGTAGATTAAATGTACAGTAGAAAACCCACTAAACGCTGATGGGTGAGATGTTCCAGACGACTCTGTGTCCTCTTATGTGTTTTGTTGGTTTTCATAAGTGACGTCAGGGTCGGCGGAGGCTGCAGAAGCCTCCACAACACGGTGAGACATGACCACTTCATTTTGACTGATCTGTGTCGTATTCCCTGAGGAAACATGAAAAGGAGAAACAGAGTCAACCTGAGTTTTTATCAATAAGTTAGTTCTAGTTTGTTATACATGTGTCCTCACGTTTCCTGTTCATCCACCGGGTGAGAAAACAAGCAGTCAATGAGAGGCCTGTTAAACCCACACACACAATGATGAGTCTGATAAAAAAAACAGGATCTGCAACAAAAGAACATAAAAAACCCATCAAGCTGATAAAAATGAGCTCAAATAACTGGTGGTCTACTTTGTCAATGTCCATGTTTTGGTGTACAGCCTTCATCACCTGTGCAGCAGAGCTCATATTCTTAAGCACTTCTGTGTTGGTGTTTCTCATAGACAGTTAGAGGAAGTGTTTAGGCGAGAATGTGAGGAAAAACTACAGCTGAACTCTGAGGTTTGAGCCTCTGACAAATGAGAACTATCTCTTTTCTGAGCAGTGGTGCACATTACAGCAGAAAATCTTAGAAAGACATGCTCTATATGTGAATGAACTGACTGAAAAAGATATTATCACTGTGATTCACAGCCACATGTCAGTCTGATGTTTACACTGAAACGTACATATGACATTAAACTAAAGACATGGGGTAGAAATGTATTATATTAATGAGATGATTAATGATGAATAGGTGTCTCAAAGAGTGAAATGTTGAAGAAACAGTGATGTTTATGTCTGCTTTACCTTCTGTTGTAGATGCTGTTGTGGTTGGTTTAGTTTCATCTTCACCTGCACAAACATAAGAAAAACTAATCTGTAAGAGTCAGTGTAACGATGTAAGCATGGAGAAATTTATGTTTTGTTTTAAGAGTTAAAATATTTGATGGAATATTATAATTATGTTATTATCTTCATTTATGGAAATATGTTTTGTTTCATGTATAGGAGGCATTATTTGTTATATTGAGGATAATGTAAAGCATTTTATTTATTTCGGTCTATTTATCGCTGTTATCGCGAGACTTGGTGAGAGTTGGAGAATATTCGAGTTCCGTTTTGGCCCAGACATGCTGAAGCCTTCGATGAAGCCACGTTTGCAGTAGGTGCAAAAGGAAGCTAGCTGTATAAGAATTCATAAAACGAAAAGACTGTTTACTACTGAGACCTCCGAAGTGACAGGTGGTCACGAGGTAGGATAGCCTTTTGTTATGTACATTTCATGTTGTTTAGGCTTCAGTGCCTAAATCAATTGTATTTTATTTCTTTTAGTTTTCACGGCGTTTGAAAGGCTAAATAAAAGCGCCTGTCTTTAAGAAGCCCGTGCTGTATTGTCATTTTGGAGCCACAGTGAAAACTCGTCCAGCCCAGCGCCGGTGAGAAGCTCGTTGAGACGATAGCCGCTGCAGTGAGTGACGGTACCGAGAAGCGACACAAGAGGGCGCCATCACCAAGCTCTTCGCTCACAAGCAGCCAATACCACATCAACAGGGTCATTAAGAAGTAATGTAGAAATTAAGAAAGGACTGTGCTAAAGGTAATAGGCTATAAAGTGGATTAAGTCAAGTTTGAAGTTCCACTATATGTTTTATAGCACATTTGTCAAAGGTTACTTGATGTCTACTGTACCTCATAACGATGCATTGTTGATCAATTTTGAAGGGTTTTGTGCATTCACTTATGGTCAAAAGTATAAGTTTTCAAAGAGATTTACAAGTTAAACTGTACCTGTATTAAGAGTGAAGCTTGTTGCTGTTTACGCGCATAGTAAATGTAATATCAAAGTAATCAAGTCATATACAACACACATTTTAAGAGATTTATTGAAATCCAAACAAGTGCATCATCAGACGTTAAACTTAACTCACAAGATGACAGATAAAGCTAATGAAGATCACTGTACTGTACCAGCTACTCAAGCTGAAGAAAAGGACACTATACAAGTTACAGGAATACAGAAGGTCCGTCAAAGTGAAAGAGTAAAAACACTAACTGAAAAAGGAAAAGAGCTTCAAGAAGAAAAACTCAAAAGCCTCCAGCATAAGTATGCAGTTGTTTTTGAAAAATGGAGATATGAAGCAAGATTAAGCAAAGTAATGTTAAGAAAAGAAGCTTCAGAGGGTGAATTAAGTGAGATGATTAACAATGTAAGTGTCACTTGTAAGAATGTGCAAACCGTGTATGATCAAATACGTCAAATACGAACTCCTGAAGCAGACATGAGGCGTAAAGTACATTCATGTACATCACTCTCTGCATTCATTGTCAAAAAAGCTGAGAAACAGCTAAACGGAGAGGATGATGGAGAGCCATGGCCAGATGTTGGGTCATGCTTAGGATCTGAAAGTTCTCAATCGAGGTCAAACTCACGAAGGTCCAAAGGTAGTTCAAGCCAGTCATTCTCACAAACAATCAAAAGAGTGGAAGCAGAAGCTGAGATAGCTGCATCTCAAGAAATACTAGCAGTAATGGATGAGTAAGAAAGAGAAGCAGCTGAACTACAAAAACTGGAACGTGAAAATTTGGAAAAACAGCAAGCAATGGAAGAGCAGCGCAGAAAAATTCAACGTGTGGAAGAAGTTAAAAAATTTAATGCTGCCAAAGCCTGCGTAAAGATTTATGAAGAAGTTGAAAGCACTTTTGAAAGTCAAAGCTCATCACACAGTAATATACAAGTGAGTAAAACTCAGCCATTTCCTATTACACCATTAGCTCCCTCTCATGCTCCAAACACAAGTCAAGTCTTTAAAGACACCAACTCCATATATGTTCCATATTTTCATACTGATATAAACCAACAAAATAATGATGTACAACCCGAAGCTACCACAAGCCGAACACTCAAAACCTCAAGTCCACCATTCATCCCTCAAGGTGCACAACTTCACACAGCTGTAACTCAACCTCAGCTAAATTCAGATTTAGTTGGCATTCTAGCAGAAGCAATAAGTGCTAATCATCTTCCAACTCCAGAACCTGCATTGTTCACTGGAGACCCTCTAAAATTCAAAGACTGGCAGTTATCATTTGAAACCTTGATTGAAAGAAAGAATATTCCCAAGCATGAGAGACTGTACTATCTCAGGAAGTATCTCGGTGGATCTGCAAAAAGAGCAGTAGAAGGATATTTCCTTGTAGGTACTGACGAAGCATATGATTCAGCTTGGAGAGTACTGAAAAAGCGGTTTGGAGATCTATTTACTATAGGAAAATGTTTTAGAGACAAGCTTCACAGTTGGCCTAGAATAAGCTCCAAGGATGGAAGTGAGTTGAGGGAATTTGCTGACTTCCTTGAGAGTTGTGAGGCTGCAATGCCACACATAAAGACACTAGAGGTTCTGAATGACTGTATGGAAATTCAGAAGCTCTTACTGAAACTACCAGATTGGTTGACCACAAGATGGAACCGCACAGCTATGAAAGTAAGACGAATATGTAATGGAGAGTATCCGTCGTTTCACATGTTTGTGGAATTTGTATCCACTGAAGCCGACTTAGCATGCGACCCCATAGCCTCAATGCAAGCATTAAAAGGTTTGGAAGCAGGTAAACCCAAACACCCACGCAGTCAAGTCATTCAAGCTAAAACTCTGACAACAAACTCAAGTCACACAAGTACGGTGACCTGTCTCTTCTGCAAAGGAACTGGTCACACGCTCGACAAATGTCATAAGTTTATGGAGAAAACAGTTCAAGACCGCATCAAGTTTGCACAGACAGAAAAACTTTGTTTTGGATGTTTAAAGACTGGACATCATTCAAAGAAATGTGATAAGAGGAACACATGTGAAAAATGTCAAAAGAGGCATCCAGCATGTTTGCATGATGACAACTTTGTAGAACGTAAGAAAGCACCACCTACAAAGAGTGATGATAAATTTCAAGAAAAGGATAAAGAAACTAAACCAACAGTTGCCATCTCTAATAGAGTTGCTCAAGAAACTGTAAGCACGTTGACATCCTCCATATTACCTGTCTGGGTTTCATCCACAAATCACCCAGATCAAGAAGTACTTGTGTACGCAGTTCTCGACTCCCAGAGTGATACATCTTTCATCTTGGATGAAGTAGCCCAAGATCTCGATACAGAAAAAAGCAAAGCCAGCTTGCAATTATCAACAATGTCTGCAAAGTCAACAATCATACCATGTCAGAAAGTAATAAACCTTCAAGTCAGAGGATATAAGCGTGATAAGAAAATTCTATTACCACCATTATTTACAAGGGAGTTCATTCCAGTTAACAGGTCACATATCCCAACGTCTGAAACAGCCTTAAGGTGGCCTCACCTTGAAAGACTAGCAGATAAGTTACCTCCAATGCTCGAATGTAAAGTTGGTCTACTTATCGGCTATAACTGTCAACAAGCCCTTCTACCAAGAGAAGTTCTTGCTGGCAAAGAAAACCATCCCTATGCCCAACTAACTGATCTTGGCTGGAGCATAGTTGGTTGCTCGTTTCAAGTCCAAAATCCTAGTGACGCCATTGGCACAAGTCATAGGATGATTGTTCGTGAAGTAACTCCTATGCCACAACCATCAGTTGAACTTAAGCAAGAAGTGCATTTTGTATGCAGAACTCAAGTGAAGGAGGTCTGTCCGATTGATGTTATAAAAGCTCTGGAGTCTGATTTTGCTGAGCATGCAACAGATGACAATCCAGTCTCTCAGGAAGACATATTGTTCATGTCAAAGGTGACCGAAGGTATAAGACAAAAGAAAGACGGTCACTACGAACTCCCACTACCATTCAAAACAGACAATCCAAATCTTCCAAACAACAAACAATATGCTGAACACAGACTGTCTTCATTGGAACGTCGATTCAGAAAGGATGAGAAATACTACAAAGATTATGTCAAGTTTATGGATGATATCATAACCCGCGGAGATGCAGAAAGGGTCCCAGAACAAGAACAGGATAACAAAGTGGCATGGTATATCCCACACCATGGGGTTTACCACCCCCACAAGCCTGAAAGGATTCGTGTGGTTTTTGATTGTTCCGCTCGCTTCCAAGAAACTTCTCTCAATGATCATCTTCTAACTGGACCAGATCTCACCAACGCACTGGTCGGAGTGTCATGCCGATTCAGAAAGGGTCCCATCGCCATCATGTGCGATGTGGAGAGGATGTTCCATCAATTCCATGTTGTCCAGGAACATCAGGACTACCTGAGATTTCTTTGGTGGGATAAAGGTGATTTGAGCTCCAAGCCTTCAGTGTACAGGATGAAAGTACACCTTTTCGGGGCAGCTTCATCTCCTGGATGCTGTAACTTTGGACTCAAACATCTTGCATCACAAGGCCGAGACAAATTCAGTAAAGAGACTATTAAGTTCATCCAAAGAGGATTTTATGTTGATGATGGACTCGCCAGCTT
The DNA here is from genome assembly GCF_902148855.1 of Sphaeramia orbicularis. Lineage (NCBI taxonomy): Eukaryota > Metazoa > Chordata > Actinopteri > Kurtiformes > Apogonidae > Sphaeramia > Sphaeramia orbicularis. Next base: position 42,791,262 of record NC_043979.1, on the reverse strand, counting down.
AATGTCAACAGCTGAAGCCATCCAGCTGGTTGAAGAATCAAGAGCACTTTGCAAAACTGGCAATCTTCGTTTACATAAGTTTGTGTCAAACAACAAAGAAGTGCTCAAAACAATACCTCAAGAAGAACAAGCTCATGTTAGAGACCAAGACATGGCTCTGGGAGAGCTCCACATTGAACGTGCCCTCGGAGTGCAATGGTGTATCGAGGCAGATGAATTCCAATTTAGAGTCCAAGTCAAAGACAACCCCCTGACTAGGAGAGGGGTGCTCTCAACAGTCGCTTCAGTCTTTGACCCCCTTGGATTTGTCGCCCCATTCATACTGATTGGAAAGCAAATACTACAAATGTTGTGCAAAGACAAAGTTAATTGGGATGATGATCTACCCGACCACATTCTACCACAGTGGGAAGCATGGTTGAGAGACCTGCCCAAACTGGCTGCTCTGAAGATCTCACGAAGCTACTCACAGAACATCAGTGGGATACAGTATGAGTTGCATAACTTCTCGGATGCAAGCCTGAGTGGTTATGGTGCATGTTCATATCTCAGAGTAATAGGCAAAGAAGGACAGATTACCTGCTCACTTGTGATGGGTAAAGCCAGAGTTACTCCCTCTAAACAAACGACCATTCCAAGGCTTGAACTGGTATCAGCTGTGACTTCAGTTCGCAACTCAGATGTTATCAAAAGAGAACTTGAAATCGAGAATCTCAAAGAATTTTATTGGACAGATTCACAAGTTGTACTGGCATACATAAGCAACGATGCCAAAAGATTTCACACATTCGTCGCCAATCGAATCCAGCGCATAAGACAAAGCACAAGCCCTGAACAATGGGCACACGTCAATTCAGAAAATAACCCGGCTGATCATGCCTCAAGAGGTTTAAGCGCAACTCAGCTGAAAGACTCAAACTGGTTAAAAGGCCCCGCTTTTCTTTGGAAACAAGATCTTCCAGTCAAAGAGGAAACAGTGGGAGAAATAGAGGACACAGATCCTGAACTCCGTAAAGGTTACACACATACTGTACAATCAAAAGAAGCCAACTCATCGCTGGAACATTTAAAGAAGTTTTCTGAGTGGTTGAGAGCAGTAAAGGTGATCGCCAGACTCAAAAGATTTATCAAAGAGTTCAAAGGTGTCCAGCAAAGAACAAACAAAGTCACAGATCTAGAAGAGAGAAAAAATGCAGAAATGTTCATCTTTAAACTAGTACAAACAGAAGCTTTTCCAGAGGAAATACAGAATATTAGAGCCAAAAGGGAAAACATTCTGCACAAACACAATAGACTAAGACAGTTAAATGCTTTCCTGGACAAGTCAGATGTTCTCAGGGTGGGAGGACGATTATCTCAATCAGCCTTACACTATGATGTCAAACACCCTGCTATTCTCCCTAAGGAATCGCACGTGTCAGCCCTACTCGTGAAACATCACCATGAACGTGTACATCACCAAGGAAGAGGCATAACTATGAATGTATTACGTGCAAATGGATTACGGATATTGGGATGTGGAAATTTGGTTTCTTCATACATCTACCGTTGTGTAAAATGTAGAAGATACAGAAAGGCAACAAATGTCCAACAGATGGCAGATTTGCCAGAAATAAGAACAGAATCAGCCCCTCCCTTTACCTACTGTGGCGTCGACTGTTTTGGCCCATTTGTCGTAAAAGAAGGAAGGAAGGAAGTTAAAAGATATGGATTATTGTTCACATGCTTATGTTAACGAGCTGTGCACATTGAAACACTGGATGACTTAACAACAGATGCTTTCATGAATGCCCTGCGAACGCTGATAGCCATAAGGGGTCCTGTTTGACAATTAAGATGTGACCAAGGGACAAATTTTATGGGCGCTAAGAGAGAGTTCTCAGAGTTAATGAAGGATATGGATCAAGAACCACAAAGAGCCATTGGTTGTGACTTTGTGATAAACGTTCCATCAGCTAGCCACATGGGAGGCATTTGGGAACGCCAAATTCGAACGGTGCGAAGCATATTAACAGCAATGCGAGACAAGTTCTCGAACAGACTTGATACCACTAGTTTAAGAACACTCCTTTATGAGACAATGGCAATCATCAATAGTCGACCCTTAAGTGTTGAACATCTCAATGATCCCACAGGTCCAGAACCGTTGACTCCCAATCATATATTAACGATGAAGTCTTCAGTTATTCTTCCCCCTCCAGGACAGTTTTGTAAAGATGATTTGTACTTGAACAAAAGATGGAGAAGAGTCCAGTTCTTGGCAAATGAATTTTGGCAAAGATGGAGGCAAGAATATCTGTTAAATCTTCAACAGAGACAGAAATGGCAGAAAGTTTCACGAAACCTACAAGTAAATGATATCGTGATACTACAGGATGACAATGCTCCAAGATGTAAATGGAAACTCGCTCGAGTGATGGAGACTCTAGAAAGCTCAGACGGCAAAGTCCGAAAGGTGAAGCTCAAGACCAGTGAAACTATCTTTGACAAAGGGAAACCACTGACAAGACTGATACATTTAGAACGACCTATTCACAAAGTCGTGACTTTACTTGAGACTGACGCACAAACTAAAATGGACTCAAATTCTAACTTTGACTCTTAATAGAAAATCACATTGAGAGTAAATGAGTGATTTTGGTGGGAGTGTAAGAGTCAGTGTAATGATGTAAGCATGGAAGAAATTTATGTTTTGTTTTAAGAGTTAAAATATTTGATGGAATATTATAATTATGTTATTATCTTCATTTATGGAAATATGTTTTGTTTCATGTATAGGAGGCATTATTTGTTATATTGAGGATAATGTAAAGCATTTTATTTATTTCGGTCTATTTATCGCTGTTATCGCGAGACTTGGTGAGAGTTGGAGAATATTCGAGTTCCGTTTTGGCCCAGACATGCTGAAGCCTTCGATGAAGCCACGTTTGCAGTAGCTGCAAAAGGAAGCTAGCTGTATAAGAATTCATAAAACGAAAAGACTGTTTACTACTGAGACCTCCGAAGTGACAGGTGGTCACGAGGTAGGATAGCCTTTTGTTATGTACATTTCATGTTGTTTAGGCTTCAGTGCCTAAATCAATTGTATTTTATTTCTTTTAGTTTTCACGGCGTTTGAAAGGCTAAATAAAAGCGCCTGTCTTTAAGAAGCCCGTGCTGTATTGTCATTTTGGAGCCACATAATCAATGGACAATAACTTAGACCAATATTTGTGTGAGTATTTGTTGCATAAAGCAATGTTAGACAGATTATCAATACACCGTGGTTAACACATTCAGAACTCAAAAAAGTTATTCTAATCATATGGAGTTTTTCTTTTTGTGTCTGTTTGTAGAATTTCTGAGCAGTGGTGCATGTTATGGCGGAAAAACTGTCAGTCTGATGTTTACAGACTGAAACATAGATATGACATAAAACTAAACAATAGTCACAGAAACCAATATTTATCTGAGTATTGCTTGATTAAAGTGATGTTAAACAGATGACTGTATTCCTACCTGTTTTCTGAACTGCAGATTTAAAGGGAAAGCGATGCACTTTTTTACTGACTGCATCTGTCACTTCACACTCCAGCAACTCATAATTCAGTGGTTTATTATCCAAAGGTCACAGCGTCCAAACAGATGTATGATATCTTTGAAACTTTAGTCACACTGTTCATTACTTCACCATCATACAGCCACTTCACTGTGTGTTCACATTTTTGTTGTGTCCACACAGCGCAGATGAACTGTACATTAATGTCCTTCCTTTCAGTCACTGTGGAAGGAGGAGATATTTTGTAAGAAACACAAAAAGAAAAGAATGTAATTTCATCAGTGAAATTCTAGTTGTTATGATGTGTCAGTATTTTTATTTACATCGACAGACTGTGCTGAAAATACTCACTGGTCACAACAGACAGATGAACCTCATCATCATCATCATCATCATGGTGTTCTTTTGTTTCATCACTTTGTTTACAGTAATAGCGACCTGCATTCAACATTGTGACTTTGTTTTTAAGCAGAGAACAGTCTGCTGTAATACTCAGTCTGTGTGATTGATTTAAAACAGATTCTTTAACCTTTCCATCTTTAATTAGCTCCACTGCTGATTGTCTTTTTGCAGCTTTGAAAGTCCATGTAGTCTTCTCACACCCATGTTGACCACTGATCACATTCATACAAGGCAAAGTGGCATCATTCCCATTCTGGACAAAGACATTGATGATGTATCCATCAGTTTCTGTTGAGAAATGAAACATAAAATAAAATGAAAGTGTAGTTTTAATGTTGTTTTCAGTCCACTAAACTCAATAAAGAGTTGAATAATGATACAAATCACAAATATGAAGATTATTTTGATTTCCGTCCTTACCTGTTAATTGGAGAAAAATCAAACACAGTAAAATCCACATAAATTCACCCATCATTTGTCTCCGTCTTTGACTTGTTCTCACACTCTATGAACAAATGATTCAGTCACGAAAACACATTTCTACTCCTTGTTTTTTCACGCACCTCTTCCTCCTCTCTGTGACTTCAGTCTTTTAGAATTTAGAGAGAAGATATTTTAAGAACAACAGTTGATGTCATTATAAACCACATCCTCCCACATGCAAACACTTAATGTATAAAAGGAAAACCATCAGAACACCTGCCTTTTCTTTTAGATGTTAGATCATTTATAAGTAGGTCTGTCTTCCTTGACGTAATGGGACTTTTGAAGCCCTTCCACCACAATCAAAAATTAAAGCTGCAAGCAGCATTGGGCGGGACCTTGCACCGGGCGTTCCGCCTCCCCCGTGATCCACCTCCCGTGACCGTCAACACCTCAGCTCCACTCACACCTCTCCGTCCTGATACCAGTTCCCACCCTTTAGTGTCTGTCCTCCTTACATCTGTACAGAACAGCAGCGACCCTCTGCTGAAACCACCATCACCTTTAAATGAGACTTTCATTTTGGAAACCCTACTGTGTGTATGTGCATTTGTTTTGTATGAGAGAAAGAATGAGTTTGAAAAATGAATTGAAATTGTATGAATAATGGAGCATAAAAGTGATGATTTCTCACATTTAAGGCTTTTATTTTGGAAAAACCCTATTGTGTGAGCATGTGTGTCTGTGAGAAAGAGTACTTTTGAATGAAGAAACATTGTACAAACAGTTGAGTGTTTGGTCATAAAAATGAAAAGAAGCTATGTCATAGACATTATGTATTATTTTTAATAGGGGTTTTATTTTGAAAAAATGTACTCCGTGTACTTTATAATGTGTGCAAAATGTCCAATATCCACAATATAATGCAGCAAAACCTATTCAAAATGTGAGGGGGGGGAGTAAATGACCTGCCTGGGGTTTGAACTCATGCCTCCCACACAATAGACCACTATGCTATCCACTAGTCTATTGTCAGACACACATAAACTTGCACTGGTAAGTGTTATATAGGGATTTTGTCATTGTGAAAAGTGAAACTAAACATACTCTTCAAAAAATCACCATTATTCCATAACCGTAGGTCATATCTGAAAAATTCTTTCACTTTTGGATTCTGCAGACTTGTGGAAATATAATGAGGTATAACTTTTTTGTCAAAAGTCTGAAATGAATAAGCAGTAATTGCAGAAACGTAGAGTAACTTTCAAAGGCAGATTGCCAACTTCCTGTTGGAGTTAGCTCATGAGTGTCAGTGTATGATTTGTCGGGCTCAATCAGACCAACATTTTGGCATTTGTTTCATGTTTGTATGACATTCCTACTGGCCGCTAGGGCAGATTTTGTGTGTTTTTTAGTACAAAGGTGGCGCTACAGAGTCCATTTTGGCACCCAAGGAGTTAATTTTGATATTGAATCAAAGTTTTCACTAGCCATGACATACATGGCAAATTTGGTGAGTTTTGGAGCATGTTAAGGGAGTCAAATGGCAGTCTAAAGTGGAAAAAGTATGAAAATAAACAAATTATTATAAATCAATAACCGTACATCCTATCTCAAAATTTTTTTGCATGTCAGCATTGTGGTGAGACCCATGAACGTGTAGATATGTCACATGTGGGGAAAAACTGCAAAGTGAAAAATAAGTTCCAAACATCGCAACTTTGCGGGCTCATAAAAAAAAATAAAAAAAAACTAAGACAGTTCTGCAAAAAGTGTGAGATCACTTTTTTGAGGAGGGATCACTCTATGTTTTGGTGCTATTTAAAAGTCAATTGGACAAACGGTGTCATCGGAGTTAGTTTTGAAAATTTTATTTTGAAAGGCATATTGCAAACTTCCTGTTGGAGTTAGGTTAGGGGCATCGGTGTATCATTTGTAGTGCTTCATCCAACAAACATTTTGGCACTGGTTCCATGTCTCTACGACATTCCTACTGGCCACTAGGGCTGTTGCCGTTTTTTTCACATAGGTGGCGCTAGAGAGCCCATTTTGGCACCTATGGGGTGAATTTTTTCATTTTATCAAATTTTTCGCCAGGCTTGACATGTGTGCCAAATTTGGTGAGTTTTTGAGCATGTTTAGGGGGTCAAAATCCAGTTCAAAGTGACGGCGGAAAAATAATAAAAAGCGAACGAAAAAAAACAATAGGGCCTTGCTTGCAGACAAGGCCTCTCACTGTGTGAGAGGGCCTTACCTTTCGGCTCGGTCCCTAATAAAGTAACGACTCAGTCAGAGATGCTTAAATGCAGATTATTCTTCATTCATGATTTATTGAAACACACTCATATTTGGTTAAATAGACTCAACTTTGTCAAAGCCCCTCATGAATCTGCGCATCACATATAGAAAACCTTAAATATAAAGATAAAGAAAGATAATCCTAGAAAAAAAAATAGTTGTGATCATGAGAAGGAAAGAGGAAGAAGCTTTTCACAAACATGAAAATGTAAATTTTGTGCATTTCCATGAACTGGTTGGAGCAAATAATCTGGGTTGTGTTCTGTCACCAAAGGGTGGCGCTGTAGGTTATGTTACACATGACTAACAAACAGTAGATGAAACAGATGTTGTTGTTTTCGATGTAAAATGTCTGTTATGTCTTTTTTCAGTGATGAAACAATGCACTAATTCCATATCTTCATCACAGTCTCTTGCAGCAGAACATGTGGAAGACACCACAAACAACTGATCAGTCAGCTGATCAAACACTTAAAGTCACTAAGTCAAGGTTTATTCACAAAAGATGTCTCAGTTTCCTCTATGCGTAAAACCTTACAATTGATGTTTTTTAAAACATTATAAATTTATTTGATTTATATGTATACCAGCAATGACCCCTCAGGTCCAAGAAGGTCTTCTCTGCTTATTTTAAAAATGTGATTTACTGACTTACATTTACAGCCTAAATTTACATATTTGTTACATGAAAATGTGTAAAATTTTTCCCAATCGACTGTTCTCTTTATTTGGTATCTTTTCCTTTGGTCACCGTGTCCAGTGGTGTATATGTATATTGCAATCACCGAAAAGAAAACTGTGTTTTAAATATTGTTATACATTGACAATATAGACTCAATTGTATTATGTTCTATGCTTACGTGAACAAAAAATGCTATTACTCTTTCCATAAACATTTTCTAATGCAAAATGCACATTTAACAAATAGAAATACATCTAGTGATTTCAGAGAGTGGCCTTATCTGATGGTAAAAATGCTGTGGGAGAACTTAAATCTAAAAATGTGCAGCATCCAAACCCATAAATCAGAACTTTTCGTCACACAAGATGATAAAGTGCAGAGCAGTTTTACCCGAACATAAGCACATAGATAATTGGAAATTAACAATTGCAGTTATTATGATTTTCAATCAGTTCAATCCAAGGTTTTATCTTTACCATAAATGTCATGAGAAGTCTTGTCACTTTGTCTTGGATCGTGCAATTCTGTGTTATGTGTGGAATTAGAGCTGAGTCCATGGGTTGTGTTGTGGACCAAGCAGTCAAAGCACAAAACACAGGTTTAAAGTTCTGGAAAAAGGGGTTTATTTCCAGGAAAAATATCTTTACAAAACAGATAACTGAAATTAGAGTTATAAGGCCCTTAAAAGAGGTCAGCAAAATATAACTTGTGTTGGAAATTTCTATTGTAACTCGATGAGTGAAGAGGTTCAGGCAGTCCGTTGTCTTACAAAACCATTTATTGATTGCAATCAGGAGACAGCCAAGTACGTATCAAAATGACATCCTATGAGTGTCTCACAAGAGTGAGATCTCTGTGGCTTTTTATAATGGTATTAGACATTTCCTAGACAGTAAACAGGAACTAGGCATTCACTTATAGTTACATTGGTGTGTACTGGATGAACTTTAACACATATCTAACACAGCGAGTGTAGCAGACACCAGGTGCGACAACGGTAAAAAGAAGTTGCACCCTGTGACCACAAACATAAGGTCAGGCTGGTTTTAGCTAGACACAGCAGAAGTGAAAACACAGTTTCAGCTAGATGCAGCAGAGATGAGAACACAACGTTCATAAGTTTAAGCACAAAGTTCAAAAGGTTAACTTGAATAGATGGTGAATTGTAATTTTCCATCACAAACTCTACTGAAGAAAAATGCTAACAAAACTATACATTAACTCAACTGACAAACCTGCCAGACTGTGGCACTGGGGCAACATATACACTAATAGAGCAAACCACGGTTAACACACAGGGGGTACGTAAATAGACATAAACTAAAACTAACACAAAGAAACCCTAATCCCCCCTCTGATGTACAAGCTCTTGGTCTGGTCCATGGGAGGGACTTCAGCATAAAAACCCTGCTTCATCCTCAGCCCCATCTGTAGTCTGCAGCAGGAAATGCCACCCAAAAGCCATGTGACTCAAAGAAAAGAAAAATTAATTAATAGCAAAATGACAAACAATGTAAACTAAATGTGCATGCTCCATCTAGTGACAGTGTATTATCAAAGTGATAATAAAACAATTTTAAACAAAATTACACTGAGTGTTGTATGTGTACCAAGTGACTGCGGCTCAACATAATTCGATATGTGGTGGCGGTGTTTGTGAGTGTGGCTGCTGCAACCTTTTGTGTGGCTATGGGCACGGCCATCACAGGTTGTCAGACACAATCCAACACCCACCACTGTGCATCACTTACGTTTGTCAAGTTCATCTGTTCATCATCAGACATTCACACCTCACAGCTCTTCTTCCACTGCTGAGATCACTGGTTCTCATGAAAACAATTCTTCATTTCTTCTCAGGAAGGTGTTGTAATGAGACAAAGAGGAACGAACTGACCTCAGACCAGATAAATGTTGTCTCTATCTATCTATCTATCTATCTATCTATCTATCTATCTATCTATCTATCTATCTATCTATCTATCTATCTATCTATCTATCTATCTATCTATCTATCTATCTATCTATCTATCTATCTATCTATCTATCTATCTATCTACTGTAGATGAAGGATATAACAACCATAAGTAGTAATAATAAAAAAGTAAAATAATGAAAAGAATATATGTATAGAGCAGCTTCTGGTGACAGTTAAGATGTTAAGAAGTGCAACATGTACTGTGTTATGTGTCCTATAGGTAATACTGCAGAATGTATATCTACTTCTGTTTATTTACTTTTACATGCGTCATTGGACTGATTAGTTTTGTCCAAAGCTGAAATGTTTTCACCACATCCATCTTTATGTAAAGTCTACGATCAGTCAGAGCCCTGAATTTAAATCAGTTTATCAGTGTCAGCCTCATGTTTTTGGCGTCTTTAAATAATAAGTGTTACTTGACGCATTATTTGTTCTTCTGTTTTCTAGTTCAGTGGCTGAGGTTTGATGGTATATCTGTATTTACACTAAAGTATAAGGTATTTTTATAAACTGATATTTTCGGATTAATTCTGTTCACAATACATAATTAAACAAGAAAAGCACTCGGAGAGCGCAGACCTCCACCAAGACAGATCAGGTTTTTAAGACAATGTACATTTTTGATTTTTTTTTTTTTTTTTCTGTCTTAAAATGTACAATAAGATTTAAAATAAAGGTTTTACATCCACCTATATCATTCGTTCATGGATTACAATAAAGTGGATTTGATTTTAATGATATACAACATTTTCCTGTAAAAAAAAAAAAAATCAAACACATTAATCTGAAATAACTAAATTTATGCCTGCACAATTGTTACAGATTCAGAAAATACTAAATACCCAGGACTCAGAAAGATCATGTCTATATAGATTAAATGTACAGCAGAAAACCCATTAAATGCTGATGGGTGAGACATTCCAGACGACTCTGTGTCCTCTTATGTGTTTTGTTGGTTTTCATAAGTGATGTCAGGGTCGGCGGAGGCTGCAGAAGCCTCCACAACACAGTGAGACATGACCACTTCATTTTGACTGATCTGTGTCGTATTCCCTGAGGAAACATGAAAAGGAGAAACAGAGTCAACCTGAGTTTTTATCGATAATCATCTTTTTAGTTCTAGTTTGTTATACATGTGTCCTCACGTTTCCTATTCATCCACCGGGGGAGAACACAAGCAGTCAATGAGAGGCCTGTTAAACCCACACACACAATGATGAGCCTGATAAAACAAACATGATCTGCAACAAAAGAACATAAAAACCCATCAAGCTGATAAAAATGATAATAATAATAAATCATTTTATTTGTAATGCACTTTACATTTTTATCTAAAAATCTCAAAGTGCTACAGGCAAAAAAATAACAGAGAATAAAAATTGAAAATAAGTAAGCCAGATAAAAACAGTTTAAAAATAAAAACAACAGTTAAAATGAAGACAATAAAAACAGGAGAAGCATGCATAACTGTTGAGAGATCATGGAAATGCTTTCATGAATAAAAAGGTCTTCAGACCTTTTTTAAAGTGTCCATGGTCTGTGGGGCTGGAGGTGGTCAGGCAGGGCGTTCCACAGACGGGGAGCAGCGGCAGCAAAAGCCCTGTCACCCATAGTTTTAAGTTTTGTCCTGGGGGGGGCACAGACGGTGTGATTGGCCTGACCGGGTTCTGGAGGTGGTGTGGGGGGTGAGGAGTTCAGTGAGGTAAGTGGGGGCTTCACCGTGGAGACAGTGATGGGTGTGAAGGATCTTAAATTCGATGTAGAGGTGAACAGGGAGCCAGTGTAGTGAGTGAAGGGCAGGGGTGATGTGCTCGTGTTTTGGATGTGCTGGAACCTCTAGAGGCTCCTGCCAGGGATCCCGATGAGAAGTGCAGTACAATTGTCCAACCTGGAGGAGACAAAGGCGTGAACAAGCTTCTCTACAGCAGGGAGGGAGAGGGAGGGGCGGAGTTTGGCAATGTTGCGGAGGTGGAAAAAAGAATTTTTGCAGATATGGCTAATGTGTTTGTTAAACGTAAGCTGGGGGTCGAATACAACTCCCAGGTTAGTGACGGTGGGACAGAGGGGGATGTTGTGGCCGGAGAATGTTATGGAGGAGATGGGGGAGGAGTGGAGCTGATGGGTGGTGCCGATCTGAATGAGTTCAGTTTTGGTACTATTTAGGTGCATGCAAATGAGCTCAAATAACTGGTGGTCTACTTTGTCAATGTCCATGTTTTGGTGTACAGCCTTCATCACCTGTCATATTCTTAAGCACTTCTGTGTTGGTGTTTGTGATAGGCTGTTAGAGGAAGTGTTTAGGTGAGAATGTGAGAAAAACTACAGCTGAACTCTGAGGTTTGAGCGTCTGACAAACAAAATAGATAGATAGATAGATAGATAGATAGATAGATAGATAGATAGATAGATAGATAGATAGATAGATAGATAGATAGATAGATAGATAGATAGATAGATAGATAGATAGATAGATAGATAGATAGATAGATAGATAGATAGATAGATAGATAGATAGATAGATAGATAGACTTTATTAATCCCAAACTGGCAGACTACAGAATGTGACAAACTAAAGAATTGTGATAAATGTGTATTATATTAATGAGATGATTAATGATGAATAGGTGTCTTAAAGAATGATCTTTATGCAGCACCACCATCCTGACTGCTGCACCAATATGTTCAAGAAGGAGGATTGTTCCTACAATTAACAGAAAATCCCAAATAAACATGTGACTGATTATAAAATGAGTGATCCTCAGCTTTGTAAATGTGAAGATCATAACAAATTCCAGTTTAGGGGCGAGTGGTGACAGTTTCTATTATATGTTTTAATATTATACTGTTTACCTGTACTCGAATTTTCTGTCTGACTATCTTTTCTCTCAGTGATGAAGACAACTGTGTGGTCTGCGGATATCAGTGTTTGATCCTTGTCCACAAACAGGCAGGTGTATGTCCTGTTGTGTCCACTCGGACGTTTCACAGTTATAGTAGAGACACAGCTTCCTTGTCTGATGGAACTGCGTGTGTCCGTCAGCTCAGACCTTTCCTCATTCACCCAGCGCAAACTGTTCTCTGGACAATGGAGTGACCCGAGTCTGTTCAGAGAGCACTGTAATGTGATGCTTCCATCTCTGTTTGGATCAGCGTCTGGAGGAGATTCAGAGACTGAAGGGAAACTTAACAGTCAGTCAATTACCTTCTGCAGTCGATAAAAAAGAAAATCCAATGATATCAAGTATTTATGAATAATGATAGATGTTTCTTGAATGCTTTAGTTGAGGAGACACTGCATGTAAAAGAAAAATCAATAATTGCAATGCCTGGAGTCATGTCCAGTCTAGACTAATGTGGATGGTTTTCTAAACAGATGTTTTCTTCCTCTGTTTTTAAAAGATCTTTGTCCACACAACAATGCAAAAACAATTCCAAACTGGTCCAAAGTCTCAGACAAATTATAGTAGTTGTTGTCCAACCTGTGGACACCGTAGATAATACTGGGCGTAGCAGACACAGAGGCTTTAATCTGTCATGAAGGTGAAGCAGCAACAAATTCAGCAGTAAACTTTTGTGGTTGTGGAAGTGTATTCTTTGCATGATGTGGATTTTTCCATAACACCAGTCCGGTCCATCTCCCAAAGGTACTGACCTCGATCCACTGCAGGTCGTACACTGATTTATACACCTGGATTTGAAGTTTCAAATGCAGCTTCATTCCACAAACACATAGACATGAGTAAAATGTGGTGTGATGCCATCGTTTCTCTCTTTTTACACAGATACAAACAAACCAAATGTTTTTAAAAATCTCCATTGCTGTGACCTAAAACACTAATTAGTTGTGGATGAGAGGCCTAACTGTTGAGAAAAAAATTTGTTTTGTAAAATATCTGCATTAGTGCAGACAGGACATGAGACTGAGCTCCTCTGTTCAACTTTCATGTAAATGATTTGTCATAGAAATGGGACTCACCTGTCAGGATGTTCAGGTACAAAAATGTGTCCTGACCATTTCTCTGTTGGTCAGGACGACAAATGTATCTACCAGCATCCTCACCAGAGACGTTGTTAATGACCAGAGAACAGTTAGAGGACAGATGAAACCTGACATCTGTGGGTGGGCTCTGACCATTTCCACCTTGAAATTTAATTGGATGGTTGTTGTTGTCAATCCACCCAACCATAGAACATGTTGAGGGTGGAGTCCGACCACAGGGTATTATGGCCATTTGACCAGAACGGTAGAAAACAAAGATGCATTCAACACTTAATCCACCTGCCAAAAAGAAAGAAAGAAAGAAAGAAAGAAAGAAAGAAAGAAAGAAAGAAAGAAAGAAAGAAAGAAAGAAAGAAAGAAGAAAGAAAGAAAGAAAGAAAGAAGAAAGAAGAAAGAAAGAAAGAAAGAAAGAAAGAAAGAAAGAAAGAAAGAAAGAAAGAAAGAAAGAAAGACTTACACTTGATGAAAAAACAAGACCTCAGAGAATATATCCAACTGTAAATTATGAATGTTACTTGACTAAAATGATTTCTATTTTTGACTGTGTCTTAAATGATGATAATACTGATGCCACTGAATCTACAAAATTTAACCAGGACCCACACCAAAGTAGGTACAAATACCACAGAGCCCAGGATAGTACCAGGTGGAGTCAAAGGGCACCAAATGTGAGTTTTATTTATGAAAGAATTTAAGAATAATATATACAAGAGGAGTGCACTTTGCAACCATTGTACATGACATTCAGTAGAAATATTTGTGTTTATTTAAAAAATTTCCATCGTAAAAACAGCATCATATCTTCAAACAGCAGAACAGAAATACAAACAAAAACCATGAAGTCCAGAGCTGCCATTGTTCATTTCTGATCAGCAGGATGGTGTGTTGTGAGAATTTTTCTCTTGACTAGATGAAGCACTGTCAATAATGTTCCTCTTTATGGTTAAAGTCTGTTAAAACAACTGTTGTAACAGCATTATCCAATGTCCCAGGAACTGTTTCACAAACTGCAGGTGTGTTGACTTTAAAATGACAGAGAAATTCTGTTTCATATGATTTTCCCTTGTACATAAAATGCAAATTACACCATGGATTACATAAATCGCAGTTGCAGATTCTACATTTTTTTTATGTGGTTAGTGTGATTAATGTTGCAACAGCTCATTATGATAATACCGTTGTCATTTTCCATCTGTCATTACAATAGTAAGAAGGAAGTTGCATGTTTCATTGAAAAAATAAGGAGGGAGAGAGAAAAATGAGAATATCATCATTTAAAATAGTTTGCGTTCCTGACAGTATCTGTTTTTTTTTCTTCTTGATAGGGAAAACTACAAGTAGGTCTTTTTGCCCACCCACACAGCTGTTTCTAAGCCCCAGTGATGCAGGTAAGGAAACAGATATCAACAAATAGAACATCAATAAGACATCAAGATATGGAGAAAAACACAGATGGGGTACTTCATGCTTTCTGTTTACATACTGTACATGTCTGAATACAAACGATACACTTTAGGAAGTCTATACCCTGGTCTGTGAAACCTCCTCCAGACCAAACAGCTGTTTGTTGGTCTGACTAAATGAGGTGGTCTTGGTTCCGATCAAGCAAACCACGGTTTGGATTCAACACTTTGATTATTCAGTTGTTTAGATAAATTACAGCAATTTACAGGCAAGAATTGTGTCACCAATAACAAGAAGAAAAAGAGGAAGAAGAAGTTTCAAATGAACCAAATGAACTCCGGATGCTGCAGAAAAAGCCTTTGAATCATTTCTTTTAGGTCTACAACTTTAAACCTGTACTTGGTTCTTCTTTTCACAGACTGCCTCATTCTACAGATATCATCTCACCCCTTAAATTCTATCATTTGGTAATAACCTAATGTCATGGTTGTGTATCTGGTCTGAACTTGGTCTTGCCCTGTCTAGTTCTTAGTCTCAACCCCTCTAAGTCTCAGTCTTCTCCCAGTCTCAGTGTATGTGGTCTTGACTTCATCACTGACTTTGTGTTCTTGTTGTGATTCATTACTCTGTTTACAGAAATAGTGACCTGCATTTCATGATGTGACTTTGTTTATAAGCAGTGAACAGTCTGCTGTAATGTTCAGTCTGTGTGATCGACATCTTGCAGACTCTATAACCTTTCCATCATTAATAATCTCTACTGCAGTTTTTTTGATTTTCAGTTCAGATTAAGATGAAAGAAAAATATAGATTTGGCAGTGACACACATGACTCTTTGTGTAAATGTGATTTATTTGTCAATAAATTACCCTTGAAACAAGAACAAAAGAAGCAATAATGTTAAAATAGAAGAACGTGAATGTTTTATTTTTACTGTAAATGTCATGAGAAGTCTTGCCACTTTGTCTTGGGTTGTGTAATTCTGTGTTGTGTGTGGAAATAGAGCTGAACCCATGGGTTGTCAGACACAATCCAACACCCATCACTTTGCATCACTTATGTTTGTCAAGTTCATATGTTCATCATCAGACATTAATACCTCTGCTTCCACCGCTGATATCATTTCTTCTCATGAAAATGTTGTAATGAGAAGAATGTCTCATTAATGTCTTATTACAACATTTTCATGAGAAGAAATGATATCAGCAGTGGAAGCAGAGGTATTAATGTCTGATGATGAAGATATGAACTTGACAAACATAACTGTAGCAAAGTGATGGGTGTTGGATTGTGTCTGATATGTATGTATGTATATATGTATATATGTATGTACTGTATATGACGGATATAAAAACCATAAATAGCAATACTAAAACAGTAAAATAATGAAAAGAATATATACAGAGCAACTTCTGGTGACAGTTAAAATGTTAAGAAGTGCAACATGTACTGTGTTATGTGTCCTATAGGTAATACTGCAGAATGTGTATCTACTTCTGTTTATTTACTTTTACATGTGTCATTGGACTGATTAGTTTTGTCCTAAGCTGAAATGTTTTCACCACGTCCATCTTCATGTACAGTCTGCAATCAATCGGAGCCCTGAATTCAAGTCAGTTTATCAGTGTCAGCCTCATGTTTTTGGCGTCTTTAAATAATAAGTGTCACTTGACGCATTATTTGGTGTTTTGTTTTCTAGTTCAGTGGCTGAGGTTTGATGGTATATCTGTATTTACACTAAAGTATAAGGTATTTTTATAAACTGATATTTTCTGATGAATTTTGTCCATGATATATAATTGAAAAAAAAAAAAAGTCATGTGTCTACAACTGGTGCGGGTATTGTGTAATACTGAAGATGATAATTCTATTTTTAGAGTCATTGAATGAGGTTTTTAAGATGATGTACATTTTGATTTGTTTTTATTTTTCTCTGTCTTAAAATGTACAATAGGATTTAAAATAACGACTTTACATCCACCTATATCATTCGTTCATGGATTACAATAAAGTGGATTTGATTTTAATGATATACAACATTTTCCTGTAAAAAGAAAAATTAAAGACAATGTGAAATAATTGAATATATACCTGCACAATTGTTACAGATTCAGAAATTACTAAATACACAGGACTCAGAAAGATCATGTCTATATAGATAGATAGAAAACCCATTAAACGCTGATGGGTGAGATGTTCCAGACGACTCTGTGTCCTCTTATGTGTTTTGCTGGTTTTCATAAGTGACGTCAGGGTCGGCGGAGGCTGCAGAAGCCTCCACAACACGGTGAGACATGACCACTTCATTTTGACTGATCTGTGTCGTATTCCCTGAGGAAACATTAAAAGGAGAAACAGAGTCAACCTGAGTTTTTATCAATAAGTTAGTTCTAGTTTGTTATACATGCGTCCTCACGTTTCCTATTCATCCACCGGGGGAGAACACAAGCAGTCAATGAGAGGCCTGTTAAACCCACACACACAATGATGAGCCTGATAAAAAAAACAGGATCTGCAACAAAAGAACATAAAAAACCCATCAAGCTGATAAAAATGAACTCAAATAACTGGTGGTCTACTTTGTCAATGTCCATGTTTTGGTGTACAGCCTTCATCACCTGTGCAGCAGAGCTCATATTCTTAAGCACTTCTGTGTTGGTGTTTGTCATAGACTGTTAGAGGAAGTGTTTAGGTGAGAATGTGAGAAAAACTACAGCTGAACTCTAAGGTTTGAGCCTCTGACAAATGAGAACTATCTCTTTTCTGAACAGTGGTGCACATTACAGCAGAAAATCTTAGAAAGGCGTGCTCTATATGTGAATGAACTGACTGAAAAAGATATTATCACTGTGATTCACAGCCACATGTCAGTCTGATGTTTACACTGAAACATACATATGACATTAAACTCAAGACATGGGATAGAAATGTATTATATTAATGAGATGATTAATGATGAACAGGTGTCTCAAAGAGTGAAATGTTGAAGAAACAGTGATGTTTATGTCTGTTTTACCTTCTGTTGTTGTAGATGCTGTTGTGGTTGGTTTAGTTTCATCTTCACCTGCACAAATATAAGAAAAACTAATCCATGGACAATAACTTAGACCAATATTTGTGTGAGTATTTGTTGCATAAAGTGATGTTAGACAGATTATCAATACGTGGTTAACACATTCGGAACTCAAAGTTATTCTAATCATATGGAGTTTTTTTTTCGTCTGTTCTCAAAGTCTGAATAGAATTTCTGAGCAGTGGTGTATGTTACGGCAGAAAAACTGAATCTGATGTTAACAGACTGAAACATAGATATGACATAAAACTAAACAATAGTCATAGAAACCAATATTTGTGTATTTCTTGAATGAAGTGATGTTAAACAGATGACTGAATTCTTACCTGTTTCCTGAACTGGAGATTTAAAGGGAAAGCGATGCACTTTTTTACTGTCTGCATCTGTCACTTCACACTCCAGCAACTCATAATTTATTGGTTTATTATCCAAGGTCACAGAGGCCAAACAGATGTATGATATCTTTGAATCTTTGGTCACACTGTTCATTACTTCACCATCATACAGCCACTTCACTGTGTGTTCACATTTTTTTTGTGCCCACACAGAGCAGATGAACTGCACATTACTGTCGTTCCTTTCAGTCACTGTGGAAGATGGAGATATTTTGTAAGAAACACAAAGAGAAAAGAATGTAAATCAGTGTAATTCTAGCTGTTATGATGTGTCAGTATTTTTATTTACATTGACAGACTGAGCTGAAAATACTCACTGGTCACAACAGACAGATGAACCTCAGCGTCATCATTGTGTTCTTTTGATTCATGGCTCTGTTTACAGTAATACTGACCTGCACTTGAGAATGTGACTTTGTTTATAAGCAGAGAACAGTCTCCTGTAATATTCATTCTGTCTGATCGATTTAAAACAGATTCTTTAACCTTTCCATTTTTAATTAACTCCACTGCTGATTCTCTTACTGAAGCTTTGAAAGTCCATGTAGTCTTCTCACATCTATGTTGACCACTGATCACATTCATACAAGGCAAAGTGACATCATTTCCATTCTGGACGAAGACACTGATGTTGTTTCCATTAACATCTGCTGAAAAATGAAAAACAAAATCAAATTTAAGCATATTTGTAATGTTGATTTCTGTCCACTAAACTCAGTAAAGAGTTGAATAATGATACAAATCACAAATAAAAAGATCTGTTTGATTTTCATCCATACCTGTTAATTGAAGAAAAATCATACAAAGTAAAATCCACATAAATTCACCCATTGTTTGTCTCCGTCTTTGACTTGTTCTCATACTCAATGAACTAGTGATTCAGTCAGGAAAACACATTTCTACTTCTTCTTTTTTCATGTACCTCCCTCTCCTTTCTGTGACTTCAGTCTTTCTAGAAATTAGAGAGAACACCTGCCTTTTCTATTAGATATTAGATCATTTCTAAGTAGATCTGTCTTCCTTAATGTAATGGGACTTTTGAAGCCCTTCCACCACAATCAAAAATAAAATAACAGCTCACTCAGAGATGCTTGAACGCAGAATTCATTTTGATTTATTGAAACACAATCATATTTGGTTAAAAAGGCTCAGCTTTGTCAAAGCCCCCCATGAATCTGAGCATCACATGATAGAAAACCTAAAATACAAAGATAAAGAGAGAGAATCCTGGAAGAAAATCAGTTATGATCATGAGAAGGAAAGAGGAAGAAGCTTTTCACAAACATGAAAATGTGAATTTTGTGTATTTCCATGAGCTGGTTGGAGCAAATAATCTGGGTTGTGTTCTGTCACCAAAGGGTGGCACTGTAGGTCATGTTACCATGACAAACAGTAGATGAAACAGATGTTTTTTTCCATGTGAAATGTCAGTGATGTCTTTTTTCAGTGATGAAACAATGCACTAATTCCATATCTTCATCACAATCTCTTGTAGCAGAACATGTGGAAGACACCACAATCAGCTGATCAAACACATCAGTTAAGTCAGAGTTTATTCACAAAAGATGTCTCAGTTTTCTCTGTGTGTAAAACCTTAAAACTGATGTTTTTTGTTTTTTGTTTTTTTATATCTGATTTACTGACTTACATTTACAGCCTAAATTTATATATTTGTTAAATGAAAACTTATAAAATTATTCCCAATAGTCTGTTCTCTTTATTTGGTATCTTTTCCTTTGGTCACTGTGTCCAGTGGTGTTTGTGTATATTAGAATAACCCTAAAGAGAATTGTGTTTTAAATGTTGTTGTACATTGACAATAAAGATTCTATTCCATTATGTTTTATGCTTAGGTGAACAAAAAATGCTCTTACTCTTTCCATAAACATTTTCTGACACAAAAAACACATTTAACAAATAGAAATACATCTAGTGATTTTATAGAGTGGCCTTACCTAAAGGTAAAAATGCTGTGGAAGAACTTAATTCTAAAAATCTGCAGCATCCAAACCCATAAATCAGAACTTTTCATCCCACAAGATGATGAAGTGTTTTTCCTTTGGTTTCATGTAATGAACAGAGCAACTTTACTTGAACATAAGCACACGGATAATTGGAAATTAACAATTGCAGTTATTATGATTTTCAACTCAGATCAAAATTAATGAAAAATATTGATTTGGCAGTGACATACACTGACTCTGTGTAAATGTGATGTATTTGTCAATAAATTACGCTAGAAACAAGAACAAAAGAAGCAGTAATTTTAAAATAGAAGAAAATGAAGGTTTTATTTTTACTGTAAATGTCGTGAGAAGTCTTGTCACTTTGTCTTGGGTTGTGTAATTCTGTGTTGTGTGTGGAATTAGAGCTGAACCCATGGGTTGTCAGACACAATCCAACACCCACCACTGTGCATCACTTATGTTTGTCAAGTTCATCTGTTCATCATCAGACATTCACACCTCACAGCTCTGCTTCCACTGCTGATATCACTGGTTCTCATGAAAACAATTCTTCATTTCTTCTCAGGAAGGTGTTGTAAAGAGACAAAGAGGAACCAACTGACCTCAGACCAGATAAATGTTTTATGTATATATATATATATATATATATATATATATATATATATATATATATATATATATATATATATATATATATATACACACATATATATATATATATATGGCGAACCCACTGGTGTCTCTTATCTTAGCACACACATTCCACAATTCTTACACAGCTCATGCATCTCCCATTCCCCCATCCCTCCCCACCCCCCACTTGACGTCTGCTGTCGGCCTAATCATTCACACTGTCCCCCGACTCCCTTTAAATCCATGAAAAAATTCCAGCATGTGTCCACGTGTACTGTGTGTAAACTGTATGATGTCTTATACTTGTGCTTTGCATTATTCTGTCAAGATTTATGGCGCCGGGGATGCCGGCAGCCTGTTACGTCTTGTGCTGTTGCTGTAACAAAGTAATTTCCCCATTGTGTGGATCAATAAAGTCTAATCTAATCTAATCTAATCTAATCTAATCTAATCTAATCTATATATTAGATATTTTATATAAACTTATATATATATATATATATATATATATATATATATATATATATATATATATATATATATATAAGTTTATTAAGATATATCATATAAACTTATATATACTGTAGATGAAGGATATAACAACCATAAGTAGCAATAATAAAAAAGTAAAATAATGAAAAGAATATATATAGAGCAGTTTCTGGTAAGCGTTAAAATGTTAAGAAATGCAACATGTACTGTGTTATGTGTCCTATAGGTAATACAGCAGAATGTGTATCTACTTCTGTTTATTTACTTTTACATGCGTCATTGGACTGATTACCTCCGCCAAGGAGGTTATGTTTTTGCCAGGGTTTGTTTGTTTGTTTGTCTGTCTGTCTGTTTGTCTGTCCGTTAGTGTGCAACATAACTCAAAAAGTTATGGACAGATTTGGATGAAATTTTCAGGGTTTGTTGGAAATGGGATAAGGAAGAAATGATTAAATTTTGGTGGTGATCGGGGGTGGGGGGGCCCACGGAGGGGGGGAGGGGGCACTGATCAGCCTTGGCGGAGGTCTGCGCTCTCCGAGTGCTTCTAGTTAGTTTTGTCCTAAGCTGAAATGTTTTCACCACGTCCATCTTCATGTACAGTCTGCGATCAGTCGGAGCCCTGAATTCGAGTCAGTTTATCAGTGTCAGCCTCATGTTTTTGGCGTCTTTAAATAATAAGTGTTACTTGACGCATTATTACCTCCGCCAAGGAGGTTATGTTTTTGCCAGGGTTTGTTTGTTTGTCTGTCCGTTAGTGTGCAACATAACTCAAAAAGTTATGGACAGATTTTGATGAAATTTTCAGGGTTTGTTGGAAATGGGATAAGGAAGAAATGATTAACTTTTGGGGGTGATCGGGGGTGGGGGGGCCCACGGGGGGGGGGGGGGGGGGGGGGGGGGGGGGCACTGATCAGCCTTGGCGGAGGTCTGCGCTCTCCGAGTGCTTCTAGTTTGGTCTTTTGTTTTCTAGGGTTATTTTTCAAAACTGATATTTTCTGATGAATTCTGTTCACGATGTATAATTGGAAAAAAAAAAAAAAAAAAAAAAAATCATGTGTCCACTGCTGTGGCAGGTATTGTGTAGTACTGAAGATGATAATTCTATTTTTAGAGTCAACGAATGAGGTTTTTAAGACAATGTACATTTTTGATTTTTTTTTTTTTTTTTTTTCCGTCTTAAAATGTACAATAAGATTTAAAATAAAGGTTTTACATCCGCCTACAGTATATCATTCGTCCATGGATTACAATGAAGCGGATTTGATTTTAATGATATACAAAATTTTCCTGTAAAAAAAAAAAAAAAAAAATCAAACACATTAATCTGAAATAATTGAATATATACCTGCACAATTGTTACAGATCCAAATACACAGGACTCAGGATACACAGGACTCAGAAAAATCATGTCTATATAGATTAAATGTACAGCAGAAAACCCACTAAACGCTGATGGGTGAGATGTTCCAGACGACTCTGTGTCCTCTTATGTGTTTTGTTGGTTTTCATATGTGACGTCAGGGTCAGTGGAGGCTGCAGAAGCCTCCGCAACACGGTGAGACATGACCACTTCATTTTGACTGATCTGTGTCGTATTCCCTGAGGAAACATGAAAAGGAGAAACAGAGTCAACCTGAGTTTTTATCGATAATCATCTTTTTAGTTCTAGTTTGTTATACATGTGTCCTCACGTTTCCTATTCATCCACCGGGGGAGAACACAAGCAGTCAATGAGAGGCCTGTTAAACCCACACACACAATGATGAGCCTGATAAAAAAAACAGGATCTGCAACAAAAGAACATAAAAAAACCCATCAAGCTGATAAAAATGAGCTCAAATAACTGGTGGTCTACTTTGTCAATGTCCATGTTTTGGTGTACAGCCTTCATCACCTGTGCAGCAGAGCTCATACTCTTAAGCACTTCTGTGTTGGTGTTTGTGATAGACAGTTAGAGGAAGTGTTTAGGTGAGAATGTGAGAAAAACTACAGCTGAACTCTGAGGTTTGAGCCTCTGACAAACTAGATAGATAGATAGATAGATAGATAGATAGATAGATAGATAGATAGATAGATAGATAGATAGATAGATAGATAGATAGATAGATAATGTCAGAAACTAAAGAATTGTGATAAAAGTGTATTATTTTAATGAGATGATGAATAGGTGTCTTAAAGAGTGATCTTTATGAGGCACCACCATCCTGACTGCTGGACCAATATTTTCTGGCAGGAGGATTGTTCCTAAAATTAGCAGAAAATCCTGAATAAACATGTTACTGATTATAAAGTGAGTGATCCTCAGCTTTGTAAATGTGAAAATCATAACAAATTCCAGTTTAGGGGCGAGTGGTGACAGTTTCTATTATATATTTTGATATTATACTATTTACCTGTACTCGAATTTTCCGTCTGACCATCTTTTCTCTCAGTGATGAAGACAAGTGTGTGGTCTGCAGATATCCTTACTTGATTCTCATCCACAAACAGGCAGGTGTATCTCCTGTTGTGTCCACTCGAACGTTTCACAGTTATAGTAGAGACACAGTTTCTTTGTCTGATGGAACTGCGTGTGCCCGTCAGCTCAGACCTTTCCTCATTCTCCCAGCGCAAACTGTTCTCTGGACAACGGAATGACCTGGTTCTGTTCAGAGAGCACTGTAATGTGATGCTTCCATCTCTGTTTGGATCAGCGTCTGGAGGAGATTCAGAGACTGAAGGGAAACTTAACAGTCAGTCAATTACCTTCTGCAGTCGATGAAAAACAAAATCCAATGATATCAAGTATTTATGAATAATGATAGATGTTTCTTGAGTGTTTTAGTTGAGGAGACACTGTATGTAAAAGAAAAATCAACATGTTGCAATGCCTGGAGTCATGTCCAGTCTAGACTAATGTGGATGGTTTTCTAAACAGATGTTTTCTTCCTCTGTTTTTAAAAGATCTTTGTCCACACAGCAATGCAAAAACAATTCCAAACTGGTCCAAAGTCTCTGACAAATTACAGTAGTTGTTGTCCAATCTGTGGACACTGTAGATAATACTAGATGTAGCAGACACAGAGGCTTTAATCTGTCATGAAGGTGAAGCAGCAACAAATTCAGCAGTAAACTTTTGTGGTTATGGAAGTGTATTCTTTGCATGATGTGGATTTTTCCATAACACCAGTCTGGTCCATCTCCCAAAGGTACTGACCTCGATCTACTGCAGGTCGTATACTGAGTTATACACTTGGATTGGAAGTTTCAAATGCAGCTTCATTCCACAAACACATAGACATGAGTAAAATGTGGTCTGATGCCATCGTTTATCTGTGTCCACACAGATACAAACAAACCCAATGTTTTTAAATCTCCATTGCTGTGACCTAAAACACTAATTAGTCGTGGACGAGAGGCCTAAATGTTGAGAAAAACATCTGTTTTGGAAAATATCTGCATTAGTGCAGACAGGACATGAGACTGAGCTCCTCTGTTCAACTTTCATGTAAATGATTTGTCATAGAAATGGGACTCACCTGTCAGGATGTTCAGGTACAAAAATGTGTCCTGATCATTTCTCTGTTGGTCAGGACGACAAAGGTATCTACTAGCATCCTCACCAGAGACGTTGTTAATGACCAGAGAACAGTTAGAGGACAGATGAAACCTGACATCTGTGGGTGGGCTCTGACCATTTCCCTCTTGAAATTCAATTGGAGGGCCGTTGTCGTCAAACCACCCAACCTTAGAACATGTTGAGGGTGGAGTCCGACCACAGGGTATTATGGCCATTTGACCAGAACGGTAGAAAACATGGATGCGTTCAACACTGAATCCACCTAGATAGATAGATAGATAGATAGATAGATAGATAGATAGATAGATAGATAGATAGATAGATAGATAGATAGATAGATAGATAGATAGATAGATAGATAGATAGATAGATAGATAGATAGATAGATAGATAGATAGATAGATAGATAGATAGATAGGTAAAAGAATTAAGAACTGCTTCTCACCCCTCAAGTAAAAATACATAATCCTGACACTATGAAAAAATAAGACCTCAGAGAATAGATCCAACTGTAAAGTATGAATGTCACTCGACTAAAATGATTTCTAGATTTCACTGTGTCTTAAATAATGATAATACTGATGCCACTGAATCAACAAAATTTAACCAGGACCCACACCAAAGTAGGTACAAATACCACAGAGCCCAGGATAGTACCAGGTGGAGTCAAAGGGCACCAAATGTGAGTTTTATCTATTAAAGAATATAACAATAAAATATACAAGAGGCGTACACTTTGCAACCTTTGTACTTGACATTCAGTAGAAATATTTGTGAAATATTTGTGTTTAAAAATTTTCCATCATAAAAACAGCATCTTACCTTCAAACAGCAGAACAGAAACACAAACAAAAACCATGAAGTCCAGAGCTGCCATTGTTCATTTCTGATCAGCAGGGTGGTGTGTTGTGAGAATTTTTCTCTTGACTAGACGAGGCACTGTCAGTGATGTTCCTCTTTATGGTTAAAGTCTGTTAAAACAACTGTTGTAACAGCATTATCCAGTGTCCCAGGAACTGCTTCACAAACCACAGGCGTGTTGGCATGACCATATGCTCCCCTACAGTCTACAGGAGATGTTTGAGCCCAGCTAAAGTAATTATAACTTAAGGAGAACTTAAATCTACAAGAAAATGAGAAAATGAAGAGTAGAACAAGCATAAAAAGCCAGTGTATCTCTGTCAGAGGGTTACATCTGTGGAATAATCTGGAGCAAAACTTAAAAATGTCTTCTACACTTTGTTCATTTAAAAGGATGTATGAATCCACTATAATAACAAAATATAGAATATTATTTGAATAAGTGAATATATAGTTATAACATGGAAGTACGCATGAAATAGGATATTATTGTAATTAATTAATTTTCATGATAAGAAGATATTATCACATTTACTGATCATTGTATTTGGAGTAAATATTTAAAGTATATATAAATATTATAGTTTATATTAAAAACGGTTGATTATGCAAATCTGATTGTGTGTGATGTGACCAAAAAAGTGTATGTGAATGGATGTTTTGTGTTATTGTAAAAATATACAGAAGAAAAGGTTTGTAAACAAAGCAAAGGAAGTGGATTTAATTTAATTATTAGTTTGTAAAAAGGGGTGGGAGTCAATAAGTTCGACTTTTTTCCACTGCTTTCCGAGTGCAGAAAAATTTTATTTGACCAAGTTGTTTGGTTCTGTGTTATCTGATGATTGTATGTGCTCGAAATAAAACTACACTACACTACAGAAATTCTGTTTCATATGATTTTCCCTTGTACATCAAATGCAAATTACACCATGGATTATGTAGATCGCAGCTGCAGATTCCGTATTTGTCTTTATTTGGTTGGTGGGTTTGATTAATGTTGCAACAGCTCAGTATGATGACACCGTTGTTATTTTCCATCTGTCATTACAATAGTAAGAAGGAAGTTGCACATTTCATAGAAAAAATAAGGAGGGAAAGAGAAAAATGAGAATATCATCATTTAAAATAGTTTGGGTTCCTGATAGTATCTGCTTTTTTTCTTCTTGGTAGGGAAAGCTACAAGTAGGTCTTTCTGCCCACTCTCACAGCTGTTTCTCAGACCCAGTAATGCAGGTAAGGAGACAGATATCAACAAATAGAACATCACTAAGACATCGAGATATGGATAAAAACACTGATGTGGTACTTCATGCTTTTTGTTTACATGCATGTCTGAACACAAACAATACACTTTAGGAAGTCTATACCCTGGTCTGTGAAACCTCCTCCAGACCAAACAGCTGTTTGTTGGTGTGACTAAATGAGGTGGTCTTGGTTCAGATCAAGCAAACCATGGTTTGGATTCATCACTTTGATTATTCAGTCGTTTAGATAAATTACAGCAATTTACAGGCAAGAATTGTGTCACCAATAACAAGAAGAAAAAGAGGAAGAAGAAGTTAAAAATAAACCAAATGAACTCCGGATGTTGCAGAAAAAGCCTTTGAATCATTTCTTTTAGGTCTATAACTTTAAGCCTGTACTTGGTTCTTCTTTTCACAGACTGCCTCATTCTGCTACAGAATTCATCTCACCCCTTAAATTCTATCATTTTGTAATAACTTAATGTCATGGTGGTGTATCTGGTCTGAACTCGGTCTTGCCCTGTCTAGGTCTTAGTCTCAACCCCTCTAAGTCTCAGTCTTCTCCCAGTCTCAGTGTATGTGGTCTGGACTTCATCATTGACTTTGTGTTCTAGTTCTGATTCATTACTCTGTTTACAGAAATAGTGACCTGCATTTAATAATAATAATAATAATAATAATAATAATAATAATAATAATAATAATAATAATAATGGATTAGCTTTCTATAGTGCTTTTTTGGACACTCAAAGCGCTTTACATTATCGACCCATTATTCATTTGATGATGGAACTTTGTTTCTAAGCAGTGAACAGTCTGCGGTAACATTCAATCTGTGTGATCGATATCCTGCACACTCCACAACCTCTCCGTCATTAATAATCTCTACTGCAGATTATTTTTCCTGAAGTACTGAAAGTCCATGTCATCCTCTCACATCCACACTGACTACTGATTATATTCATACACAGCAAAATGGCATCATTTCAATCTTTAACAAAGACTTTAGCATGACCTCCATTAGCTTCTACTGAGAAATAAAATTGAAATGAAGTATAAATTGGCTTTCACAGAGTCCACTGAAGTGCACAACTTTATAAAAAATGCAGATTTAGCTTTTATTGTACCAGAAATGGAAATAAATAAATTAAAATTAGTAATATTTCATCTTTCCTGTTAACTGATGAAAACATAAACCCAATATAATCCATGCAAAGACCCCCATTGTGTTTCTCAGACTTTGACTCATGTCTCACAGCCTGAACTACCTACACTAATGAATGACTGTTTCACAGGAAAACATATAAATACACATATCTTTCCTGTTTCTTTAAAGGGCATTCTTTCTTACCTTGTTTCCAAAACATTTTGTTGGTGAGAAACATGAACTTCTCTT
The DNA here is from genome assembly GCF_902148855.1 of Sphaeramia orbicularis. Classification (NCBI taxonomy): domain Eukaryota; kingdom Metazoa; phylum Chordata; class Actinopteri; order Kurtiformes; family Apogonidae; genus Sphaeramia; species Sphaeramia orbicularis. The sequence continues at coordinate 42,762,917 of NC_043979.1, read as the reverse complement.
TCCCTTGAACTTCGCCAACTTAGACTTTGACGTATTTCACCCAAAACACCAAGAAGACTTCTGCATTTGTTGAGTCACTTGACAGTGAAATAAATACAGCAGAATGCCACATGTCAAATGATCACAACATAATATATAGTGTCAGTATATTTAACAAGCAAAATCCAGAAATGACCATTTATTGATTACACATTTATATTTGGGGGAACATTATCTGCTATTGATAAATTTGAGAATCATCTGATAAAGGAAATGAACTCAATCTACCATGATAGTGACTTAAACATAAATACAGTGACAGTGATGAAGGGAAATGGGTGATGGGAACAGTTACACAGCGCCCACACAGTCAGATTCATATTGCTCTGATCTATGGTAGGCTGCTTCCTCTTAATATTTTGTAACATTTTTCTGAAAATAGACGACACAGTGTTTCGTGTAAGAGATGGCTTGCACCTTTCTCAAGAATCTTGCACAAAATCATAAAATATGTTTTATGCAGAATATTGATTAAGGGTGTAATGGTGCACTCATTAGTACTGAACCGTTTAGGTTTGGGTATTATTGTTTGGAAATTGACAGAGTTTATTTTTGTTTTGATATGTGTATTACTGCTACGGAAGGGACAGAGTTTATCTTGATGTGAAATTCATTCATTCATTCATTTTCTGAACCCGCTTTATCCTCACTAGGGTCACGGGGGTCGCTTGGAGCCTATCCCAGCTACATAGGGGCGAAGGCGGGGTACACCCTGGACAAGTCGCCAGTTTATCGCAGGGCTGAACATATAGAGACGAACAATCACTCTCACATTCACACCTATGGGCAATTTAGATTAACCAATTAACCTATTAGTGCATGTCTTTGGATGGTGGGAGGAAGCCGGAGTACCCGGAGAGAACCCACGCAGACACGCAGACACGGGGAGAACATGCAAACTCCACACAGAAAGGTCCCACCCCCCATCGACTGGTGTTGGAATCGAACCCAGGACCTTCTTGCTGTGAGGCACAAGTGCTAACCACTGCACCACCGTGTCGCCCTTGATGTGAAATGCTGTTGCAAAATGGACAGTCTATCCTTGATAAGTATAGGATTTTTGTGTTTTGTGCTAAATCAGAATTTAATCTGATATTTGTAGGATTTTTGAGTTACTTGTGGGATCTGCCATATAGGAATTAAGGAATTCGAAGGTAAATTTCATCCCACTCCTTTTTGAATGTTTTCCTTTCTTTTTATAGAAATCTTTTTGTTATCTGGTTATATTCGCATTATACTTGAAATAAATAAATAAACAAACAAACAAACTCCAGGGCCAAATGTGGCTCTTTAGCCTCTCTTCATGGCTCCCATGGTCAAAAAACATAAGGAACATTTTGAAATGAACTGAACGAGTCATTACTTTTTAACATTGTTATAGGCCTTAATCTATTTTAACTTTGTCCATCTTCAAAAATGTACAGGAAAGATATGGGAAAACAATTTAACTAATTTTTTAAATTATTTTTTAGACAGGACATAAACCAAAAAATATTATTTTCTTGCCAAATTTAATACAAGATCCTCAATTTACATTTGTTCATAGTTTGTATGTAAGCCACTATACATGAAAGTTGAGGCTTTTCCTCATTACACAATGGAACTATGTTTTGGAAATAGTGTCCATCATTAAAAAAAAATTGGACAAATCTTGAATGTTGTCTTTCTTGTAGTTATAATCACATAAATACTCTAGACATTGCATTACTGTAATGGAAATACAAAGTTAAATAGCAAACCAATCACAAATAGGCTACAGCAGAGAAGCCACCTCATGGTAAAATGTAGATGGGTTTAAGTGTTTTTTCAGATTTATTAATTTATTAATTTAATTAATTTATTTAAGTGTTTTTGTCAGATTTATTTCTTCTTTTTCTAGACAAAAATGGCTCTTTAGGTTGTAAAGCTTCTTGACCCTTGTCCTAGGTGGACGTCTAAGGGGTCCACGCACCACCACATGCTGAAGGTGAACCAGTTTGGAAACTCAGAGCAGCGTCACAGGTACAAAGCCAGAGTTGGAAGACCCTCATCTTCTGTAAGGTCTCCAATTTGGGAACATTTCAGATTTGTTGTCAGTTATGTCAATGGAGAAAGACAAGTCGACAAAACAAGAGTGGTGCTGGCATTGTTTCATGAAGTTATCGGTTAAGTTTTTCTTGTAGTCAAACTGGTCTCCTTCACTATGGTGGGGCTTTCCTTATATCACACAGCAGATCTGATGAGAAAAAGAAGCCCAATAAATTATCTGAGGTCTGTTTTGAGGTGAATTAGTTCAAAAAGTGAAATAAACACCAAATGTGTTACAGTGATTCCCCTGGGAGTGCGTGGAAAATCTGCCTGAGAGGCGTCTTTTTCTGACATAAATGCATGTACTGGGTTAATTTCGGTTTTCTAGTTTGTTGTTGTCTAGTTTTTAGTTTAACACTAACAGAAAAATATCTTTTTTTTTTTTTTTTTTCGTAAATTAACTAAATGTATCCTCTAGGCTCATGTTTTCATAGTAGTGTATGTAGTTTACATATTTGTGCATCGTTGTGGCAGTATGGCCAGTTTACAGATGAAAATAACTTTATCAATATGACTAAAACATCTGAAAGAAAATAACTTTGATAAATAAGAACAGTAGTGCAAGTGCAATAATTTAATGTTTTTAATACATGAAATGTTAAAAAACAAAACAAAACTACAAAACAGAGCCAATGCAGGTACAAATCCTGTAGCTGGTCCATCTTAACATTTTTGATGTTGGCAAAATTACAAACGACAGGCTTCAAAAAGGCAGTTCAGAAATCCATATGGAACATCACAGTAGACATAGATGAATCAAATTACAATGGAAGGATTCAACTTTTCAATGTCCTTCTCAGTTTAAAAATAAGCTATTACTTACGTTACCTGAATAAAAAATAAACATACAATTTGAAGTCAAAAAGGTACTTTGACACTGAACATGAATCTGTACAATCATGATCTTTTATTTTACAGCGACAATGAAAAACCTTCAAAGGCCCTAAAACAGCAGTATATTTACAGGTATGTAAAAAGCAAAAATTACACATTTACATTCATATGAAAGGTTGATTCTGTTTTGGGTTTTTTTTTTGTTTTTTTTTTTAAAGCCTATTAACCCTTTAGGCACCAGAGTTTTTTTTTTTTTTTTTTTAGGTTTTTTTTAATATTCAATTTTGATGTAGGTGTCTGTTTCATTCAATTATGTTTCTTGTTACAATATTGTGACTTTAGCGCTTAAAGGATTAGCACTATAGATTAACTTTTATTTTTGTTAACACAATATGACCTCTAATTCTAACAATACAAAATGGCCAAAATGGCAAAAAAAATCTGAATAGAACAAATGAGGCAAACAATCCCACACATACCACCCAAAATCTATTTTTTATCTCAACTCATTTTGTTATTCTGGTTTATTTGGACAGTGACCTACCAGTTTGGGTTAAAAACTGACAATAGAAACTGCTCTTCAGCATTTTGTTTAGTAGAAAATGTTATGTTTTAGCTGGAAAATGTGAACATAGCTCCATGTTTTGATTACTGTGAAAAGAAATGTTGCTGATAAAGTCTTGCTCCACTTCCTGTGTGTACTGCATACACTTTGCAGCTGAAATCTTCCACAGACATAAAGACTTTCCCCGTGATTTATTTCTATTTGACGGTGCTGTAGACGGCATCATTGTCTGTTTCTGTCTTCACAGGAGTCTTGACTGTAGAATACGTCACTGCATCTTCTTTTCTCACCTTCAAACACAAAACAACAACACAAAATAAAGATCCATCTCAATGAAGGGCTGTGCTTCAGAATAATTATGTGGAATTATCTTTTTAGCTGTGCTGCATTTTCCTGTATGTTGGGCAGAAAAATACAGTGAGACAACCCATTGAAAATGAAAAACAAAAGGGACATTTGCAGGGAGATAGTAATTCTTTGCAGCCTATCAGTGTTGTGTTGCTCTTTGCTGTATGTATATTCAACTGCAGCAAATTTAAATTTCTAAAGTCAGGACTTTGTAAAGGCTTGTCAAAGACTACCATGTGATCCCCTCTTGTATTTAAAGACAATGTGTCAGGATCAGAAGAAATAGATTCCATATAAATTGACTTTTTTTGAGGGAGTTTAAGCTTAATCTCTTAACCCTTTATCGGACAAGTGACTATTTTTGGTAATTTCCAAATACATTACAAGACAGTGACATCAACAGTTCCAGTGAGGACAGTGAGTCATCAATCTCAGGTCCAATGTGGTCTCCAGGCTCTGTAAGGTCCACCTCTGCATGATCAGTGAGTGGACCTGCTTTGTTAGGTTCCATGAAGTAATGGTACTAATGTAAGGAATGATGTTCAAAGGGAGAATGTGGATGTTTACAGGTGTCTGGATCAGCATGCATGTTGGTCTAATGTAAGAAAAGTCATGTTCTAATGTTGTAAAATACATGTTCCTTTCACCTTACATGTATTTTTCTTGTATTTTTATATATATTTCTTGTATTTTTTGCTATTTATTTATTTGTCATTCACAGCTATAGAACCAAATATGGTAATTTTCTTGACCTTGATTTTCAACATGACAATAAAAAAAAAAAATCACTAAAGTAATTAAATCTAGTTATGTCTTCCAATATCACACCAAGGTTGAAATTTTGAATCTCAGAGTATTTCTGTGAGTGAACTATGACGGGTTAAGGATTAGTAACTAAAATTCAGAGTTTGGTCCTGTTCTCCCTTTTATAATATCTGTACAGGAATCTAATGAATTTGTGGCCTTTTATGAATACTTGAGTATCTTGATTAATGAAAATATTTCTTTTTATATCCCATGTTGAAATTTTTTTTTCTTTTTATAATGACATGTGTAAGCTGGGATTCTTCTTTTGAATTGAATCTTGTTTTACATTCAGTGCCAGAACATGGTTTGTTGCTGCCACCTTCTTACCTTACCTTGACTATGGTGACATTGTGTTCAGTCACACCTCTGTCAGCTCACAACAGAAGCAAATGCCATTTTTAATAATGCACAAAAGCTCATAACAGGCTGTAAACCCCTCACTCATCATTATACTTTGTATTCTGTGGGTCATCCTTGGCCTGCTTCATATTTATCCTCTTACATGTATAAACAGTCGTTATGTAGTGGTTAGTATAATAGCATGAACAGTACTTATTCAGTGTATTTTTGGTTATAGATGATTATTAATATATGACAAAAACAAGGGAGTTAAATAAATACAGAACTCACCTCTTTACTGGCACCAGTATTCTTATGATCTAACATTACATATGTCAGATTGCTCTCCGGCTCAGCCTAAAGACAGAGAACATATTTATTTATTTATTTATTTATTTATTTATTTATTTCTTCATTTGTGTAATACTGACATGATGTACCCTGTTGACTTGTGTTTGACAGGTTTAATAGATCTTTTGCATTGCACATATTTTAAAGTACTGCCACTTTATAGCAAAAGAAATTGTAGTTCAGATTCTGTCCTCTAGATGTAGCACTCTGTACATATCTGTTTTTTTTTTCCATTTCCCAAGTAAAGGCATGGGAAAAATGTTTAGGGAATTTATTTACAGCAATACGTACATAATTCTGTAGCTATTTTGACTGAAAATGTCACTTAACAGGCAGCAGTAGATTCTTAAAGGGCTTATGTGTCTATTTTCAAATGTTAAAAAATGACCTAAAATTATCATTAGTCTTTAGAATAAAGAGCTTCTTTATTCTAAATTCATCTTTGGCAGAAAGTTCTGCCAAAGATGTATTTATATAAAGCTGTATTAGACAACAGAGATATGAATTGATTGATGAATAAAGAAACAAATTTCTCTCCATAAAAGGGTCTATGTGTCTATTTTCAAATGTTAAAAAATGACCTAAAATTATCATCAGTCTTTAAAATAAAGAGCTCTGAAGTTCTGCCAAAGATGTATTTATATAAAGGTGTATCAGATAACAGATATGAACTGAATTGATTTGCATCTGCTGTCGATGTATTTGGTCATTAGTTAGCCTCTGGTAAATAAAAAAAGCAGCAACACAAAACAAGAACATCAGGCTTTACATAAACTGATATTCCTAAGAAGTGTAACAAGAATAAATACGAATGTTATGCAAGTACAACGTATGAAAGTACATTTTACTCACAGTGGGATGGTTTTGGTTTTGAAAGCCTGGAAGAAAAGGAGGAAATCTGAAGTTCAGATCAGTAGAATGCTGTATATTATAAACCTTAATTTAGCCAATAATTCATATCATATACATTCCATTTTATGTGATCAACGAGGAGACATTTTACCCAAGTGTACCTAATAAATATTCAAGGAATTACACAAAATATCATACAGATCTGATGAACAATATAACCCAGTATGTGTCCATAGATTATAGATATAATATTGTATATATTTTTTTTGAATCACAGTGCAGTATTTTCTTTACCATCTGTCTGTTTGGCTGTGTCTTTGTCTCTCTTCCTGCATCTCATTTTGACAATAACAGTGATGACGACCAGCACCACCACCACCCCGACTGCTGCACCAATATAGAGGATTGTTTCTAAAATAACAGAAAGTCATGGATAAACGTGACTGATTACAAAGTGAGTGATCCTCAGCTTTGGCAAATGTCAAAATCATAACAAATTCCACTTCAGGGGCAAGTGGTGACAGTTTATAATATATATTTTAATATCATACTAATTACCTGGATTTTCTGTCTGACCGTCTTTTCTCTCAGTGATTAAGACAACTGTGTGGTCTGCAGATATCAGTATTTGATTCTTTTCCACAAACTGGCAGGTGTATGTCCTGTTGTGTCCACTTGGACGTTTCACAGTTACAGTAGAGACACAGTTTCCTTGTCTGATGGAACTGCGTGTGCCCGTCAGCTCAAACCTGTCCTCATTCTCCCAGCGCAAACTGTTCTCTGGACAATGGAATGACCTGGGTCTGTTCAGAGAGCACTGTAATGCGACGTTTCCATCTCTATTTGGATCAGCGTCTGGATGAGATTCAGAGACTGAAAGAAAACTTAACAGTCAGTCAGTTACCTTCTGCAGTCGATGAAAAACAAAATCCAATAATATCAGGTGTTTATGAATAATAATAGATGTTTCTTGAGTGTTTCAGTTGAGGAGACACTGTATGTAAAAGAAAAATCAACATGTTGCAATGCCTGGAGTCATGTCCAGTCTAGATTAATGTGGATGGTTTTCTAAACAGATATTTTCTTCCTCTGTTTTTAAAAGATCTTTGTCCACATGACAATGCAAAAACAATTCCAAACTGGTCCAAAGTCTCTCACAAATTATAGTAGTTGTTGTCCAACCTGTGGACACCGTAGATAATACTGGATGTAGCAGACACAGAGGCTTTAATCTGTCATGAAGGTGAAGCAGCAACAAATTCACTTTTAAACTTTTGTGGTTGTAGAAGTGTATTCTTTGCATGATAACACCAGTCTGGTCCATCTCCCAAAGGTACTGACCTCGATCTACTGCAGGTCATACACTGATTTATACACCTGGATTTGAAGTTTCAAATGCAGCTTCATTCCACAAACACATAGACATGAGTAAAATGTGGTGTGATGCCATCATTTATCTCTTTTTACACAGATACAAACAAACCAAATGTTTTTAAATCTCCATTGCTGTGACCTAAAACACTAATTACATGTGGACGAGAGGCCTAAATGTTGAGAAAAATATCTGTTTTGGAAAATATCTGCATTAGTGCAGACAGGACATGAGACTGAGCTCCTCTGTTCACCTTTCATGTAAATGATTTATCATAGAAATGGGACTCACCTGTCAGGATGTTCAGGTACAAAGATGTGTCTCCATTTTTAAACAGTTCGTCAGGACGATAAACGTATCTACCAGCATCCTTACCAGAGACGTCGTTAATGACCAGAGAACAGTTAGAGGACAGATGAAACCTGACATCTGTGGGTGGGCTCTGACCATTTCCCTGTTGAAACGGAATTTGATGGTTGTTCTTGTCAAACCACCCAACCCTAGAACATGTTGAGGGTGGAGAAGAACCCCTGGGTAATATGGCCATTTGACCAGAATGGTAGAAAACATGGATGTGTTCAACACTGAATCCACCTGGAAAGAAAGATTAGATAGATAGATAGATAGATAGATAGATAGATAGATAGATAGATAGATAGATAGATAGATAGATAGATAGATAGATAGATAGATAGATAGATAGATAGATAGATAGATAGATAGATAGATAGATAGATAGATAGATAGATAGATAGGTAAAAGAATTAAGAACTGCTTCTCACCCCTCAAGTAAAAATACATAATCCTGACACTATGAAAAAACAAGACCTCAGAGAATAGATCCAACTGTAAAGTATGAATGTCACTCGACTAAAATGATATCTAGATTTGACTGTCTTAAATGATGATAATACTGATGCCACTGAATCAACAAAATTTAACCAGGACCCACACCAAAGTAGGTACAAATACCACAGAGCCCAGGATAGTACCAGGTGGAGTCAAAGGGCACCAAATGTGAGTTTTATTTATGAAAGAATATGAGAATAATATATACAAGAGGTGTGCACTTTGCAACTGTGGTACTTGACATTCAGTGAAAATATTTGTGTTTACTTAAAATGTTCCATCATAAAAACAGCATCTTACCTTCAAACAGCAGAACAGAAACACAAACCAAAACCATGAAGTCCAGAGCTGTCATTGTTCATTTCTGATCAGCAGGATGGTGTGTTGTGAGAATTTTTCTCTTGACTAGATGAGGCACTGTCAGTGATGTTCCTCTTTGTGGTTAAAGTCTGTTAAAACAACTGTTGTAACAGCATCATCCAATGTCCCACGAATTGTTTCACAAACTGTAGGCGTGTTGGCATGACCATATGCTCCCCTACAGTCTACAGGAGATGTTTGAGCCCAGCCAAAGTAATTATAATTTATGGGGAAGTGAAATCTACAAGAAAATGAAGTGTAGGACAAACATAAAAAGCCAGTGTATCTCTGTCAGAGGGCAAAATTACAAACTACAGGCTCTAAAAAGGCAGTTCAGAAACCCGTATGGAACATCACAGTAGACATAAGTGAATTAAATTACAAAGGAAGTATTCAACTTTTCAATGTCCTTCTCAATTTAAGAATAAGCTGTTACTTACTGTACGTTACCTGAATAAAAAATAAACATACAATTTGAAGTCGAAAAGGCACTTTGACACTGAACATGAATCTGTACAATCATGATCTTTTTATTTTACAGCGACAATGAAAAACCTTCAAAGGCCTTAAAACAGCAGTTTATTTACAAGTATGTAAGGAGCAAAAAATTACACGTTTGCATTCATATGAAAGCATGATACTTTTTTTTTTTTTTTCAAAAGCCTATTAACCCTTTAGGCGTCAGAGTTTTTTGAGGTTTTTTTTTATATTCAATTTTGATGTAGGTGCCTGTTTCATTGTTACAATATTGTGACTTTAGTGCTTAAAGGGTTACCACTATAGATTAACTTTTATTTTTGTTAACACAATATGACTTCTAATTCCAACAATACAAAATGGCCCAATTCATTCATTCATTCATTTTCTGAACCCGCTTTTATCCTCACTGGGGTCACGGGTCGCTTGGAGCCTATGCCAGCTTGTTATGTGTTATTTTGTTTGCCTGCTTAACTGTCCTGTCTTTCAGGGCTGTGATGATGGGCTAATTAGCCTGATTGTGTCCACCTGTTGGAAGTGAAGGGCTGGGCCTGTATAAAGGGCTCAGCTCCTGCTGCTCTCTCTTGACTTCTTTTTCCTCAGCTCACCAGCAGACCACACAGCTTCTTGCTGTTTTTTTCTTGTTTTTCCTTTTATTAATAAATTACTTCTTTTTTTGCATTCAATCTGGTTTTGTGTCCTCCTTTATGTTGTGACTCTGAGCCGGTCATAACATAATGGGGGCTCGTCCAATTGAAGTAGGTCAGTTTATTTTTTTACCCCTAGACCGTTTTTCACGTTTTTTTTCCAGTCAGCGGGTTCATGTATGTGTCACCACATGAGGTAAGGTTTTTTTTGAGTTTACCTGGTTCAGTCAGCCGGTGGGTGTTGGTGTTACCTTCACCACTTTATTGTTTTTGAGCGGTAACCCTGGGGTGGCCCCTGGCGTGCCCGGGAAAGCCGACGAAGATAGCTAGGTTTTAGTAAGATAGGGTAAAAGTTAAAGGTAGAGAGGAAACCAGGTAAGCTCTTGAGAAGGTTAATTAGGAATGCCAATTTCTCAATCAGTGATAGCATGTGGTGTCATGGACTGGCCTGGGTTTGCACTCACACCGTGTGTTGTGAGTTAGAGGACTTTGTTTTGCGCGCAGTAGTTTAAATGCTAGGCTGTAGTTGTGTTCCTCTGGAACATTCATAACCCTGGTGCTCATGCATTTTTGTGAGTGGTGTTTTTGTTGTAGTCGCATGGTTTGTGGGACTACATTTTGTGTAATCTACTTTCTTCCTGTGGGGAGGGGTAGCGTTTAGTGTTTAAGTTGTATTGACTCATTTAAGGGTGGCAGTGATCATACTATTTCCATACTGTGTGCAGGGAATAGTTATGGAGTTATCAGCCCAGTGTGGTTTTTTGTAAGTTTTGATTGCTTACTTCTGGCTTTGTGTCGGTTTGTAGTGATATTAACTGCGCTTTGTTTCATAATGCTGGTTCTGTGTGGAAGTGTTATATGGAGTTGTGCTGGTTTGTTTCCAGTTTGAGGTTAATTGCACTTTGTGTTGTGGCACTTATCTGTGTGATTGTGTTACATTGTGTTGGGCTGGTTTGACGTGTGTGGTTTATTAAATTTCTTAGGTTTCCCAGTACTACTATTAGCCTTAGCAAACTCATTCTTAATTCTGATTTCAGTATAGATGTTGATCTGAAGAACTTCTGTGAAGCTCCTACTAGAGGGCAGCTCTTTCAGTGTACTAAAGCACAGTTGATGTCAATTGCAAAGCATTATCACATCACAGCTGCATCAATTTCTCCAAAAGACGAGCTTAGATCAAGGATAATTACAGCACTAGTGGAACAGGGAGTGCTTTTGAGTGAGTCTGAGGATTCAGATTTAAGTCAATCTGTTCAGGTATCTGACAATAAGACAGATGTACTGTTGTCAACACAGGATGTTCATGCTGTGCGTTTACATGAATTAGACTTACAGTTAAAAATTAAACAATTAGAGCTTGAGGCAAAAGCTAGAGAAGAAGACAGGAAGTTTGAAATGGAGAGGTTACGTTTGGTACATGTAGAGAGAATGAGAGAATTAGAACTGAGGTCAGCTGGTCTGCAGTCTACAGGTTCTCCTTCTCCACGGTTTGATGTTGGACGTAACATTAGTTTGGTGCCTCCTTTCTCGGAGAAAGAAGTAGAGAAATACTTCTCACATTTTGAGCGTGTAGCCACCACATTTGGCTGGCCTGAAAATGTCTGGACCCTGTTGCTGCAATGTGTTTTAACAGGTAAAGCACATGAAGTTTATTCTTCATTAACACTCACCCAAAGTGCGGATTACCAAGTTGTTAAAGCAGCCATATTGCGGGCCTATGAGCTGGTTCCAGAGGCTTACAGGCAGCATTTTAGAGGATGTCGAAAGACTGAGAAGCAGATGTTTGTTGAATTTGCCAGAGAAAAAGAAATCTTGTTCAATAGGTGGTGCACATTTCAGAAAGTTGAAACTAAAGAGCAACTTTGTGACTTGATACTCGTGGAGGAATTTAAAAATTGTGTTCCTGAAGCAGTTGCGACTTATTTGAGTGAGCAGCGAGTGTCCACAGTTGGGGCTGCTGCTATACTTGCTGACGAGTATGTCTTGGCTCATAGGGTCACTTTTAATGATAAATCTCGTGAGACTAGGAACCGTGTTTTTCCTCATTTTAAAGCTGACAGTGGTGGTCCTGGGTCTTCAGGTTCTGCTGTAAAGGCTACTAATTCTAGCACAGAAAGCTTTCAGAGGGTCTGTTTCTATTGTAAAAAGCTTGGTCATCTCATAGCTGACTGTCACGCTCTCAGTAAAAAGCAGAAAGCTCCTAAGCCAGTGGCCTTATTAGCTTCAGTACCACACCTGTCCAGTGGGGAGAATGCAATCAATCAGTTCACTAAAGATAGGTCTGGTGTAGTAAAATGTCCCATTGAGTCCACTGAGGACGGGTTTGAGCCTGATATCGTTGCGCCTTTTCGTATGGAGGGTTTAGTAGCCATCGCTGATTCAGAAAAGTTTGTCCCGGTTCGTATTTTGAGACACAGCAGCTGCTCAGTCTTTATTGGTGGAGGGAGTTCTGCCCCTCTCTGAAAAGACTTCTACAGGTGAACATGCTTTAGTGCGGGGTTGTGGAATGACATGGCTTAAAGCCCCATTGCATGTTGTGTACTTGCAGTCTGGTTTGGTTACAGGCCCAGTGGCAGTAGCTATTCGCCCTGAACTTCCTGTAGAGGGGGTGAATATGATCCTGGGCAATGATCTGGCAGGTGGGGAGGTGTTTCCTGCACCCATTGTTGTAAATAACCCAGCTGGAACTCAGTCTGTTCAAACTGATCAGTTATCCCAGATGCCAATAGTGTTTCCTGCTTGTGTTGTAACTCGTGCTCAGGCACATAAAGTTGAAGATGTGGTTGACCTTTCAGAAATTTTTATGGCACCTCAGGAAGAAGTCATACAGTCTGTGGGTCCCTCTGCAACTTCTGAGTGTAGTGCAGCTAAACAGGCTACAGAATCTACTTCAGCAGAGACTGTTGAGGTTTCTTTGTCCAGTCCTGTCATCTTGTCATCAGTCTGAGTCTCCATTAAAAGTAGGTAGGAAGCAGCTGACATTAGCTCAGAAGGCTGACCCTTCCTTAACGAAGTGTATTGCAGCAGTGTTACCTAAAGACAAAATTGGTGCTTCTCAAGTGGTTTATTACTGGGAGGATGATATCCTCATGCGTAAGTGGGCTCCCTTAGCTGAAGAGGACAGTGGGTGCAATACTGTACATCAGGTGGTTGTCCCTGTTGGTTACTGTGCACAGATACTGAGTTTGGCTCATGATGATGTTTTGTTTGGCAATCTAGGGATAAGTAAAACCTATTATCGCATATTGAAGTATTTCTTCTGGCCTGGTTTAAAAAGTGATGTAAAGTATTGTCAATCATGTCACGTATGTCAGTTAATTGGGAAGCCAAATCAAGTGGTTCCACAGGCTCCACTTCACCCTATACCAGTTATAGGGGAGCCATTCGAGAGACTTATCATTGATTGTGTTGGTCCATTGCCCAAGTCAAAATCTGGTCACCAGTTTCTCCTGACTTTAATGTGTGCTGCAACTCGGTATCCAGAGGCAATTCCACTGCATTCCCTCAAAGCCAAGGTGGTAGTAAAAGAACTAATTAAGTTCTGTACCACTTTTGGTTTGCCAAAGGTCATTCAAACAGACCAGGGTACCAATTTTATGTCTAAAGTGTTTGCTCAGGTGTTGGAGATGTTGGCTGTGAAACATCAGGTCTCTAGCGCTTATCATCCAGAGAGCCAGGGGGCACTAGAGCGCTTCCACCAAACCCTTAAGACTATGTTGCGTGCTTATTGTCTTGAAACTGGTAGAGAATGGGATGAAGGAATTCCATTTCTGCTTTTTGCAATTCGAGGGACTGTTCAGGAGTCCCTGGGCTTCAGCCCTGCAGAATTGGTATTTGGCCACACAGTTCGTGGGCCATTGAAGTTATGTGAGCAGCTGACTGGTAATTCCCATCCTTGTCAAAATGTGCTGGACTATGTCAGCTCTTTCAGAGAGCGTCTCCACCATGCCTGTGCATTAGCAAAAGAGGCATTGTCTAGTTCACAATCTAAGATGAAGGCTCATTTTGATAAGACTGCTATTGAATGCAGGTTTAACCCCAGAGATTCTGTGTTTGTTTTCCTTCCTGTTCTTGGTTCAGTCCTACAGGCTAAGTTCACAGGTCCCTATGTGATTGACAAAAAACTGAGTGAAACAGATTATGTTGTCCGTACGCCTGATAGGCGTCATAAATCACGTGTATGCCATGTGAACATGCTGAAGCCCTATGTTGCTAGGACTAGTGAATCAGCTGTACCTCCATCTCCTTCAGCTAAGGTTATGCCTGTAGCTTTAACTGTGGTGTTGCCTGCAAATTCTCATCAGGATGAGTTGGAGATACAAGATTCCCCTGCTGTGTGTACTCGGTTGAAGAATTCCCAACTGTGATTTAGAAACTCACCTGTCTCATCTCACTGGGACAGCTAAGAGTGACATCATTGAGTTGATTGAAAATCATCACTCACTTTTTTCTGATGTACCAACTCAAACCACTGTAGTACAACATGATATTGATGTTGGTGACTGTCCTCCTATTAAGCAGCACGCCTATCGTGTGAATCCCACAAAAAGGGCTACAATGCAGAAGGAGGTTAAGTATTTGCAGGAGCATGGCTTAGCAGTTCCCAGTTCTAGTGCCTGGAGCTCTCCATGCTTGTTGGTGCCAAAATCTGATGGGACACCACGCTTTTGTACTGACTTTAGAAAAGTCAATGCTGCTACAAGGCCTGATTCTTTTCCTCTTCCCCGTGTAGAGGACTGTATAGATAGGGTTGGAGCTGCTTGTTATGTCACAAAGTTAGACTTACTAAAGGGTTACTGGCAAGTGCCCTTAACGGCACGTGCTTCTGAAATTTCTGCCTTTGTAACCCCAGACAGTTTCATGCAGTATAGTCATGGCCTTTGGCATGCGCAATGCCCCTGCCACTTTCCAACGGCTTACGCAGCATGTGCTGTCTGGGGTGGCACACTGTGAGGTATATCTTGATGATGTAGTAGTTTACTCGGCTGACTGGCAGACCCACATGGAAACTCTGGCTACTGTGTTTCAGCGTTTGCAAGATGCTTCACCCACATTGAACCTTGCAAAATGTGAGTTTGCCAAAGCCACTGTTGCATACCTTGGCAAGAAGGTTGGTCAGGGTCAGGTGCGGCCAGTTGATGCAAAGATAACTGCTATTTCTGAGTTTCCTGTTCCCACCACTAAGCAGGAGTTGCGTCGGTTTCTTGGTTTAGCAGGTTATTAGAGGTTTTTGTCAAAACTTTGCTTCTGTTGCATCTCCTTTGACTGACCTCCTGAGTACTACAAGGGTCATGGTTTGGGATTGTAAGTGTGAGCTGGCTTTTCAGACAACTAAAGCCATACTTAGTTCATCCCCAGTGTTGCTGGCTCCCAACTTTGAAGTGCCCTTTAAGCTGGAGGTCGACGCAAGTGGTGCTGGTGCTGTACTTCTGCAGGAGGATTCTTCTGGTATTGATCACCCCATTTGCTACTTCTCCAAGAAGTTCTCTGCAGCTCAATGCAAGTATAGCCTCATTGAAAAAGAGACCTTAGCCATGCTCTGGGCCCTCCAGCATTTTGAGGCTTATGTTGGCTCTACACCGCAGCCAGTGGTGGTCTTTACTGACCACAATCCCCTTGTCTTTTTAAATCGCATGTATAATAGCAATCAAAGGCTCATGCGATGGGCTCTTATGGCCCAGAATTTTGACATCGAGATTCGGCATAAGAAGGGGCGTGATAATATTGTGGCTGATGCCCTTTCACGCATGCCTTAAGATGTTGACAGCATGGCTGTCAATTTAAGGGAAGGGGTGTTATGTGTTATTTTGTTTGCCTGCTTAACTGTCCTGTCTTTAAGAGCTGTGATGATGGGCTGATTAGCCTGATTGTGTCCACCTGTTGGAAGTGAAGGGCTGGGCCTGTATAAAGGGCTCAGCTCCTGCTGCTCTCTCGACTTCTTTTTCCTCAGCTCACCAGCAGACCACACAGCTTCTTGCTGTTTTTGTTTTTTCTTGTTTTTCTTTTTATTAATAAATTACTACTTTTTTGCATTCAATCTGGTTTTGTGTCCTCCTTTATGTTGTGACTCTGAGCCAGTCATAACACAGCTACTTATAGGTGAAGACGGGGTACACCCTGGACATCTCGCCAGTTCTTCGCAGGGCTGAACATATCAAGACAGTCACTCTCACATTCACACCTATGGGCAATTTAGATTAACCAATTAACCTATCAGTGCATGTCTTTGGATGGTGGGAGGAAGCTGGAGTACCCAGAGAGAACCCACGCAGACATGGGGAGAACATGCAAACTCCACACAGAAAGGTCCCACCCCCTGCCGACTGATGTTGGAATCGAACCTAGGACCTTCTTGCTGTGAGGCACGAGTGCTATCCACTGCACCACCATGTGGCCTCATTTCATTTAAGATCCTGATTAGCAACTGATGATTCAGTTGCTATTCTTCCTGGGGTCTCCTCTACATTACAATTTTAAATTTTTACATTAATTGTACACACACGACATGTACAACAGCCCAATGCAAAAATAAACAAAATAAGTACTATACATTTGTACTCCTTCACCAACCAATAGTTGAGAGACCACACAGTCTTTCAATGATTTGTCTTGTACAATAATTGTTTATCAGCAAAAAGTGAGTTTTCTATGAAATTTCTGGAGTTTGTGTTGCTATATTATGAATAAATGATAAAGAATATTTCAATTTAGATTTTACAGTTAACCATGCTAAACA
The DNA here is from genome assembly GCF_902148855.1 of Sphaeramia orbicularis. Classification (NCBI taxonomy): domain Eukaryota; kingdom Metazoa; phylum Chordata; class Actinopteri; order Kurtiformes; family Apogonidae; genus Sphaeramia; species Sphaeramia orbicularis. Next base: position 42,746,274 of record NC_043979.1, on the reverse strand, counting down.
GTTGTGCATTGTGGTTATATTAGTTCTGTAAGGGCAACCCAAAACAATTCGTGCCGCTTTATTCTGCGCGACTTGCAATTTGTGTAAATTATTTTCATTAGTATTGCCCAAAATGGCCCAAATGGTGAAAAAAAATCTGAATAGAACAAATGAGGCAAACAATCCCACACATACCACCCAAAATCTGTTTTTATCTCAACTCAATTTGTTATTCTGTTTTATTTGGACAGTGACCTACCAGTTTGGGTTAAAAACTGACAATAGAAACTGCTCTTCAGCATTTTGTTTAGTAGAAAATGTTATGTTTTAGCTGGAAAATATGAACATAGCTCCATGTTTCGATTACTGTGAAAAGAAATGTTGCTGATAAAGCCTTGCTCCACTTCCTGTGTGTGTTGCATACACTTTGCAGCTGAAATCTTCCACAGACATAAAGACTTTCCCCATGATTTATTTTATTTGACGGTGCTGTAGACGACATCATGGTCTGTTTCTGTCTTCATCTGAGTCTTGACTGTAGAATACGTCACTGCATTTTCTTTTCTCATCTTCAAACACAAAACAACACAAAATAAAGATCCATCTCAATGAAGGGCTGTGCTTCAGAATAATTATGTGGAATTATCTTTTTAGCTGTGCTGCATTTTCCTGTATGTTGGGCAGAAAAATACAGTGAGACAACCCATTGAAAATGAAAAACAAAAGGGACATTTGCAGGGAGATAGTAATTCTTTGCAGCCTATCAGTGTTGTGTTGCTCTTTGCTGTATGTATATTCAACTGCAGCAAATTTAAATTTCTAAAGTCAGGACTTTGTAAAGGCTTGTCAAAGACTACCATGTGATCCCCTCTTGTATTTAAAGACAATGTGTCAGGATCAGAAGAAATAGATTCCATATAAATTGACTTTTTTTGAGGGAGTTTAAGCTTAATCTCTTAACCCTTTATCGGACAAGTGACTATTTTTGGTAATTTCCAAATACATTACAAGACAGTGACATCAACAGTTCCAGTGAGGACAGTGAGTCACCAATCTCAGGTCCAATGTGGTCTCCAGGGTCTGTAAGGTCCACCTCTGCATGATCAGTGAGTGGACCTGCTTTGTTAGGTACCATGAAGTAATGGTACTAATGTAAGGAATGATGTTCAAATGGAGAATGTGGATGTTTACAGGTGTCTGGATCAGCATGCATGTTGGTCTAATGCAGTGGTTCTTAACCTTGTTGGCGGTACTGAACCCCACCAGTTTCATATGCGCATTCACCGAACCCTTCTTTATTAAAAAATACAATACGATTTTTTTCAAATTCAAGACACCGGCATACGTTTTACTGGTGCACAAAATGAACCGTGCATTTACATCACTGTGCTCAAAGAACAAAACCAATACAGTGCATGAACTTACAACAAATTCCATACCTTTTCACAAAGACATGATCTTTTTTAATATTACCACACTGAAATGGTTTTAATTTTTAACCTTATGTATTCCAATAATGAACTTATTGTATTTATGCTATCTATCATTTTTAACATTTTAACACACACCCATCACCTAATTTCCATCAGGCTACAATAATAATGAATATTTACTGCAAATCAGTGAGACTTCTGCTGTTGTGTATATGTATGTGTAGGCCGTCAGGTCAACCCGGTTTTCATTTCATCTCGCTCCGAACTTTCCGAACCACGCAATTTTGACATAAAAAAAAAAAGATATTTGCATGTAGTGTATCAAAAAAAAAGTTCTCGTTATACTCCTTCAGTATTTTTGTGATCGTTGTTTTATTACGGCACTAGCTCGGCTTTAGCGTAATACGATTTCTCCATCCGCGACGGTGCGTCGGTTGTCACATGATTGTAACTGACCAGTGCGGTGACCGAAAAATGTAAACAAACGCTACACATGGCTGCCTCCGTGGTTAACAGGAAGTAGCAAAAGTCATAACAACGATGTGGAAAATACTCAAATAATTAATCGTCAGACGAGTGGAAGAGATTATAAACACTTCCGGATGTGTTATAGTGCTGTAAGCAACAACAATACACCGCGTATATTGGATGTCAATCAGAGAAAGAGTCTCCGAAGCCGTTTGTTTACATACACGGACCTAGCCCGACACACACACCCAACTAATGAGTCGAGTGTGTGTCTTGACCTCCGCCGAACCCCTGAGACTGACTCACCGAACCCCTGGGGTTCGATCGAACCCAGGTTAAGAACCACAGGTCTAATGTAAGAAAAGTCATGCTCTAATGTTGTAAAATACATGTTCCTTTCACCTTACATGTATTTTCCTTGTACTTTTATATATAAATTCTTGTATTTTTTGTTATTTATTCAATTGTCACCCACAGCTACGGAACCAAATACGGTAATTTTGTTGAGCTTGATTTTTGACATGACAATAAAAAAAAATCACTAAAGTAATTAAATCTAGTTATGTCTTCCAATATCACACTAAGGTTGAAATTTTGAATCTCAGAGTATTTCTATGAATTAACTATGAAGGGTTTAGTGACTAAAATTCAGAGTTTGTGCCTGTTCTCCCTTTTGTAACATCTGTACAGGAATCTAATGAATTTGTGGCCTTTTACAAACACTTGAGTATCTTGATTAATGAAAATATTTCTTTTTATATCCCATGTTGAACATCCTTTTTTTTTTCTCTTTTTTTAATGACATGTAAAACTGGGATTCATCTTTTGAATTGAATCTTGTTTTACATTCAGTGCCAGAACATGGTTTGTTGCTGCCACCTTCTTACCTTACCTTGACTATGGTGACATTGTGTTCATTCACACCTCTGTCAGCTCACAACAGAAGCAAATGCCGTTTTTAATAATGCACAAAAGCTCATAACAGGCTGTAAACCCCTCACTCATCATTATACTTTATATTTATTAGATTTATGAGAATTTATATTTATATTTATTAGATTTATGAGAATTTATTTGCCACAAGAAAGCACTTTTGTTTACATTTCATGAGCGCTTTTTGAGTTTGCTTTGGAAGGTTTGACTTGTCTGTGTGCTTTTTATGTATTTGTTTTATGTATGGAAGTCTGTCTGTAACTATTTAATGTACTGCTGCCCGTCTTGGCCAGGACACTCTTGAAAAAGAGATTCTTAATCTCAATGAGGTTTTCCTGGTTAAATAAAGGTAAAATTAAAAAAAAACAAAAAAACAAAACACACACACATATATATATATATATATATATATATATATATATATATATATATATTCTGTGGGTCATCCTTGGCCTGCTTCATATTTATCCTCTTACATGTATAAACAGTCGTTATGTAGTGGTTAGTATAATAGCATAAACAGTACTTATTCAGTGTATTTTTGGTCATAGATGATTATTAATATATGACAAAAACAAGGGAGTTAAATAAATACATAACTCACCTCTTTACTGGCATCAGTGTTCTTATGATCTAACATTACATATGTCAGATTGCTCTCCGGCTCAGCCTAAAGACAAAGAACATATTTATTTATATATATACAGGGTGGGGAAGCAAAATTTACAATATTTTGAGGCAGGGATTGAAAGACAGTGTATGACCAATTAGTTTATTGAAAGTCATGAGAATTTATTTGCCACAAGAAAATTTACATCATAGAAAATGTTTTTATTCTATGTGTCCTCCTTCTTTCTCAATAACTGCCTTCACACGCTTCCTGAAACTTGCGCAAGTGTTCCTCAGATATTTGGGTGACAACTTCTCCCATCCTTCTTTAATAGTGTCTTCTAGACTTTCTCGTAATAGTTTTGCTCATAGTCATTCTCTTCTTTCCATTATAAACAGTCTTTATGGACACTCCAACTATTTTTGAAATCTCCTTTGGTGTGACGAGTGCATTCAACAAATCCCACACTCTTTGACGTTTGCTTTCCTGATTACTCATATGGGCAAAAGTTTGTGAAAAGGTATGGATAATAGTGTTAGGTATGATTATGACATCAATATATGTTTGGTTTCAAAACAATTGATGTAGTGCCTGCTGAGAAAAAACAACTAAATGTTCATTGTAAATTTTGCTTCCCCACCCTGCATATATTTATTTATTCATTTGTGTAATACTGACATGATGTACCCTGTTGGCTTGTGTTTGACAGCTTAAATAGATCTTTTGCATTGCACATATTTTAAAGTACTACCACTTTATAGCGAAAGAAATTGCAGTTCAGATTCTGTCCTCTAGATGTAGCACTCTGTACATATATATATATATATATATATATATATATATATATATATATATATATATATATATACACACACACACACACACACACACACACACACACACACACACACACACATATATATATATATATATATATATATATATATATATATATATATATATATATATATATATATATATATATATATATATGTATATATATATATTATTTACCAAGTAAATGCATGGGAAAAATGTTTAGGCAATTTATTTACAGCAATATGTACATAATTCTGTAGCTATTTTGACTGAAAATGTCACTTAACAGGCAGCAGTAGATACTTAAAGGGCTTATGTGTCTATTTTCAAATGTTAAAAGACTACCTAAAATTATCGTTAGTCTTTAGAATAAAGAGCTCTGAAGTTCTGCTAAAGATGTATTTATATAAAGCTGTAACAGACAAAGAGATATGAACTGAATTGATTTGCATCTGCTGTCGATGTATTTGGTCATTAGAGTTAGCCTCTGGTAAATAAAAAAAAGCAGCAACACAAAACAAGAACATCAGGCTTTACATTAACTGATGTTCCTAAGAAGTGTAACAAGAATAAATACGAATGTTATGCAAGTACAACCTATGAAAGTACATTTTACTCACAGTGGGATGGTTTTGGTTTTGAAAGCCTGGAAGAAAAGGAGGAAATCTGAAGTTCAGATCAGTAGAATGCTGTCTATTATAAACCTTAATTTAGCCAATAATTTTTATCATATACATTCCATTTTATCAACGAGGGGACATTTTACCCAAGTGTACTTAGTAAATATTCAATGAATCCAACCAAATATCATACAGATCTGATGAACTAATGTAGCCTAGTATGAATCCATAGATTATAGATATAATATGGTATATTTTTTTTTGTGAATCACAGTGCAGTATTTTCTTTACCATCTGTCTGTTTGGCTGTGTCTTTGTCTCTCTTCCTGCATTTCATTTTGACAATAACAGTGATGACGACCAGCACCACCACCACCCCGACTGCTGCACCAATATAGAGGATTGTTTCTAAAATGAATAGAAAGTCATGGATAAACATGTGACTGATTACAAAGTCAGCGATCCTCAGCTTTGGAATATGTAAATATGATAACAAATTCCATGTTAAGGGCAAGTGATGATAGTTTATAAAATATAATTTAAGATTATACTAATTACCTGGATTTTCTGTCTGACCGTCTTTTCTCTCAGTGATTAAGACAACTGTGTGGTCTGCAGATACCAGTGTTTGATCCTTATCCACAAACTGGCAGGTGTATCTCCTGTTGTGTCCACTTGGACGTTTCACAGTTACAGTAGAGACACAGTTTCCATGTCTGATGGAACTGCGTGTGCCCGTCAGCTCAAACCTGTCCTCATTCACCCAGCGCAAACTGTTCTCTGGACAATGAAATGACTTGTATCTGTTCAGAGAGCACTGTAATGCGACGTTTCCATCTCTGTTTGGATCAGCGTCTGGATGAGATTCAGAGACTGAAAGAAAACTTAACAGTCAGTCAGTTACTTTCTGCAGACAATGAAAAACAAAATCCAATAATATCAAGTATTTATGAATAATGACAGAGGTTTCTTGAGTGTTTCAGTTGAGGAGACACTGTATGTAAAAGAAAAATCAACATGTTGCAATGCCTGGAGTCATGTCCAGTCTAGATTAATGTGGATGGTTTTCTAAACAGATATTTTCTTCCTCTGTTTTTAAAAGATCTTTGTCCACACGACAATGCAAAAACAATTCCAAACTGGTCCAAAGTCTCTCACAAATTATAGTAGTTGTTGTCCAACCTGTGGACACCGTAGATAATACTGGATGTAGCAGACACAGAGGCTTTAATCTGTCATGAAGGTGAAGCAGCAACAAATTCAGCAGTAAACTTTTGTGGTTGTAGAAGTGTATTCTTTGCATGATAACACCAGTCTGGTCCTTCTCCCAAAGGTACTGACCTCGATCTACTGCAGGTCGTACACTGATTTATACACCTGGATTTGAAGTTTCAAATGCAGCTTCATTCCACAAACACATAGACATGAGTAAAATGTGGTGTGATGCCATCATTTATCTCTGTTTACACAGATACAAACAAATCAAATGTTTTTAAATCTCCATTGCTGTGACCTAAAACACTAATTAGTCGTGGACGAGAGGCCTAAATGTTGAGAAAAACATCTGTTTTGGAAAATATCTGCATTAGTGCAGACAGGACATGAGACTGAGCTCCTCTGTTCAACTTTCATGTAAATGATTTGTCATAGAAATGGGACTCACCTGTCAGGATGTTCAGGTACAAAAATGTGTCCTGATCATTTCTCTGTTGGTCAGGACGACAAAGGTATCTACTAGCATCCTCACCAGAGACGTTGTTAATGACCAGAGAACAGTTAGAGGACAGATGAAACCTGACATCTGTGGGTGGGCTCTGACCATTTCCCTCTTGAAATTCAATTGGAGGGCCGTTGTCGTCAAACCACCCAACCTTAGAACATGTTGAGGGTGGAGTCCGACCACAGGGTATTATGGCCATTTGACCAGAACGGTAGAAAACATGGATGCGTTCAACACTGAATCCACCTAGATAGATAGATAGATAGATAGATAGATAGATAGATAGATAGATAGATAGATAGATAGATAGATAGATAGATAGATAGATAGATAGATAGATAGATAGATAGATAGATAGATAGATAGATAGATAGATAGATAGATAGATAGATAGATAGATAGATAGATAGATAGATAGATAGATAGATAGATAGACTTTGCAACCATTGTACTTGACATTCAGTAGAAATGTTTGTGTTAAAAATTTTCCATTTTAAAAACAGCATCTTACCTTCAAACAGCAGAACACAAACACAAACAAAAACCATGAAGTCCAGAGCTGCCATTGTTCATTTCTGATCAGCAGGATGGTGTGTTGTGAGAATTTTTCTCTTGACTAGATGAGGCACTGTCAGTGATGTTCCTCTTTGTGGTTAAAGTCTGTTAAAACAATTGTTGTAACAGCATCATCCAATGTCCCAGGAACTGTTTCACAAACTGCGAATGTGTTGATTTGAAAATGACAGAGAAATTCTGTTTCATATGATCTCCCCTTGTACATCAAATACAAATTACATCATATGGATTACGTAAATCGCAGCTGCAGATTCTGCATTTTTCTTTATTTGGTTAGTGTGATTATTGTTGCAGCAGCAGCTCAATATCATGATACTATTCTCATTTTCCATCTGTCATTACAATAGTAAGAGGGAAGTTGCATGTTTGCTGAAAAAAGTAAGGAGGGAAAGAGAAAAATGAGAATATCATCGTTTTAAATAGTTTGGGTTCCTGACAATAACTGTGTTTTTTTCCTGAGAGGGAAAGCTACAAGTAGGTCTTTTTGCAGTGGTGATGGTTGTATAACAATAATGTTGAGGAAACAGATGCCAAATGTACGGGAAAAAAACACCCACACAGCTGTTTCTCAGCCTAAGTAATGCAGGTAAGGAGACAGATATCAACAATTAGAACATCACTAAGATGTCGAGATATGGAGAAAATTACTGATGTGGTACTTCATGCTTTCTTTTTACATACTGTACATGTCTGAACACAAACAATACACTTTAGGAAGTCTATACCCTGGTCTGTGAAACCTCCTCCAGACCAAACAGCTGTTTGTTGGTCTGACTAAATGAGGTGGTCTTAGTTCAGATCGAGCAAAACATGGTTTGGATTCAACACTGATTATTCAGTTGTTTAAATAAATTACAGCAACTTACTGGCAAGAATTGTGTCACCAATAACAAGAAGAAAAAGAGGAAGAAGAAGTTAAAAATGAACTAAAATAACTCTGGATGCTGCAGGAAAGTCTTTGAATCATTTCTTTTAGGTCTATAACTTTTAGCCTGTACTGCCTCATTCTGCTACAGATACAGTATCATCTCACCCCTTAAATACTATCAGTCGGTAATAAATTGACTCTTATAATACCTTGGTTGTGTATCTGGTCTTGAGTTGGCCTTGCCCTGTCTTGGTCTTAACCCTTAAAGACCCAGTGTTACTTTTGTGACAGTTCTCAAATTATTTTTTCTCTATATTTAACTTTCCTTAAGGAATTTATCACCATTTATTGTATTATTATCTTCTGTATTGTGTGTTTTTCTTTTTTCCGTGAAAATCAGGCCTTTTCCTATATTTGATGTACTAATCATGCAGATGTTCATGAAAGATCAGATTAAAGTTAGGGTTATTATGTCAAAAACAGAAAAAAACTTGATCAAAAATCTATCATTAACTGAACAGAAAACAAGTGTGTCCATCCACTGTCACTAATCCAGCTCCATGGGTTTTACTGGTGAATCAATGTTGTAGAAGATGACGGTGTTTCCATGTTCACTCCGGAGCCTCTGAACGTCCAAATGGGTCATATCTGATTACCATGAAAAGATGACAAACTGCATTTCACACCAATTATTTACATGTATTGATTTGACCAGTGGATCAGCAGGTGTTAAACAGTTTACATCAGTAGACGGTTTTGGTGGATGGTGGATGTTTGGGGTTTTATGGGTTAATCTCAACCCCTGCAAGTCTCAGTCTTCTCCTCAGCGCAGGTGGTGATGACTTCATCATAACTTCATGCATGGTGATGTGTCATTGCTGTTTCAGTCTACAGCCTTTAGTGAACTTTACAGTTTCCTCAATGCTGCTCCTCATGTTTGATTTTTTTATTGGCTTCAGAGAGCTCTCTCTTCAGAGAGCTCACTGTCCTGACTCAACCTGGGTCTCAGCTCTTTTGCTAATTTTAGCCAAGTTGTAAGTTTGCAGAACAGTCGTAACTGTGGAAGAAAAAAAAAACTTGAAGTATAGTTGGTAGAGTGATATTTTGGAGAGATGCTTCCCTATATTTGGAGGAAGATGACTTTCTAAAGCAGCTCTTTCTGATCCCACATTTGGATCTGTTCATGTTTAAAATGTAAAGTGAAAATAAATAAAAACTGTGTTGAAGTGGACTTAATAAAAAGGGAAATAAACTATTTACTCTGCTGTGTCAGCTTGTCCTCCATGCAATCACATGATGTGTCATTGACGTAAGTGCTGCAGTAATCATGCAAAAGTCAGTTTATATTTCCTATAATTCAAACTAATACTATGCAGCAGCAGTGGCTGACTATGTTAAACCTTTTAAGGACATTTTCTATAGGTGGGCACCTACTGGAGAGACTTTACCTGAGGGAAAAACCCACAATCCTTATGATGTTAAACTCAGGATTACCAAGGGACAAGAGGACACATTTAAAAATTTAGGCCAAAATTTACAAAGAAACACCATTAACAAAGATTTGAGAAGATTTCAAGTAGTGTAGTCACTCTAAGGATTGAAAGAATCTTTTTTTTTTTTTTTTTTTAATTATTTTGCTTTTTTGACCTAAATTATTAATTGCAATACTAAATCCCAAAAGCTTTAGATGTTGTGTAAAATGCAAATAAGAATAGAAAACTTGTCTCATAAGCTCATTTCCATAAAGTCTGGACAAAAAAGGCTGCAAAAGGCTGGTAATGTAAAATGCTCCACCAGCTGTTTCTTTTTCGTACCACTAACAACTAATGAGGTCAGTAACTTGACTGGATATAAAAAAATAATTTGAGAGGCACAGTTTGTCAGAAGTAAAGACAGAAAACTCAAAAGGTTCAGAGAATCTAGAGAAACTCTGAGCATGGGGGGGGGCTGAAAATCAGTATATGACATCCATGATCTTCACGTCCTCAAGCAGCACTGCATTAAAACCAAACATGATTCTGCAATGGAAAATTATTGCATGGGCTCAGGAACTGAGGACTGAGGCAAAGTGGAAAACTGATCAGAGATCTGAACGATCAAAATGTGAAATTGTTTTTGGAAACCATGGACGTGACTAATGACCATCCTTAGGATCTTTCTATGACCATAAAAATAAGTGAGTGTTTCACAAATGTCCACTTCTTACAATTTAGTGTCCTGTTTCAATAGAAAATTAAGGACACCCTGAAATAATGTTGTATTTCACTTTATATATGTCAAAACATTCAAGAGACTTTTATTACGAAAAAACAAGCAGATATATACGATAAACCCCTGAAGATCTGCAAAGTTTGCGACATGTTTCTGTCTGTCCTTGTTTCCACCACAGAGATGACTTGGTAATTCAAACAAGAAAAGAAATTATATAACTTATAAATAATATCCATGATTTAATGAGGGATGTGTCATGAAAATCCTGTTTCTGCACACTGAGTAAATGATCTGTCATTGTGACTTTATCTGACCATCACTTGAGGAATAATAATGAATCCATATGTTTTACATCAGTTCATGTATTTAATCACCATGAATCAGGCATTAGTTAAAGATTTGTTAAGTATATGATTTAGACCCTAATAATAAAGTCCATTTTAGGTTGGTGCTAACCATTACAGACCAGGAATACCCAACAACACCTACAGTTGTGGAGATGCTCCGACCCAGTCATCATCCTTATAATATGGCCCCTGGCAAAGTCACTTAATTCCTTACGTTGATCATTTTTCTCCTTCCATCAGCTCCAAGGACTAAATGTTCACTTGCTGCCTAATCTACCCAACCCACTGAAAGGTACCATTGTACTGACATAATCAGTAGGATTTCCATAGCTCAATGTGAACTGTCATTTTTCATGTTTTAACGGGGAGGGAGGGGAAGAACCAGAGGGTGTTTATTGTCTCCTCTGTCGTGCCAGCACACATCCAGCAGGGGGTAGACCTTCCCCTGAACCTCCAGCCTGAAGCTGTAGATGAAGATCAGATCATCAGGACTGCCACTATTATAAAAGGTCAGTGCTCCACCATTGTAGTCCAGGAAGATGCCGACTCTGCGAAGGGGGGCTGACAACGGCAGTACCACCCGGGGACTGGTGAAGGCCTCGTAAACACTGTCCTTGAGACCAATCACCCAAACGCCAGAATCTGGACTCTTCGTCAGCTTTACCTTACGGCTGGCTGTTCCTTTGACAAGACCCAGACGCCATTTAGGTTTGTCACCAACCTCCACCTGCATTAGGTAAATCACAGAACTGTTAAAAGATGTAAACATACCAGTAAACTACAGCTCTCCAATGAAGCCTACTCAAAAACTTACTTTTTTACTTCCATAAAAATTTAACTTACCCAAATCCTTTATTTTAGCTGCTTTTATTTGTATTTTTATAGTAGGTTTTATATATGATGTACAGATTGGATGGCACTTTTATAATCCCATTGTACTTGTTACAATGAAGATATTCTATTCTATTCGACTCTAAATTCCCAACTTCAATTTGAGACTCTGCCTACTTTTTGATCTTTTTCTAACATCTTTGACTTTTTCATTGAAGTTTAAAGATGTTGACTGTTTTCTTTTCTTTTTTTTTTTTTATCTGCGTGTAAAGTGAATTGAAGTCTTTCATCCTTTGGCGTTTGGTTCTATCTGCTCTCAAGATAACCTTTTCCTGACATTTTAATAAGATCATAACATCAGCAGTCATGTTAGCCAAGAATTGTTTAATCTAACATTTTGTCCAGTGTCATCATCAGGACCTCCACATTCATCTGAGACTAACCAGCTGCAACAGACACCTGCCTTATCACTGCCTGACGGAGATGGCCAGAGTCCAGTAGCACTGAGACTGACCCAGATATGTTGATGAAGACCTGTTATTCCAGTGGTGAAAATAGGCCAAATGACCTCTGACTCTTATGATTCATTGTAGTGATATTGGATAAAATCTAAACTAACTTTTCACATTTTTATCTAAAACTTATATTTACAATAATTCGATCAGAATAATAGAATTGTATTGCTATGTCTGCCTGAAAGATGCTTGAACTTCCATCTTGTTGTGTTTTTTATACAATGTCAATAAAGAATTGAACTGAACTGAACTGAATTGAACTGAAATGAACCGAACGCCAAATTTAGTGGTATCCTCTCACCACTTCCAAATACATAGGGCTTCTAAGTAACCATAAGTTGTTTTACTTGTTTTGTTTTCTTAGTGACAGATATCTGACTTCACTGCACAAGAATACAGAATTTAAAGAATTATCAACTTTATTCGTTATGTTCCTATTGCAATAAGATGCTCTAATTAACAGACTATGAAAATTTTAATTCTACATTCCTACAAAGTCATAAAAGTAATAAAAGCTTTCAGACATTTTGTTTTGTGGAAGGTACATTATTTTCCTTGAACTATACTGGGATAATAATTATTTCCATTTGATTTGTGCTTTGTTGTGCTCTTTTCCTCACATGTAACCAGTATTTGGAAAAGAAAGCTGTTTCAGTATGGCTGACCAGGGCAGCCTCAGGCCTTAGCAATAGTTGTTGTGGATATCAACAGGACAAACAACAGAACATCCCATAGTGCACATCCAACCTGCACATCACCACAGAAATATAATACTAATAACACATGATGATTATGACATGTCTATACTGTTTGCTCTTGAATTCATGTGTGCACAGTCCAACATTTCTACCTCCCAGTAGTGCTTTCCAGAGGAGAACCCTTTGTTGGCCAGAACACAGTAGCTGTAGGTGAATCTTTCTGGGTTATCTGGAAGCCGTCGAAGCAGAGCTCCACAGGACACCACAGTGTCTCCACGATGGAGCTCCAACATGGGGTGAGCTGTCTGGGGATCCAGCTTCAGCGGCTCTGGGGCTACAGTAGAATAAAATATGTTTATCAGCTGAATTTATGGTTGGACTCTGAGTGAATGAAGACAATCTGATCTGCTTATACTTTACAATAAAACACAAAATATCAGAATTTTTTTTTTTTACATTATGGCAAAGCTTTAAAAAACAAACAAACAAACAAACAAACAAAAAAAAAAACACTGTTAGTATATATAACCCTTTAGAACTATTTAGAACTACTTTTGTGGTAACTTCCAAATGAATTTTCCTCTATATCTAACCTTTCTTGAGTGACTTACCAATGTTTATTATACTATCCCTAGCATTTTTTCAATAAAAATTGAGTATTTTACTATATTTAGTGTACTGATCATATACATGCCCATAAAAGATCTGAGTAAATTCAAAGGTTTTTATATCAAAGCATAAAAATTGAGATTGTGTCTGTCAAGGGACTACTTGAGTGAGTCTCGGGACCATGTGAGTAGCGCATGCGTAGAAGCATTTATCTCTATTGGCCATCTTTTACGACTCGCTATGGCAGCCTTGCCAGGACAAACAACTCGCTACGGCGCCGCGATTATCTTCCTCCGCTCAGTTTCCCCCGGTTTCGATCAAAACGTTTGTCAGCTGGATAGGCTCTCAGTTGTGAAAGAAACCGAAAGTGGGCATATAAATTGACTCACGAAATCCCTTCTGATCGCTATAAAATTTATCTTTGAAGGTAAAGTCAAGTCTCTGTACTTTTACATAATTTGACTCATTCACGAGTGATTTGTCCTAGCGTTGTTGCCGTAGTGAGTCGTGAAAGATGGCCGACAGAGGTAATTGTTTTTTTCGACAGAGGTAAACGCTTCTACGCAAGTGTGACTCACATTGTCCCTTGACAGTGTCTTTTAGAACAAAATATTACCAGAACATAAACAAGTGTCAACAACCACTGTCATTTAACAAACTCCATGGGTTTTACTGGTGAATGAATGTTACTGAAGATGATGAGTTTCCGTGTTCACTATGGGGCCTGTCAATGTCCAAATTCGTCATATCTGATGACCATGAAAATCTGAAAAACTGTATTTTATTTCAATTATTTACATGTATTGTTACAGTTAGGGATTGAGAAGTTATTAAACATTATATAAGTAGATGGTTTTGGTCGGTGGTGGCTGTTTAGTTCTTTGAGGGTTAAAGACATGCTGTGAAACAATAGCATTGATTAGAATTTATATCATGTATTTAAAAGGATCTGTAAGTGTGATTAAGACCATCGACACTGGTTTGTATGACCTATGTAAAGCATCTGACTCGGGTTTGTTTCATGTCCTGCTTATGGTGCAGACACTCAGGTCCATATAGAGGTGCTGAGTAGATTGTGACACCAACACAGCTGACATTCTATGCAGATTTCAGTTTTTTTTTCCTGCTGCTGTTTTAGCTTTTTGTCTTTTCCTGTCAGCATTTTTGGTTCAGTCTGTTTAGCTGTTTCATATCTTTTTTTTTTTCCCCTTTCTATCAGTAATGGTTTGTTTTTTGACCTGTGCATTAAGTTTAGTTATTACCAGCTTCATGATTAATTTGCTTTTTGACAGTGGTGTATTCATAAGCTTTGGTACAAGTCCTTCTTGTCCTTTTGTTGGTTGTGTTCTACATCTCATGAAGGTTTAGTTTGTTTTCCTCATCATGTCATGTCAAATTAAGTGGGAGGATTTTGTTTTTAAGAAGCTCCGTGCCACTTTTACAATAACATGCACATACCTTTTAATATGCAGTTTAGTTTGCTAAGATACTCAGTGATAAGTATTTGGTCATAGTCTGCTTTTATTTCTGTTGTGGTTGTCTAATTTTTAATATATCGATTTAACTTATTTAAACATTATTCAAGCCTTTTTTTTTTTAGAATATGGGTCAAATAAAAAATGCTGTTCATTTTTTCCCCTTGTCTTTAAACTTTTGTTATTTTTTTCTTTAACAGTCCCTGCACTGGTTCCTCAATTATTAGTTCTCATATCTTGCATTATTTCAATAATTGTATCATTCATTTAGAAACATATACCTGTCCTACATTATTCATCATTATTATCGTTACATTTTAAAACAATTTATATTTCCTGGTTTTGACCTGACATTGTTGGTCAAAACTGCATGACTTTGCCTCACAATGTTTTTTATTTTCCTTTTCCTTTTGATAACCTAACCGGCAGATATGTACATAAATTAATGCATAAGAATAATAAACAGAATAAGGGCCAATCTAACAGAGATGAACTTGCTAACAGAGGGAAAGACAGATGAAAACTAAGACAGAATAAATAACACTTAACAGATTAGACTAACAGACGGAGGAACAGACCAGGCAGAACTTTCCGGTGGAGTCGTCTCCATACTGTCAGTTTGATGTCATTATGGTTGAAACCTGGTTTGAAGTTCAAAGAGCTGAAGATTTTCTCCTCTTTCTGCTGAAGCTCCTGACTCTGTCTGAACCTGAACACATAAAATATTGATCAATAACTGATCATCAGTAAGGGGTTTTAATGTTACAGAGATGTTTGTTACCTTGGTGCAATTGATCCGTATTTCTGTGAACAAAAAAGAACAAGGTACATTAAGGACATAATAGGTTATTTTATTGACATAACGGATGTATTGATTATTTAATATTAGACTGAAATTAGCGGTGTTTGATAATTTTTACTGATGAACATTACTAATTGGATCATAATAAAAAACATATTTGTCTAATGAATAGCCTAATGTAAATATGCTACCATGAGATGTGTATATAATTTAAAACAGAAAACTGCTGTCATTACACAAAAACTGTCTCTTAAGAAAATTACATAAATATGTATATAGTGTCTCAAGTTTTAGTACTTACTACTACTACTACTATTATTACTATTATTTATTTATTTATTGTTTTTGCACTATCCTTATGCATGCAATGTTTTTTTCTTGCATTTCTTTCTTTTGCTGCCTTGACCAGTCAATTTTCCAGCTGTGAGATCTATAAAGTCAAAAAATCTAATGTAAATGAAATCATCCCTCTTACACGTACTACTTAGTTTGATAGAATTAGTCAGAAATAAGTCTTGTATCCCCTGCCTGTCATTGTTCTACTCTAATGTAATTTGTGCTTCATATTTTATTATAATTTTACCTATTTGCTTTGTTTTGAATTGGACTGAAATTCAGTACAAAAAATTAAATAAATGAGAGTCACTCCATGATGATGATGAAGGTCCGTATCATTTATCCTCAAACTACAGTGTGGATGGATACAGTTCAGGTGAAGTCATCTTTTATTAGTCCATCATTATGTGCTTGTACCATGATAAAGTCCAGGTGTCCCTCATTGCTCAGGCCCTGCAGGGTGTTCTGGGCCTCCTGCAGCCGGTTCAGGTTCTGATTCAGTTGGTCCGTCTGTTTTTGAAGGGATGAAATCAGGACAGCGGCTGATGTTTCCACCTGCTGCATAAACCCCGCCTCCTCCACCTCCAGGTAACGCCGCAGTTCACCAAACTCCTTCCTCACCACCCACTTTAGAACATCAGACTCATTCTGTTTGGACCAAAAGTGAGAGAAACCATCAGCTCACCTCAGACTGTGTCCAATCACCACATTTAATGAAACGAAACCCATAATATACATATTTAAAATGAAGTAAACATGACTCACAGTGATCCTGGATTTATTGTACGCCATTTTACAGATCTGATCCTCCAGTTTACGTTTCTGATGTTGAAAGTCTGTCATTAAGCAGGAGATGTCCTCCTAAAGGACAGAGAAGAACATGGAAACATTCAAGGTGAACTGTTTGGAGCAACAGCATAAACAGACCAGCACTATGAATCAGCTTCAGGTCCAACTCTTCTTCAATTATGAAAAGGTTCATGGGTTCAAAAAGGTCTCCAATGACCCTGGTAGGGTGTCCACAAGCAAACGGGTTCTATCTGAGGGGCCAAAAAAGACAAATTCTAGGACCAAGTGAGGGGTGGGGAGACCGGGGCCCTTCCTGGGTCTTGAACTAAGGAATTTCTTCTTTCTGGCACTGAAGGACTTGGATTTTGGACTAGACAGTTGGGGATTCCCAGTGGATATAGTTACACCCACGTCAGGTTTTGGAACTTAAAGCTATACCTACCGATGTGGCATTTCTCACAGCACTAAGTAGAAGTTTGAACATGGACAACCCGCCTCCCTCCAAAGCCCCGCCCCCTTCCCTCTGCCTGAGCTCTGAGGCTCCTCCTCCTCTCTCCTCCTCTCATCTGATGCGCAATGAAAACAGAGGAGGAAGCAGAAGTGGAGGTCCAGTCCGTTTTGGCGTGTCCGCGGACCCCTCCCTCAGTAATCAGATGCATCATCCACCTGCCGCGGGCCCGCGGCTCCTGTTCCATCAGTAGACCTGGTCTGTGCAGTACTGGGTCAGGGTCTTCACTGCAGTGCCCAGGGGATGGGCGCGCACACTGTGAACGCGCGGCCTCCGCGAATTTTCCGTGGACATTTGAGGTTTCATAGTCCATACAATTATCATCCTGCATCATCTTACATGTGTGACACCATGTACATGTACCTGTATGAGTCCCACCGTCATAAAAGCTGAGCTTTATGCAGACCTGTTCAGTCCAGTACAGCTGACTTCCGGACTTTTATCTCCATCCTTCATTCATCAGACTCCCGTTTGTGCCCCTCAGTTGTTGTTTCTGTTCATAAATCCGTTTAATCCCTTCCACATGTGCATGTCAGTTCTATCCAAACACATCCTAGACAGTAGACTGTGGTCAGTGACAGGAGAAGCAGCGCCAGTGAAGTGTCAGATTCAGAGGAACACATATCGGATGTGAGACGGCGATAATGGATCGGATGCTGGACGGCCGTAATGGATGATTGACAGGAGGCTCAGCCAGGTTCGGCCAATTATTTTATTCGGACCGACTAAAATGATTGGTCAGACTTTTATTAGAAATATATGAGAATTAAACATTTTTGAGTTTCAATACCTGGTGGATTTCTTTTCCATTTTAGTTTGACACACACTTATTAGGAGCATTTTAAGATGACAAAAGAAAAGTGTAAAAATGCCACATCATACGGTATAGCTTTAACCCTTCATAAGTTCTGGGTGGGTTTATGCAGTCCCTGTGAACCCCAGTGAACCACATGGTATATTCCTGATCCCTTTCTTTACTGTCCCTCTTTATATGTCCCTCTTGGGTGGTGGGTCGATTCCATTTTTCTAGTGAGGGACTTGAATGCTCACTTGGACAACAGCCGTGAGACCAGAGTGGGTGTGAGGTGTTTTGTTTTAACTTCTATTCTTATCAGTTTGTCTTTAGGGAATCCCAAGTTTGGGTATAAGGGGATTCAGAAGCCTCAGATTGTCTCAAAGGCATTCTGACAAACCATCAAGTGACTCATGGAGGTAGAGGGGATGCTCTTTTCTCAGTGCTGACAGTTCAGTTCAACTGGGGATATCCCTGCTAGTTGAAGGAATACTTTGGGGATCTCCTCAACTCCACTAATGCTATGTTCACACTGCTGGTCTAATGATCCATTCCAATTTTTTTAGCTCAAAGCCAATTTTTTTGTGTGGTGGTTCACATTATAATTTAAATGCCATCAGACTCGTATATGAACAGTCTACAGTGACCTGAAGTGACTAAAAAGATGTGACATCAGATGCAGCAAAGTTTATGGAAGTAAAGTAACAGTAAGTTAAAGTTGAATGAAAAACAACATGACCATTCAGACTGAAGTCACATCGCAAAGCATCAAATATGTATCTGATTTAGGACCACATGTGAAAGTGGCCTGAGTCTGATTTGGAAAAATTTGTGCTGTACAGACTGTCATGAAAATATCAGGTGTGGAACACATATGGACAAAAAGTCAGATGTGGGCCACGTGTACCTGCAGACACCTTCAGAAGGCCCCTTCACCAGTGTTGTGGATGCTGTAAAATCACTAATAATCATCAGAGTTCAATTATAAACCATGAAATTACAAGCATATTTTTACATCTGATACCTCAATGTGACCTTATTTTTACCAAACTGCCTCACAACGGTCACATTGAGTTTGAAAGGAACATTTTTTATCTGAGATTTTGATAATACTAGGTGAGCTAATGGCTGCTTATCTTCACTGAGTCAATACTATCATGTAAACAGAGTGGCATGCTTTGTTTAATGTGAAGGTTTTAAAGGTTTTACAATGTTTGAGTGTTTTGATACTTGTTTTCTGTACCTTCATGCGGCTGTAGACGGAGCTCACAGGCGTGATCTTGTGACCTCGGTGAGCGCCGATGCTCCCACAGAGCCCACAGATGACGGTACGTTCATCCTCGCAGTAAAGGCTCAGTGGGTTGTGGTGTGTTGGACAGGACTCGGACTGAGCTCCATCTGAAACAGTCACATCCTATTGTGGAACAAAAGAGCACATCATCAGAAACACTGGAATGAAATCAATAGTTTCAACTGTGTTGTTGTTTCTGCTGGTGTTTTTCTTTTACCTGCACAGCCTCAATGATTCGAGCCAAGCTGACATTAAGTGGAGGACTGTCACCATCCACCGAACACCGACAGACAGGACACTGCAGCTGTCCCAGTAGGTCCATCGTCATGGAGCGGACACAGCACCTGGTTCAGCATGGAGCATATAGACACAGTCAGGTCATCGCCATGACAACAACAATGATGTGAGCCACACCTGTCCACACCTGCAGTACGAATGTCCACACTGTAACATGAGCGGTTCACTGAAAACATCCAGACAGACGGGACATCTGAGCTGATCCTCAAGACTCTGACGACGCTCCATGGGAACTCTGACCACCACAACCAGAAGATATATCACGAAAACACAGTGACAACCAAAAGAAGTATGAAAAAATACAGCAATGACCAAAAGAAATATGAAAAAAATACAAAGACGACCAAAAGAAATAAGACAAAATCCAATCCCAACCCAAAGAAATATCACGCAATTACAACAGCTTAAAGAAATATGACAAAAATGCAGCAACGATCAAAAGAAATATGACAAAAATACAGCAACGACCAAAAGAAATGACAAAAAGACAGTGATGACCAAGGAAATATGACAAAATCCAATCCCAAATCAAAGAAATATCACCAAAATATAGTGACAACCAAAAGAAATATGACAAAAGGACAGTGATGACAAAAAGTAATATGACAAAATCCAGTCCCAAAATGAAGAAATATCACAAAAATCGAATCCCAATCCAAAGAAATATCACAAAAATTCAGCGACCACCACAAGAAATGTCACAAAAATATAGTGAAAACCACAAGAAATATGACAATTATTTAACAGCTTCCCAAAAACAGACAAAAATACCACCACATCCAAAAATAATACAAGAAAAATACAATTACATCCAAAAGGAATTCAGCAAAAAAATTCATGCCGAATAAGTAATTACAATGTAATATCAAAAAATGTGACAAAAATATGGTCATATCCTAAAGATGTACAATAAATATGCAGTAACTTCCTTTAAAAAATATGGCAAAAATGCATAAATGTCCAAAAAAACTAAAATAAGTACAGCTAAAAATCAACCTCCACTACAGTGCAGTCTGTGTGTTTTTCCATAAACTATGAAACCAGGTCACAGTGAAAATACTCCAGTCAGTGACTGTTGCTGGTGGTTGTTGGTGATTTCATTCTGCCTGTTATTTCTTTATGTGATTGGACAGAGAGGGAAAGTGGGAGGGGCTATGGTCAGTATCGTAAAAGCAAAATAATAGCGTTTTGAAATATTTACAATATGAGACCAATGGCACATGTCCTCATTCAATGTGGTATTATTTTCATAGTATTTTTAGAATCCTACTTGAAATAGTTTGAGTCATTGTTTTTTCTGCTGAATGTTTCTGATAAGTTGCTTTTTATCTGATGAAACCACTGTGAAAGGCACCTCTAACTCCACTTAAGGTGGTGAGAAACACAACAACAGTAGAATTAGGGTTATAGACAGTAACAGTAGATCTACAGTATTGTTGTAACATAAGGAAAGGAGAACATTACAACAAAAACTTACTGTTACCTGTGCATTAGCAATGGGCAAAACGTTTCAGAAATACAGTATCTTTGAAAAACCTGCAAGGACAACAACCTTAGGTGGTCATTTGTATTCCTTAAATTTGCATTTATCGTAAAATATATAATTTTAGATAGATAGATTTACAGTGAAAACTAATTGTTGTAGTGAACAGATGTACTCTAGACCTATTTGTGTATTATGCTGATATTATATCTATTGTTTAACCTTTAAAACCAAGAACTAGTAGTTTTGTGTTGACTTCCAAATGAATGTATGTCCTTATTTAACTTTTCTCAAGTAATTTATCATAATTGATTATAATACCATCCTCTGCACATTGTTTTTTGCAGTGAAAATCAGGAATTTTCCTATATTTAATTTACTGATCTTGTAGATTTTCTTGTAGAATCTTGGAGTAAAGATGAAAAACTGTATTTTACACAATTTTTTTAACGTGTTAATTGATGTTTAAATTAAATCATTGTGAAATCAATGTAATACTTATGTAAAAAAAACCCAAAAACTAAACGGATGAAATGGGCTCATATTTCAACACAGCTTTCAATGAGGAACAATAATCTTAAAGGAAAATCTTGATTGTTTTTCTTAGTGCATTTATGGAGGGTTGTTGAAATGAGTTATTTATTTATAGAAGTTGTTTTTTCCCTGAAACTTCAGTTTTTCCTGCTAATCCATATCGAATCTTAATGCAGAGAATGCGAATTGCATTTGTGTGGTCATTATAACTTTACTAAACCAACAAACCTAATGTTGGACTTCTACTTTTTGCACAGTAAAGTATATTATCTGATAATAACCATCACCATCCCTGTCACTGCCTCTTTAAATCATATGTTAATGTACAGCAATAATTACAACTGCGCTATTATTCAACACCCTCTTTTCTGCAAGCTGGTGTTATTTGTAGAGCAATTTTTGAGCTGCATGGACCAACCAAGGTTATCAGTTGTTACACATTTTGTTATTAATTATTTGTGTTAGAAAGATAAAACCACAATCATCGTGAGATTTCATTATTTATTGGAGTAAAGGAAAACACAATGCGACAAATAAATCAACAGATCACAATGAAGTCAAAGCCAAATAATATCAAATAACAATTGATATTCAGAAAATATCAAATATCGGTCCTATAATATGAGAACTATACTATAATATAGGAGCTGATATAAGTATGTTCACTTTAAATCTGCAACAATAGACCAAAAGCATCAGAATATACCAAATAAAATCATCAGTTACACAAAAGATGATTAAGGTATTTATTGGCTTAATAAAGACCAAATAACAAAAGTGATATTAAGAATAAAATTCTAAACTACTAAGGTTAGTCTCAGGGTGCTGATCAAACTGCAATAAATCAAATACTGCAAAGAAAATTCGGGAAAAAAAATCCTGTCACATGATTGAGGAGGAGAAAAATCAAACCAAATACAAACTATCTAACTAACAAATGTGAAAACACATGTGAAAAGTGACAGAAATCAAGAATCGGATGTAAATTTCATGCAAACAAAACAAAAAGCGTTAACATTTCATCAACATTGTGGGGTGGACCAGTTTAGAAGCACTGCAGTATCATTTTAACCAAATATGACAAATGAAAATATATAAAACAGATGACAGTCAACACTGCTGCTGCGGCTAAAGCCTAGGAGGAGAAGAGGTGACGAACTGTCTCTGTGTGAATATGTGAGGGAATGTTCCGATCAATAAAAAGCACAAGCAGATTATTATTATAACTGTTTATTCTGTTTCTTTATGTGTTCTCACAGCTTCTAAGAACACATTGAGACCATATCTTTCTGGGTGTTGAAAGTAAGAAAAGCACCAACATAAACAAGATTGGAACATCACGGTGCTGAAAATTGAAGATTAAATCAAAAGTTATCTCTAACACCTCGATTTCGTTCTGTGATCGAGATTCTACCTCCTACACATCACACAGAGACACAGAGGAACGAGGCCCGAACCAAAACCCGGCATATAGAGGCTCAGTAAATGTGGTGTTGTAGGTGTGGAGGTGGATCAGATCACCAGATGAGACTTTATAGAAGGACAGAGATCCAGCAGAATAATCTAAATCCACCGCTATTCGCCCAGAGGAGAGGGAGGAGTGAGGGAGAATGGATTTGATCTTATTGTGACGGACAGAGTGACCATCAGCAGAGCACCACAGACTCCAGGACTGGGGATTTTCTCCAACCACACAGTCATGACTACCTCCTTTCCTGTTTATTCCTCTGTAAGTCACTGCTATCTGAACCTCTCCACTCCACTCCACCTCCCAGTAACAGCGGCTGGTCAGAGCAGTCGAACACAGCACCTGGCACCAGATGTCAAATCTGTCTGGATGATCGGGATACGGCTGAATCACCTCACTCGCACATTCTGCCTTCCTGTTGTTGTGGGACAGTTTGAGGAATCTGTGTGCTGAGTTGATGTCCAGTATCATTTCATAGAAATCTGATGGAGAGAAAAACAGCCTCAGTTCATTATTTGAAACTAATAGGTATAGATAGATAGATAGATAGATGGATAGATAGATAGATAGATAGATAGATAGATAGATAGATAGATAGATAGATAGATAGATAGATAGATAGATAGATAGATAGATAGATAGATAGATAGATAGATAGATAGATAGATAGATAGATAGATAGATAGATAGATAATTTTTTCTATTTCCAGTTTTCACAGGCATAATTAGAGATAAATCCAAAAGAATTAAGAACTGCTTCTCACCCCTCAAGTAAAAAATTACATAATGCTCACACTTTATGGAATAACAAGACCTCAGAGAATATATCCAACTGTAAATTATGAATGTTACTCGGCTAAAATGATTCCTAGATTTGACTGTGTCTTTAATGATGGTAATACCGATGCCGCTGAATCTACAAAATTTAACCAGGACCCACACCTACGTAGGTACAAATACCACAGAGCCCAGGATAGTACCAGGTGGAGTCAAAGGGTACCACATGTGAGTTTTATTTATGAAAGAATGTAAGAATAAAATATAGATGTGCTTTATTTATCACAAATTGAGAAATTACAGATTAATACAGTGCTTTTCAACCTTGGGGTCGCAACCCCATATGGGGTTGCCTGGAATTCAAATGGGGTCTCCTGAAATTTGTAGAAATTGATAAAAAAATTTTTAAAAAATTACTAATAAAAAAAATATATGGTGAGTTAAGAGTAACAATCACAATACATAAAAGACATGACAAACTCTGAAGCTGAAACTGAAGCACTGTGGTACTGTTTATCTTTCAAATGCATAATAAAAACATTATATATCCTAAATGTCCTCTAAAATTAACGTTTATTTGCAGCATCGTACAGCAAACTATTACATGATCAAAAAGAAATTAAATTTAACAAAAATATTTCTCAATTTTGAATGTCTGGGGTCACCAGAAATTTGTGATGTTAAAATGGGGTCACGAGCCAAAAAAGGTTGGAAACCACTGGATTAACATGTGAGTAAAGTGGAACAGTCACACATTCTGTTGGCAGTAAATTCTGAATCTATAAATATCTCAGCTATTAATTTGTCATGGATCAAATTAAATCCACACTTACATTTCTTCAGACCAGGTTTTGACATCTGTGATCCACTACGGTCCACCCTGGAGAAAGAAACACATGATTTTCTCTCCAACATGATCTCATCTCAATGCAGCAGTTTATCAGTGTCTACTGGTTAACTCTTTAAGTCACAGTATTGCTACAGGCAGCATAACTGAATGAAACAGACCACAGCTCCAGATAGCGTTGCTAAATCTTGTTACCACCTCCCATCAATAGATGGCGGCAGATGGCAATAGATGTGCCTTTTTCAAACCGAACACCACTTCAGGACATGTTTCTATTCCAAGTGAAGAAGGAAATCCAGTTTGAAAGGTGTTTGTTTATTTAAGTAAAGTAAAGTTTATTTATGTAAGTAAGTTAAGTTTGTTTATTTTTAGTTTTGATAGATGAGGACCGATTTGGCTACTCTGCTGCTTGGATAAAATGATACTAAAAACTTACTGCATTTTACTTTTTTTTTTTTTTTAAATTAATGTTTAAGTTCATTTATTTTAAGGGGTTAGCTGTCTAAAAACACAAAATCACAACGAAAACTTCCATGTATATATATATATGTTCAAAGTTCAGTTTTCCTAAGTTACACAATCCAATATAGACACCGACATGTGATGTCACAATATGCCAATTAGATGAGTACTTTTATTCCCATGATAAACTTTTGGTCATACTCAATATGTTTGTCATGTACACTATGGCTTTTGGAAATGTTATCAAAATTTTATATTTTTTGAAAAAAAAAAAGAACTCCAATGCCTCAAGGTTTAACATAGTTTATGTTCTGAATCACTGACTCATCTGGAACCTTTAGGTTAACAACAGAAACAAAGAAATGTCTACATGAGACTGATTGAATGACCAGTGTGTCCAGACCTGCCAGTGTCCATTCTGTGTGGTCCACACTCAGCTACAGCAGGATTCAGTCTTGATGCTCCTGGGTCATAGACATTTGGGTTCAGATTAGTTTTAAAACACACTCAGAGTCCTGGTTTTTCTGACTTTTGACAAAATGATTAATCTGTCTATGAGATGATAAGAACATTAACACTTATCTGATTATACAATACATAACACCAGACCTCATCATTTAACTTTTACTGACTGACCTGCAGGTTCTGGCATGGATTCCGGTAGTTGCTCCAGGAGATCTTGCCTGTTTATCACCTTCAGGGTCATTCTGGTGACTTCAATCGCATTTTTAACGTACGTCTGGACCATCACATCCACTAAGTGAATTGGAAGCTTTGTTTCTGTCAGTTTGGTGTTGGGAATCGCTGGGAAGTTCTTCAGAAAGCTCCGGTCCTTCAGAAACCACTTGAACGTCTCAAACTCTTCATTGCTCAGTTCATTTAAGATTCCAAAGAGAACCTGTTTCTCCATCTGTCGTCCCTTCATAAATGGAAAAGAAACACGATTAATCTTTCTGATCCTTAAGAGTGAATCAGTGATGCACAGAGTGAGTCACAGTGTCGATGTTCTCATCAACATCTCAGTCATTTCATACAGTACATGAGACATATATCACATAAACAGTCATTCTATATTACAAAAAGCCCTGACTCCCAGTAAATCTTTTCTAAGAGTAATTCTGGTTTCACTCCCTTTATTTCCTAACAGTGTTGGGGAGTACCTTCGCTACAAGTACCAGGATTAGTATTCTAACAACATTTCTCCCTAACGTTGCAATAACGTCACTATTTTCTATTATTGTTTACAATTCAATAGTTAAGCTCCTTTATTGACCAGGTAGAACTGTAGTTTTCATAAAAGTTATGTCTTTATGAACAAACCCTGTGTAGAGTTTGTGTGACCAAGATGGAAAATAAACATCTTTAACTAAAACAACAGAGATTATATATTCAAGAACTAACTGTAAAAACCTAGAGGAAGCTGCAGTTCATTCACAAATAGATTCGTCTACATCACTGGCTAAACTAACAACCAAGGGGAATTTAAGATGTTTTTTTCTGTAAATATTTCTCTATAACATCTATAGAACAGTGATTGGACTCAAAACAACACAGACATAAAATAAACTCAAACAAGTCGTGCCAGATACAACAAACCCCACCCCTCACACATATTTCACCCATTCTTAGTAAATGGGAATAATTTAAGAAATCTTAAAAAATGTGAACTTTGACCTACTGTTTCCAAAATGTAGTGAGATCTATTCTTGGTCACAGGCAATCTATAAGCCAAATTTGGTATGATTTCACCCAATAGTTTTGCTGCTACAGATATTTGAAATTTCACCCATTATAGGTAATAGGGGGGAAAAAAGATTTTAAAAATTCATAAAAAAAATTTACTTTGACCTACTTTTCCCAAAATGTATTAAGATCTATTCTGGGTCACTGGCAATGTATAAACCAAATTTGGTATGAATTCAACTAATAGTTTTGCTGCTAGAGTGTTAACAATCAAACAATAAACCCTAATACAGGGTTATCTTGTTTTATTCCTAAGATGCTGCACCAGTGAAACCAAAAGATCCCACAAAGGCATCACCGACACAGTCATCCAAAAAGTCCTACCTTTTTGATGATGAAAAATGATGTAACATGAAATTAAATAACAGGAAATTGATGTGTCAGTTATAGATTCCAGCTGTCAATATGCAGAGCAGAGCAGCACAGGATTTAGAATAAATGAGAACTGAAGTTAATTATTAAATGTATTTCTATAAATGATAGAACTCTGACCTTTGGAAAATAGGAGTATAACAATTATAGTTAAATATTAATAGAATATATCAGTCATTCTTTGGTTGGTTTGGAGGTTCAAATGGGCAGGTCTTGCCACTGTTTCTTTACACAGTGTAAAAATGAAACCGAAATCCAGTGATCATGGGTGCTGTCATGTTGTGTGTGAGTCTGTGCAGTATAGACATGAAGGTGTTAGGGCCATGTGATTTGTTCCCGTCTGTGTTTCTGACAGATTCAGAACTGTAATTTGTCATTGCAATTGTCTACTACCTAGTTTTAAAGCATTAAATAACTTAAGGTTAGGTTTAGGGGATGGGAAACAGCATACTAATATCAGTAGAGTTTTTATTTAGACCAAAGTCTCATAGAATCACATGGACGGAGTGCGTTTAATTGCAGGCATCCACAGGGGGGAGATCAAGATGTTTTGGTTTTTAAAGTGCTCTCATACCATTCATAGCTCAAACAGTCTATGGGATATATAGTATTGTCATGTACAATACAGGTATATAGGGTAAAGTAGGGTTAGAATATCCTGCATGATTATAGACGGCACCATGATAAACTATATCATTCTATACATTATGGTTATATTTTTATTTATGTCCTGCAGGGTCCTTTAAGCCTGATGTCCTCATTTTCTGACCCTCAGCCAGCAGAGTTCAGGTGTCAGACTGTTGGCCATCTCGACCTGCAGCAGGTGACTAAAAATCCAAAATCAGACCCGTCGCATTTCGGTCAGACTGACGGAGGACTGGATCCTGATTGAACCACATCACAGGTACGGCTCAGTCTGAGTCTGTTGTATTGTTTAGGTGATCATTCTGATTCAGTTTCAGAGTTCATAAACCAGTGTCAAGCTCGCAGGCACAACAGAAAACTTTTACAGTACTACAAGTTTTACTGGAAAATGTTAAAGCAACCGTGATAATACACACACACCTGATTAATTTGTGTTTTATTTGATTTGTGTACCTTTAGACACTCAAAGTCTTTGAGAGTGTTGAAGATGAGGCCGTTGTAAGAGCTGTTTCTGTTTTATTTAGCTTCATATCAGCTCAGTCTGAATGTTTTGGCTTCCAGATAGAAAACAAACACCGCTGACCTCCAGAGTCTCTGGACACTGATCTGAGGTCAGCAGCTGCAGGCATTAAACTGTCGCTTTGAGGCTGTCCACAGACTCTTCTCATTTCTTATTTTGTGCATCCTTACTTTGCCTCCTCCCTTCCTTTCCTCCCCTCCTTTTCCTGATTCTTCTCCTCATTGAGTAAGTGAGACAAGGAAAGAGGAGTTATTCACAAGATTAATCATTTTTAGTGATATTTCCTGAATAGAGTTTGATCAGCTTTTACCAGAGTTCTTATTGTTTTGTTTTTGAGTCATTTGAGTATAGGTAGTTTTCCTGGTTGTAGTTTGTAATTGCTTTGACAGTTGAGTTTTGGTTTTCAGCTACAGGTCAAGTCAAACTCAGCTACAAAACATGCAGGGAACTGTGTTATTCTACAGTTCCCATAATGCATTTCAGCTTGACATCCAATCACAGAGTTACAAAATCTCATTTCTAAAAAGTGTAATCTATCATGAGTCAGTATTTTTTCAAAGTGACATGTTAATTCTATTTAACACGTGTTCTCATCCAATTCAACTTCAGAATAAGGAGCACTTAAATCTGAAGGAAGAGCAGGAAACTACTGAGTAGATTTAACATGGCCGCCTCCAGGCTGACCCCTGACGACCTCAGCGTGTACAGTCATCTAACTGAAGATGAGCTACTGCACATTGCCGTGGAGCAAAGCTTTGCCAACACGACCCGTCCAGCTTCAACATTATCATCATTTTCAACACTACCTCCACCTCAAACTCAGTCCAGAGTTGTACAGAGACACCATTACTCTGCCCCTCAACCACAGCTTCCAACTTCAGATCCTCCTGAAAGACAGAGCACTATCAACCCCCCCACCAGCCTGTCACAGTTCCTGTACAAAGGCCGGACCAGGTGAGGAAACTTCACAAAACGTCTCTAAAATCAATTAAGTCATGAAATCAGAGACTATATGTGTGTTCTTATTATGTCTTTGCACTAGTGTAAATGAAATAAATCCCAAATCAAAATAAGCAGAAGAATATCTGTGAACACCTGTCGGTTGCTCCAGGTGGTCTTTATTGAACCTGGTCTTATATGTTATGTAGGTCTTTGTAAAAACTACTTTGTAGAAGAATTTGATTTTGATTGGATCTGGATGGAGCCAAGGAGAAGAAGATCAGTTAGGCACACCTGGGAGTTGGTAGGACGTCTGTCCAACTACTGAATTGAGAGGAAAAAAAACCCTAATTTATTTAACTAAAAAAAAAAGAGCAGTTAGCAGTCTCTAGAACTCTGGTCTTTAGTATGGATGATATGTTGGTTTCAAGACTCCCACCTAGTCTTAAGGCCCAGTCTCAGTTAGTCATGTGATGCATAGAGCACAGTGGATATGTTGTATTGTTGTAGAATATTTTGTTAAAAATTTCCCTGCCTTGCTAATTTCTATCCTTAGTGACATCTATGGAACACCAATGAAAAAGTAAAGGCAAGTTTACTGGCATTGATGTTGGAAAATGAATTGAGATGCACAGCAGTTTAAGAGCAAACTGACAAACACTGCACATGAAATAGAGATAAGAGAATCAGGAGCTGGAACATTCAGTTAACATTTGTGACACGTGGGTGAACCCTGACTGGTCATTTGCTGTGTGTTTGTGTCAGAAAGTTGAGTCCATTACAGACTGTGATCAGAAACGATGACGTGCCAGCTCTGATGGGCCTGATAAGACAGAAGTGCAGTAGTTTGACGGACCCAAACGCTAATGGCTGGATCGCTCTTCATGAAGCTGCTCATTGTGGACGTCTGCAGTGTCTCAGGCTTCTGGTCAGAGGTAGTAGTAGTAGTAGTAATGTATTTGTCCATTTAACAGAATGTAGTACACAATACATACATTTGGAATTCTATATTAACCAGGGGTGAAAAGGCGAAGGCTGAAGCAACAGCTTATTTTTGCCTACCCTATTTACAAGAAGGAAAGTTGCAGAAACAAGACAAGATAACAAGATGGCACAGGTCTGTGCATCACTAGAATCACATGGTTTCAACCTAACAACCTACTTGATCGTTTTCCAGTTGTATACTGAAAACATAAATCATTATGTAGCTTTTATTGCATTGAATAAACTGCTCAAATATTAAGTATCAAAACTTCCAGATAACTTTTAGTTTTATTTCAGTTCAAAGTGTTAGTGAATGCAGCGTACATAAATACTTTAGCTGTTATACATTTTAAAGATATTATGGTATTTGTGAAAGTAGGAAAATATTGTTTAGGAACCAGTACTGAAATTGGTTTTGGTACAAATATGTTTTATTGATACCCACACCTATTCAGTCCATTTCACATACAATAGTGTTTCAATTTCAAGAAATAAAAGCAATAATCTTGTCATGTATGTTTGTTTTTTCATGTGTTTGCCCTCAGCTTACCCTGATTTAGTGAATAAATGCAGTGTGAAGAATGAGACTCCTCTGCTGCTGGCCGTTGCTCGAGGAGATGCCACTTGTGTTGAGTTCCTGCTGAATCACAGAGCTGATCCAAACGTTGCCAACACTGACCGGGACACACCACTGTACGCAGGTGAGCTCACAGTGAGCACAAGGACCTGTCAAAACCCCAGGGTGAAGTTGCTCTTTTAAGAGATTTACAATGGTCAGACCAGGTCTATAGTCTGATCAAAAAAGAAACTGAAAGAGTTACACACAGTCTTTTCTCCCTTGAGTAAACCCCTTCTTCCTGTCAGTTTCCTGTTTGTACAAGGTAGGAGGACGTCTCTGCCTATCAGCACACAGTGTTATCATAAGCATATTATGTAACAGGGCAAAGTCAGAGTGACTGTTGAACGGATGAATTACTGGAAGCCAAGGAATTACAGGAAACCATAGTCCAGGGGTGCCAAACTCATCCACACCCAATTTAATCTCAAGTGGGCCAGACCAGTGATATAGCATATTAGCATAATAAACCTATGAATAATAACTCAAAATGTTCTCTTTGTTTTAGTACAAAAAAGTAAAAGTGTTGTTTTAGCAATATCATGCCTCAGCTTATCATTTACATATGTTCATTACAACTTACAGATCACAGTGGATCTACAAAGGAACAAAACATTTAGTAACAGGGATGAAATTGTTAAAATTCCACTTATTTTTGTAAGATATTTCAGCTTGTTTGTGGTTGTTTGGATTATTCACATTTTATGTAAAAGGATAGTTTGTAAATGTAAGCATTTTCATTATATAATTTAACTTTTTCACACTAAAACAAACAAAGACAAAAATGTGTATTTGTCATTATTCATAGGTTATTATACTATTATTTTACTTGTCCAATCCACTGAAGATCATATTGGTCTGTATGTTGCACCTGAACTAAAATTTGTTTGACACCCTTGACTGTTAATATCGCCAGTGTAATTTTTGCACTTTGCAAAATTCATCTCATGGACCAGACTGGACTCTTTGGCAGGCCAGTTTTGGTCTACAGGCTGCATGTTTGACATAGTTTTTAAGCCAAATACACTTAAAATAGTGTGTTATGGGTTGGCTAAATGTCTTAGGGAAACAGATGTTAAGTTACCACAATGACCAGTACAACCATTCAATAACCAGAGCTAACAGAGTTATAGAGTTCAACCAAGGTGAAAAATATATCAGTTTTCATCATTTCTACACAAAAAATGAACATATTAAAGTACAGATTTCTTCCACTTACAGATGGATGTATTTATCTGACATGAATCGTGTGTTTCAGCCTGTGAACATTCAAATGAGGCCATGGTAGATGTTCTTCTGAGGTTTGGGGCTCAGGTGAATCGTCCCTGCTGTCAAGGAGGAACTGCTCTACATGAGATCTGCATGCGAGGAGACCTGAAGATCTGTAAGATGTTACTTGAAGCTGGAGCAAACCTGCAGGCAAGAAACAACTATGGCATCCAACCACTGTTCACTGCCGCACAGCACGGACATGGCCAACTCATCAACCTGCTCGCAAAGAACGGTAAATCTACATCTAAATGTCTGGAATTCAGTAAGGCAGTTTACGAGAGAATTATAGACCCGAGATAAAGAGAGTACTTTTAATTCAGAGTCAAAACAGCTTGATCTTCTCTGGTGGCTAGCTGAAGTATATTTAATTATTTTAAGTTATTTAATGAAGTTTCAGTCAAACTAAAGACATGAATTGGATTTTTTACAAAGTTGTTTTTGGATTTTTTTAGGTACATTTTACTTCAAAATCTTTAAATCTTTACCTTTATGATTGGTCATATGCTGATTTATAATATATAAATAGATGAGTGGCAGCTGTAACAACAAATCATCCTCACAGATCCACTGGCATGTGGCCAGGAAACAATCACACATGAAATCCCTCTATCTGTCCTGCACTGACTCTAGAAAGCGGACAGGATATTACTAATAGGAGCCACTATCACACCTGGTAACTGCATCATGAAAACTTTCATCTTTATACATAGAGTTAAGGCACAAATCCACAGTCAATGTTACAAGGTAAATTAAAGCCATAGGAGGCTGATAAGTGTAAAATAAGTGGATAGTAAGTCCTGTTAAAAGTCCCATCTCCAACACTGTATATGCACATCATACACATCTGAAGTACTTGTACATACCAGAGTTACTTTTTTCTTTCTATTTGTCTCTGCCTGTCTGTCCGTCCATCCGTCTATAATATATATATATATATATATATATATATATATATATATATATATATATATATATATATATATATATATATATATATATCTGCTTTTTTATCTTGTGTGCGGCATGTCTTTTTTATATTATACTACAGGCTGAAGATACAAAAATACATTTCACTGTGCATCTTATCTTATCTTATCTTATCTTGTCTTATAACATTAGACTGTGACAATGTGAGAGAAAACCCGTTGGCTCACTGGAGCAGGTTTACAGTCACGATGAGTCACTGCCTTATTTATCTGTATTTTTTGCAGGAGCAGTGGCGTTAATCTGTTTATGTGAATATTTTTCCGTTCAGAAACATGCTTTCAGATGTTGATTGGTATTCGTCAGTGTGAGATCAGCCCCTTAAATCTCATCTGATAGTGTGCTTTGTCACAGTACATATGATGGAACATAGAGTATTTGGATTCGGTCTGAGACACCTGACACCTATTTGTGTCTTTTTGTTGTACAGGTGCAGATATTAATGGCCAGGCCAACGATGGAGCGTCACCACTGTTCGAAGCTAGTAAGAATGGTTATGTATCTGCTGTGGAGGTACTGCTGTCTCTGAAGGCTGACGCCAACCGGTCAACAAAGTCCGGTCTGCTGCCACTACATGTGGCTGTTCAGAACAATCACTCACGGTCAGTGTTAGATCTGTACAAGATGATCAGACTGTCATGGATCTGATGTAAAGCCCAGTTCAGACCATAGGTTCATGGTGACAGAAAAGCCATTTCAGCATTTTGCAGTGAAATTTTCAGCAGAAAATTACAAACCAAGAGATGATATCGACTCAGCTTGTGTGGCTTTTTGGTTTTTTTTAGAAATACAGAAGTAGAAGTGTTGACTGTTTTCTTGTCTAGCTGCATTCCCAGAAGTACTTTGCAAGAGTGGAAAAGAAGAACTACTTTAAACAGAGGAAAAAACTTAAGCGATAACAGGGTTAAGGGCCGGTAGGGGGGAGTGGAAATGTCACAGAGTGGACACCAGATTACTAGATCACTAGATTCTAGACATTATACTCAGAAAATGGACATCATGGTCAGATACTGTACATCACAGTCAGATTCTGGACACCACGGTCAAATACTGAACGTCATGCTCAGATAGTGGACACCATTGTCTGTTAAAGGGAAGTTTTTCCTCGCCACTGTCACCAGTCACAAGAATTTGCTCCTGGAGGATTCTGTTGGGTTTCTGTAAATTGGCTTAGAGTCTGGTTTCGACCAACTCGATATGTAAAGCGTCATGAGATAACTTTTGTTATGATTTGGCATTATATAAATAAAATTTGATTGATTGACTGATTGTCAGAAATTGGGTATCATACTCAGATTCTGGACACCATAGCCAGAGTCTTGACATGATGGTCAGATACTGGACATCACGGTCAAATTCTGAAACACTCAGGACCAAAACATTCCAAATAGTTAAGAGTTCTCATCTGCTTTCACTGTGAACCTTTGCTGTGAACAGGGCTTTACTCTGGGACTTGTGATTGTAGCTTGTTGTATTTTTCAGGATCGTGTCGATGCTCATACCCATCACCAGCAGGGTCAGAGTGCGTCGGAGCGGTATCAGTCCTCTACACATTGCTGCAGAGAAAGACCACGACGACATGTTGGAGATGCTCATCCATGCCGGTTTTGACGTCAATGCTGAGCTCTCAGAGGAACGCTCCCGGATGTACGAGGACCGCCGCAGTACTCCGCTGTATTGCTCAGTCTACAATGGAAACCTGGAGGCTACGGAGATGCTGCTGGAGGCCGGAGCCAACCCCAACCTGGATGTGTTCAACCCACTGCTGATCGCTGTGAGGCTGGGATGGGTGGATATAGCAACGCTGCTGCTGACGTATGGGGCCAATGTCAACGCTCAGATCTCCACAAAGCCATCGCCGTTTCCTTCAGCCATCTTGTTTGGCATTGAGTCTCTGCCCATGCTCAAACTACTCATGGACCATGGCTGCGATGCCCGGCCTTGCTTTGACTGTTGCTATGGAAACAAAATACACCCACCTCCTCCACCTGAGCGCCGTCCTGTTGAAGAACTGCAGTTCAGTAGGGAGAGTCTGCCAGAGAGAAGTATCCAGGCAAGTTCAGAGATACACTCAACAAATAATCACACTGTACTGATAATATGCTTTATTACAGTTTTATTGTGATACTCTGTGAAATCACTCAGTCAGTGTCAGTGTTGACCTTGACCTTCATTTTCAAGGTCAAACCAGGGTTGATGCATCAAATCTGGTCTTTTGCAACGGTGTAAGCGTGATTACTCATCACTAAATCTTCTAATCTCATCCATGTTTGGTATTTAGGTGAGACTTGGAGAGCTTTTGGACAAGTTCTTATGGCATCAAACCTGACCTTCATTTTCAAGGTCAAATCAGGGTCAAATTTGGACAGTGTTGACCTACATTTTTTAGGTGTTTGATGTCAGTACATGGCCATGGGGGCAGATAGGAGAAGCATAGATGAGGTGAGGGGATAGTGATACTGGTCCCCCATTGTCAAAAGGAGCCGAGAGGTCATTATAATGTTCAGTGTAAATGTCCTAGTCCCCTACATTTTGTTT
Organism: Sphaeramia orbicularis; assembly: GCF_902148855.1. Taxonomy (NCBI): domain Eukaryota; kingdom Metazoa; phylum Chordata; class Actinopteri; order Kurtiformes; family Apogonidae; genus Sphaeramia; species Sphaeramia orbicularis. The sequence goes on along the minus strand of NC_043979.1, from coordinate 42,710,562 downwards.
TGGGGTTTAAGAAAACATTTAAACATCTTTAAGCGTCCAATCTACCGTGTGAAGGTAGAATGTGTATGCCTCAGATTAACATGCTTATACGAATCCTTCAACTTCCGCTCATTGTGTTTTTGTCGGTTCCAGTTTTGCGAGACTGTCTGCACTCCGGGCCTACATCATGTCACTGGTCCAATCGTGTCCATTCTCCTCGATTATGTTGGACATGTTCAGCTCTGCTCTCGGCTGCGGGAGGCTCTGGAGCTTCGCGCTGACTGGGACGATATCAAACTCAAAGCTTGTGAGTAGCAAATCACAAGTTGTCATGGTAACCAATGGGGCACCAGAGGACTGTTTCAGTCTGGTTGTGTCCTTTAACTTATTCTCATCCTGTTACATGTCTATGTTTTTGTCATTTTATAGTCCTCTAACTGCTGACCTGCTGCTGTCTTCATTTTCGTACAGATCCTCCTCATCCTCTGATGCAGCTCTGCAGATTGAAAATCAGACAGTTACTTGGATTCCAACGCCTCAAACTGCTGCCCATGCTGCCACTTCCTGTCCGACTCATTCGCTTCCTGCAGTATGATGTTCAGTGCTTACTGAACTGAAAAGTTCTACCTACAAACCTAACCTGATTTCAGCATCAAAGAAATGCACAAATATGAGCTATGGTACTTTTTCATTCACATTACCAAATAATACAAAAAAATACCAAAGAATACTACACAAAACACACGATACTTTGTGTTTGTTTTGAACCTGAGGTAATTATAGTTATAGTTATATTTTGTGGGTTTGTAGTTTCATAGTGATAGCACTGTTTTACTCTGTGGAAGACAAATGTTACGTGGCTCAGACTTTTTTTTTTATCTTTTTAAAGGTATCTATATTTTAATTGTAATGGACTGGAAACATTGCACTATAACTTCTTTTTTATCAATTTAACAGAATGTTAGATTATAATTAATCATATGTATCCTAACAAATTTTAAAAGGACATCACCTATATTTTTTAGTTTGACAGCTTGGAAGCCATGAAGGGAAGTGGTGTCTGCAGTAGTTCATGAACACAGACCAGATCTACAGTAACTTATGAGTCAGCTCAGTAACAACCTCCATTACCAACAATAACATTCAGGAACCCCCTCCTCATGGACAGGCAGTGGTGTCTGGTTTGGTCCTGAGATATAGCTTCTCATCCTTCCATCAGTATGATATGAAGTTCTTCTTAAAGGGGAAGCAGTCGATGATAAAAGCTAGATCCACAGATTCCAGTTCCACTGGACTTTTTACTGGAGATGTGAAATGGTTCATTCTTTTGGGTCCAGGTCTGGTACTCTGACCAGGCTGAAGCCGACCATGGACATGTTTGCATCAACCATGGCATCTTTCCATACACTGACGTGTATCTCATTCTGTGATGTTTTTAAAAATAGGGACCAGATGCTACTCAAGGACGGCCTGAAAGGACTGTCACCTCAGACCACGAAACCAATGAAGCAGAACCAACCAAAAAGTTTGCCATTTTAAGGATTTTTATCCAGACTCACAGGCCTGACCCCTGATTTGAGTACATTTGGTCCAGGATTGTATTTTCCTGCAGAATATACATGGTACATTTCGAAATTCTGTGAGTAGGCTATATTCAGCTGTTGAATTTCAGCCAAATAACAACTTGAATGTGAGTTATGTGCATCCACAGATTCTCTACGACTCAGCTGTCTTTGATGCTGCTATTGTTACCGTGTAGGCATTTAGCCATTAGCTTACTGATGCATAAAACACTGAGTGTACAAAGAATTATATGAAATAAAATATGCAAAGGTTATTGCAACATCACGGACCAAGCAGGTGTGTGTCCATGCAATCACACAAAAGCTCTTTTCCATTTCTATTTTTCATTTTTTTGTTCAAGGTGAATGCTGACACTGACTTCTGCTGACTTTGATGACATGCTTACCTCATCATAAGATCCTGCAGTGCAGTAGGTTAAACACTAAAACAAACATACACACACACTTGTGAAAAAACAGGCATTTATCTGTTAATGTGTCAAAGGTTTATCACAGATCATAAAATCAGGAATGAAGCTGTGTAGAGTAGACAGAAGTATCACTCTGTTACTTTATTGAAGTTTACAGCAGCCTCAATTTTATGGTAGAATGTGGACTGTTACTGTAACCCCCTTTTTGTATTTGGGATTCTAAATGTTGCAACCTTATCTTGAAGCTCACTTTCGCTGCAGCAGCTGACTCCAAAAATAAACCCAAACACTTGTCTGCTGCTCTGAGTTCAGTGGTGTTTCAGGACGCTTCGGTTAATCCAGCCAAAGACCCTTGGAACAAAGCCTGGTTTTTGTTTGTGTCTCAACAAGTCAACTGGGTCAGGCCTGAGATGAACCAGGTCAGACTTGAGGTGAACTGGGTTGGACCTGAGGTGAACAGGGTCAGACTGCAGCAGTTGTACCTATGTCTGAATATGCAAATGCAGGCAAAAAAAGAGACTGTTTGTTGTGTTTTTGCTGAAATAAACTGCTATGTCATGGACTTTAGACACATTTATATGTAATTTGATAGTTTGTAATGCAGGTCAGGTGTTAAAAATAACCATTAAGTAACACCCCGCCCCCAATACCATGTGCAACCTCATTTACCGACCGACAACAGCAGACACACAACAGACACGCAACGTTTCAACACATGGAGTTACAAAACACAAAATTTTAAAGACAAGCAGTGAGTATATTTAAGATGCATTTTATTTTTGTCCCTAAAGTTGTACTTATGGTTCTGTTTAGGTGTTTATGGTTGGTTCTGTTTTTTCTGTCAGTTTTGTGGTAACATTTATTCTGTCTTCAGTTTCAAGGAGTACCTCTGATTATGTTCATGAGATGATGTTTTTAGTTCAGTATTGAAAACACTGAACATTTATTTCTGATGAAAGTTCAGTAAACAAATGGAAGTGTTTGATTCCAGTTAGAATCAAAGTAATGTTACTGTTGCAGAGGCTTTTGTGGATTTGTGAATGACAGAGTTTCTTCATTGTGCTAAAAGGTCATCCAGAGGAGACAGGGTCAGTTCATGTAATTTCACGTGTTTTTCTGACTGATTCATTGCTATTTCTCATAGGAAACATCTCCAACCTCTGACTTTCACCCCTCTTGTCGTCATGGCGGCGGCTCATATCTCCCGATCAGGTTCAACTCTTGGACTCGAAGACTATTCTCTTTACAGTAACTTCAGCGATGATGAGCTGTTGCAGCTCGCCATCGAACGCAGTCTCACCGAGTCCCAGTGCACGCCTGCACAGCAAGACAACTACAGCAGCCTGAACCGTCCTGCACCGAAACACATCTCCCAGAATCCACCTGCAAACCTCAGCTCCCAGAATCCACCTGTAATCCACAGCTGCCAGAATCCCCCTGTAAGACACAGTTCACATAATCCACCTCCAAGCGGCAGTTCAAATACTTCACTTGAACCACAAACCACCGCTCACTACAGTTCTCCAAACCCTCCGAGTCAAAAGCCTCCAGATCCGTATGTGACTTCTCATTACTTTGCTCTACAGATCTTAGATTGCATTAAAAAAAAGAATCTGTACATTTATTGATGCAAACTGGATATGTGTCTGGTTTTGAGAAATTGCAAAATTCCAGATACTGTAGTTAAAATTCAAGTACTGAATCTTTCTGGCAGTAAAAGTGATAAAGTCCAGGCTTTGAAATGTCCTCAAGGTAAAAGAGTCTAAGGTTGGCCTCAAGGACATGTCTATCAATCTTAACCACCTCATCACATTAATATAATGTGAAGCCTATTAAATCCTCGTAAATTCAAATCTAATTAAAAACTGTTAAAAATAATGAACACTAACTTCACTCAAATGTGTAAATCAGTTTTCAGTGTCTGCCAGAAATGAAACATTATGACACCTTTATCCAGTCTCCATTTACATCTGATTTATTTTTTCATCATTTATGTCTTTTGGATCTTCTAGTTCATGTTCATCTGCTACGTCTTTTTCATTTTCTGTCTCTTACATCTTATTACATTGTGTTGACATCTTCCTAGGTGGTTTTGGTTTTTACCCCTTTAGCCTGGAACATGACACAGAACCCAAAAATGTGGCATGTTGGAATCTAAGATGTGCTTTTTTTTAATCTTCAAAACGTTATATTTTCATGGCAGCAGACCCAGATCTGTAACATCTGATTAGTATCGTACATTTTTGTCTCAGCTCTGTGGTCTTCAGTCCTGATGAATTCTGATTCACATTGTTTACTGACCTCAGGATTTTGAACACTGATATAATAGGCAAAGGAGGCCACACCCACAGGTTTTTGTGTTTGTGCTCTGATTTATTGTTGTGGTGGTTTTGTGGCAGGAAGACCTTCAAAGGGACAATCAGTCGCTTCATGACAGGCTCTGGGAAGCGAATGGTAGCATATCGAGCACCTGATGGCAGTCTGGTCCACATCGGTCCGGAACCTGACGAGTATGAGTGGTTCCCAGTGTTGTTAATATCATATAACATTATCAGTGTTGTAGACAGAAAAAGAGCACATGCAGTCAGTTATTGTAGCTCAAAACGTTTTTTTTTTTGGATACAGTTTTATGATTCAAGTAATGTGAGCTTCAAAACATTACATGGAATCAGTAATGAAATGCTCCAACATAAAAACAAACGAAATATCTGTCAGACATAAAACAATCATATTGTCTTGTAGAAGATATTTTACTGTACTTTCAGTGTTTGCAGTATATTGACAGGTGGGACAGGTTTCTGATGGCATCTTCTGTGCAGGGAGGAGGAGCCTCTCTTCAAGTCCATTCGACTGGGAGAAGTGAGCAGAGTCAAAGCCTTGGCGTCACGTCCAGGTACAAACCTCATGCTGCCCAGTAGACCGGGCTGGCTCGCCATCCACCAGGCGGCGTGGTTCGGCCAGGAGGCGTGTCTGAGGGTGCTGCTGTCAGGTGAACATCAGAACACACCTACAGTCAAACCACGCATCGTTACATTTACAGAGATCAAGCTGATCCATATTAATGATCAGACAGGTCAGACGTCACTCACCTGTCCCTCACAGACAGAGGTGTTCTACTAAGGTGATATTCAGAACAGGTTCAGCGCTCATTGGCATTTATTCTACCAGAAATGTATCATGTGAAGGGATGAATTAGTGACGTTTGTAACTGTTTGAGGTTGATGTATATTGTGCATTGTCCCTGTCTAGATAAAGAAATGAAATGAAATGTAAAAGTAATGGGAACATTAAGTTAAAATTAACTTTACTGATCCCACATGGGGAAGTTTGCTGATTAACCCTCTTACTGCCTAAATTTATTGACAATTATATAAAAGATCAATTATTTGTGTTGTTGCTGTCAAGTAGATGCTAAATTAATTTGAATATAGCACAAACAATAGCTATGATACAAATTAGTGACATTAGGCATAACTGTCATAATTTGCATAGAAGTAATTATAAATTTTCTGTAACTTCATCTGCTGCTGTCAAGGCCAGGACATTCTTGCAAAAGAGATTTTTTATATCAACTAGTTTTTTGGGGTTTTTTTATTAAATAAAGGTTAAATCAAAAAATGGGTGACATGGTGGTGCAGTGGATAGCACTCGTGCCTCACAGCAAGAAGGTCCTGGGTTCAATTCCTCAGTCGATGGGGGTGGGACCTTTCTGTGTGGAGTTTGCATGTTCTCCCTGTGTCCACATGGATTCTCTTCGGATACTCCGACTTCCTCCCACCATCCAAAGACATGCACTGATAGGTTAATCGGTTAATCTAAATTGCCCATAGGTGTGAATGTATCAGTGATTGTTTGTCTCTATATGTTCAGCCCTGCGATGAAATGGTGACATGTCCAGGGTGTACCCCGCCTTCATCCATAAGTAGCTGAGATAGACTCCAGCGACCCCCATGACCCTAGTGAGGATAAAGCGGGTTCAGAAAATGAATGACTGAAAAAATAAAATAAGATAAAAAAACACATTTTCCAGTATTAGGTATGTAAATTATTTTATGTCAATAATACAAGCAAAAAAAAATGATTCAAAAATCAGTAGAATGTCATGAAATTAATAACGCTGTTGCCGAAACAGGCTTTTGAAATCGATCCGTGAACATCAGGGATCAGAGATAACCAGGTAACATATGTACATTCACAGAGAGTGTTGAGCAGCTCCTGATTACAAAAACAGCAGAATACTGATAAAAATTTGCGACTATACTCTACAAAGGGTTAAGGCAGCTAAAATGCAGGGCAAAGAAATTATGCATACAGCATAAAGATAGTACAGAAATAGTAATAAAACTTAACAGACTATATACATATTTACATGAGAAGTCAAATTGCGTAGTGTGTCAGACAGTACAAAGGGGAGACTATAATTGACTAATCCCTGACATGTGATATGTTGGCTTCAGCTCAGCCTGGGATGATCAACAAACGAACAGCACAAGGTCAGACACCGCTGCTGATCGCCGCCAGCAGAGATCACCTGAGCTGTGTTCAGGTGTTGCTGCAAAACGGAGCGGATCCTGAAATCATGAATTATGAAAAAGAAACTCCACTCTATAAAGGTAACGCTGTCAGTAAACCCATCACAAAGCTCGAGTGACATCAGAAACTCATGGGGGAGAGGAGAACATAGTGCTTTTATTTCAGTCACACTGTTTATTACATTTGTCACTTTAACTCAATAACTCATCTGTCACTTTACTGTTGCACCTTTATTGTTTATTTATTGTCTCCTCAGCCTTCTACTGTTTATAGTTATATTCTATTCTTTTTTTTTTTTCAACTGTATTCATTTTTGCACCATGGGGCCTTAGAGTTTTGTAATTTCAGTCTTCTATTTGTGCTGTACATATAGCAAAATTGACAATAAAGCTGGCTGACTTTGACTTTATTTCTCCTCCTGATGTGGTTTTGTTGTGTTTTTTTTTTTTTTTTTTTTCCAGCCTGTGAGAAGATCAACGCTGCGACTGTGGCTGTGCTTTTGAACCATGGAGCACAGGTGAACACTCACTGTATCCAGGGTTGGACAGCCCTGCAGGAAGCTGTGGGTCGGAATAGTGTGGAAATCTGTGAAATGCTGTTGAAGGCTGGAGCTAAACACAACCTGACCAACATGTATGGCATCACCCCTCTGTTCACTGCTGCTCAAAGTGGGCAGATTGCAACGCTGCGCTTACTCCTCAAACACGGTATGAAGAAGTAGTTTACCAACAATGAACATAAAACTGTAAGCTCTGAAACAACTATTCGCTACAGATCAACTGGTAAACTGTTAGGATTAGATCACATGCATGTAATTTAACTTTCTCTCCCACATCAACCTGTTAAAGCATACACTGTGCACTGCTTTACCCATCTAACTACAGACCTCTTAGTTACCAGTTAGTTGAAAATTTGAGTCCAAATGGAAAAGAGACAAACTGCAGCTATTATTTAATTCTAATTTCGCAAGTTGTGACAGATTTTTAAGTGCTTGTATGAAGTTGCAGATCACACCATCTGATTCATGACCTCTCCTTTCAGCATTTTGAGCCTGTTTCTGTTCCTTTTTGACTAAAGTGATGGCTTACAGAAAATCTTATTTCCTCTTATTTTCTGAAAGATGATTTGGGTTGATTGATCATAGGGTCAAGTGTTTTATGTCTTATTAATAGATCTAATTCTTCTTTGGAACAGCCTCTTAGTTAAAAGCTAAATCTGGATCATACAGTTTTCTCTTCTCTTAGACCAATTTCTAAACTGTCTTTCCTTTAGACTTGCTGTAGTTGTTCATAATCAGCTCCAGACATACTTTTAGATGAAAGTAGTCACTGTAGTATTTTAGTTACTGAATCTGCATATTTTTAGTATCTAATGATAACTGACTCTGGCAATTGTGTGTTTTCAGTAGTTTTGCATCTTTACATCTTTATTGTGGATGATAGTATTTGCATTCTTTGACTGGAACAATCTTTGAGCAGAAACCTTTTCAGTTAAGCTCTGGACTTTTGGTCTTCGTCCACCTTCCCACCCCCCAACTCCCAGGGGTTCAACCACAATCCAATATTGCTCACATTATACATGTTTCTTTTGGATTCTGTCTTTAAATAATGTGGCATTTCATACCACATTTACACAGACCTAACTCTATAACCCATTTCAAGCCTTTACTGGGTTGCATGAATGAAGTTTAAAGCCTCTATGACATAAAATGTTTCTAAATAGCAATGAAAGGAAGGCAGAAATGCAATGTAAGTGGTGTTTAGGCCTTCAGACCGCCACCCTCAGTCCTCTGGGACTCTACAGTAGATTGTCTTGGAAAAGGGGTGATAGAGATGATTTTCTTTATGAAGGTTGAGCCTTTTTTCTCCATTACTAACTCTAAGAAGGTGATCCATCCCTTTATCTGGTCTCTATTCAACTATGACTGGTCCAAAACACAGGCACATGTACCAAGACTGTGTCATGTCATGACAGTTTAGCCTCTCTGCTTTGGTTTCCAGACTGAAGTGATTCTAGATTTTATTATTTGTTTACCAGTCTAATCTTGTGCCACTAAGATCACGAATGTCTGCTAACCAGATTCCTGTGATCATGCCAAAGCCAGATATAAACACAAGATGATTGGGCCTTTGCTGTCACCCACCCCAGGATCAGACATGAACAGTCTGACCACTGCTGCTGTTGTTGTTGTTTACTATGCAGGTGCAGATATTAACTCTCAGGCTGCTGATGGAGCTACAGCATTGTATGAAGCTGCTAAAAATGGACATGAGGGCATTGTGGAGCTCCTCGTCTCACAAAATGCAGATGCCAACAAACCTGGAAAAACCGGATTATTGCCGCTTCACATTGCAGCCCAGAGAGGAAGTGAAACGTAGGCCATGTTTAACTCATGAATGTTCTCTAACAGCTGGATTATGTTTTTTGTGTTTGTTTTTAGTCCCATCAGACCACAGTTTACATCTACCATAGATCTATGAATTCAGCAGATGTCATTAAGATATAATATTCATATGCATGTTTTGATGTCTGTATTAACTGTTGTGAAGACCTTGTGTTGCACTGCAGCTACTGGTCGCAGTAGCTGCTTAAATAAGGGGTGATCATACTAAAAGACTTGAACATTTGAGTGTGAATCAATGGACATTAGGGTGAGTAAAAGGGTAATGTGTCCAGTGAAGAGAAGAGAGTGGTATTTTCTGAATCTGGTGTTTGTTACTAGTCAGTAACAGGGTGAAGTGTTAGCCAATATGTGGACTGTGAGCTATAAAAGCAATTGTAGTTGAAAAAAAAATCTGAAAATCTGTAGAAATCTCTGTGCACAAAGGAGGAGGCTGAAAATCAACACTGGATGTCCATGATCTTCAGGTCATCAGAAGGCACTGCATTAAAACCAGACATGATTCTGTAACAGAAATCACTGCGTGGGCTCAGTACCACTTCCAGAAATCAATGTTAGGAACATAGTTCGCAGCAATATTCACAAATACAGGTTAAAGCTCTACCAAACGTATGTGTGAACATGATCCAGAAACGCCACTATCTTCTCTGGACCAAAGCTAATTTAAAATGGACTGAGGCAAAGTGGAAAACTGATCTGAGGTCTGGGCTGTAGTGGCATGTAGTGAACAGACAGAACTGTGTGTGGGATAATGCACAAGACTAATCCAATTACTTTATCAGAAATCAGATTTTAAATACACTGATATAATCTGGTCTTTCAGAGCCTGAAGGACTCAATCATGGTTCTGTGATGTTTCCGTCTTCCAGCATCGTGTCTCTGCTGATGCCCGTTACCAGTAAGGCCCGAGTCCGCCGGACCGGTATCAGCCCACTACACCTGGCAGCTGAACGTAACCGTGACGAAATCTTGGAGATGCTGATCAAAGCAGGCTTCGATGTGAATGCTCAGCTGTCTGAAGAACGCACTAAACTGTATGAGGACCGTCGCAGTACAGCCCTCTACTTCTCCGTCATCAACAACAACATTGATGCTGTTGAGATGCTCCTGCAGGCTGGCGCCGATCCAAACCTGGATGTGTTCAGGCCGCTGATGGTAGCAGCGAGGCATGGCTGCATCAAGACCGTCACACTGTTGGTAGAGCACGGTGCAGACATCAACGCTTCCATCCCCACCCACCCCACTACCTTCCCTGCTGTGTACATGTTCTCCATGAAGTACCTGCCCATGTTCAAATACTTTCTGGACCATGGGGGCCAAGCCATGCCCTGCTTCAGCTGCATCTACGGCACTGGGCCACATCCACCAATCAAAACCCAGCGATCAGAGAGAGAAAGCCGCAACTTCGACAGAGATGAGTCAGAGTTCGACCACAAGAGACCTGTTCAGGTGCTGCATGTTCAAATGAATAGGCTCAGAATTAGCTTATTTTTATATCAAAATTTTTGTCAAATTGCTGATTTTTAGTAACAATTCAGCAGCCAATGACCAGGTCCCAGTACATTATCTCATACTGACGGATGTATATGATTCATGTATGAGTTCATTTGGAAGTGTAACACTGGTCTAACAATGTTTTAGAAATGTATAGAAATTATAAATGTGCTAAATCTCACATACTTTAATAAGATGAACTGGAAAACAAATTACAAAAATGCTCATTAGCGGATGTTTTCAATGTATATGATAATGTTATTCTACATATATACTGGTTTATGTACATTTATACTGTATATTTTTAGAAGAAATAGATTTTCTTCAATACTATTATCTCTTTAAACTGATGAAACTAAACTTCTTATGTCCTCCATTGATTGACAGTTCTGTGAGATGATCTCTGCCCCCAGCATATGCCGGTGGGCTGGGCCAATCATCGATGTCTTGCTGGACTACGTAGGTAATGTAACACTGTGTTCCAGACTAATGGAGCACCTGGATAGCTACTCTGGATGGAGCATCATCAAGGATAAGGCAGGTGAGTTAATCAGGCGACTCCCACCAGAGTTAATGTTCACCAATCACCAAACACTTGATGTTGATTGCACTGGTCTACAATTGTGTAGAAATTATGTGCTTCAGAGATTAAATGTGCTAAATGTTACGTATTTTAATAAGATTAATTGGAAAACAAATGACAGAAGTGCTGGTTTGCTGATGTTTTCAAGGTATATGATAAAGTGTTATTACACATATATATTGGTTTATGTACATTTATGCAACAGATTTATAAATCTTCCACTAGATAGAACCTGTAAAGTGAATGTATTGTCATGTGCGGACAGTGTTTTGAAGTAGATCGGGTAGCAAATATTCCTTTTGAATAAAACCCATTCTCTCATTAATTCTCGAATTTCACATTTTGACCCAAGACTGTATCTTGGAAACTTCAGCCAACCAGCATTTTTGACTTGATTTTTCCTTTATCAGTGACGCACACGTGGTAAAATTGAACTACTTTTATTCTGGAAGCATTTTACTTGTAGACCAGTGTCATCTGTGATAGGTCAGTGTTGTTTTTTGAATCATGAAACAAAGACGAAAATGGTGTCACAATGTAAAAGATGCAACCAGATTAAATAATGTAAAACACATGATGAAGAGAATGACATACATGCATGTACACATACATACATACATACACAATGACGAGACACATAATGGCTTAAATTACATATCTTGCTCTGACGAGTGCTGTTGTGTTTCAGCGCCTCCTCGACCGCTGATGCAGTTGTGTCGGCTTCAGATCCTGAATCTGGTCGGATATCGCCGGCTGAAGAGGCTTCCACTGCCTGGAGGTCTGATCCGATTCCTCCAACACAAGGAGTTTCTGGAGGATGACCAGTCTGACTCATTATTTTAATACTGATAGGTTTTTAAAAGCTGATGGACATGCAGATGTGGGAGAAACTATTCAAATAATAGAAATCAGCACATGGACTCAGAACTGTTTAATGCATTGATAATAATAGTCTTAGTAAGAGGTCGACTGATTAGTCATTTTAGGCACATGTGGATGGGTCAAACTGCATCTGTTAACTCTTCTTTTGTCACTTTCACTGGACTTGAAATGCTCTTGACGTGTTATGATCTTTTTATTTTAGGACTGTTTTAACTCAGTCATCTTCAGTGTGTGAGCAATTCAGACTTAGATTGCCTGTAGATTTGACAAAATAAGGCTGTATTTGCAAATTTTAAGGTTATTTAGTTTAGTCTCTAGGTAGTCTGTTTATTCTCTACACTCACTCGCCTTAAAAATCACCTCCTTCTGTTGTATCCTCCTCCTACTGGGGTGGATTCATCTGATAGGTGAATTAACATTTATTTCATCACCATGCTAGGTGGTGAATGAGTTTTTATTCAGTGTCAGATGATGAACTCACATGGTTCATTTTCTTTTTTTTTTTTTTTTTTAAGTCCAATCCCACAGTATCATGTTCTCTGGAAATAACTTAACTTCTTAATGTAGTGAATAATGAGTGTTTTGTATTTATTGTACAGTACCGAGATTTTGTATTGTGCGTGAAAGCTAGAATGTAGTCATTTGGAAAGAAAAGACAGCGCTCAGACTAATCAGAGTTAAATAGGTGGATATAATATTAAGAGAAATACCTTAAATCTACTTCAAATACTGGTATGAATATCTTTCTCTTAAATTTACTTTCATTCATACAAGGTTAGTGTTTTCAATGTGGTTGCATTTGCCCCTGTTTATATGTAAAATGTGGTTTATTTCAAAAGTTGTGTAAGTTTGACTTTTTGCAAATATGATGAAGGTCGTGGCAAATAATATGAGCAGATATGGTCCGAAAATTTCTAAGATAACAGGTTATCATAGCAAATTGCTATCAGACATCAATGAATTGTCCTCCATTTATAAGTTGTGGTAATATTGATATCAGCTTTTTCTTACAAACTATGGTAAATGAGCCTTTAAAAAGCTGTTATCAGTCGACCTGTTGTATTAATAATGACACATTGTTTGTTCTGTTATGTGAAACCTTAGTTGTCACTTTCTTGTGTTATTTATTTTCATCAAATTCAGTGATGTTGCAGCACATCTTGAGGCTATTCAGGTAAATCTGTAAATACTGTTTGGCTTGGATATTCCTGCACAGATATCTCACACTTCTTCTTAAGTCAAATAAAAAACACAAAGGGCAGAATCTGAAACATTTTTTGATGTTTAACAAGAGAAAGTGAGTGAATGTGAAATGTGTAAAGTTGTCTTGAACAGAAGTCAACACTGAATAACTTTATGAGACAGTACTTGTTTGTGCCAGTGTTTTTGTTTATTTCATCCACTCTGCAGTTTAGCCATGTCTCCACTAGATAGAGCTGAAGAACCAATTTTTTGGTCTCATTTTGCTGTGTGAGGGTGTAGACCTCTGCCGCTGTGTTTACATCTACATCCAGTTACAGTATTGCACAATATGATGACAAACTGACTAAGTTTCCTGTTTTAGTTGCACATTCCTTCTAGAGAAAGCCGTATTTAGACTTGGTGAGGCCCCCACCCCTTTTTAAATAACGCCAGCTCGTCTCAGATAACATTAAAATATATATACCTTTTAATTATATGAAAAATTTAAGATATATTGACTTTTAATTTTTATTAATATTCAATGATAAAGATTGTGTTGTAAAATCACAAAAATTGTATCAAAATCATCTAAGTTACAACTTAAAACATTTTCTTTCTTGATTTTGCAGAATCAAAATTCTTGATTATGCCATCAAAAGATATGCTATGCAACTTTTCATTTTTTATGCTCATAATGCTAAGCGCAGACAATTTTTCTTGAGACATAGTTTTTCTCTGTTCATTTTTTATTCTCTTTTGCTCTGAAAATGATCTTTCTCCTGAACAATTTGCTGCCATCAGATGTAGAGATAGTCATAATATTGCTTCCACATTAGGGAAAACTAAATGAATCTTATCTTGATACATAATTTGATACAGGTCTTTGTGTTGACTTTGTTCTTTTCTGGGATAATTCTGCTTGACATAATCATAGAACTGCCTCAGTTCCCCCTTGAATTAAACACAATTATAATTCCATTAATTATCTATGGAATATTGATACTAAATATTACCTATCACCTATAATTCAGCTATCTAGTCAATGCAATTATAGATGATTAATTTGCACAATTTTTACTTGAAGACAGTACACTGAGTAAAAAAAAATTCTGGAATTGTTTTTGAGGATCACGAAGCCCTGTGGTGTAGCTTATTTAGCTCATACTGAAATCCGGCACTGCTTCTAGAACATTCACAGAGAGTTGGCAAACATGTGGGATTTAGATTGTCTCTTTCAGATCTGCAGCTGTCACAGCCGGGTAAGAGGCTGAGATGTTGTATTTAGTGTGTCCAGAAACTTAGTCCACATCAAGAGTCCACAGTGATGAAGTGGATCATGTTGGAGCTGGACCTGGAACTCAGTTTACCACCATAAAACAGACACATAAGCATTCAAGACTAAAAGGTATGTCACTGAACAATGTTGTAAATGACTGAAACGTCTCTGATGTTGAAAACATATTTTTTCTCATCTTCATAACCTACATGTGGACTTCAGGACTCATTAATGCAGCAGCAGATGACATCTCCTTACAGCTCTATGAGATAAATGTGTTTAACCACCAGCGGCTTCATTTCTACATGGTGACGTGTTGCTGTTTTTAAAGGAACACATTAAATCAGCTGGAGGGTCAGGGGTTAATGGGGATGACTTCATGTCTCCTCTGCCTCCTGAAAGTCTGCGAGATCCAACAGACAATAAAATAAAATATCCTTTCAACAATCAACCTTTGACCTTTACAGACATGATCTGACACAAAGATGTTCATTTAGATTCAGCATCACATACAGAAACACACCTGAAGACATGAAATATCAACTAAAGCGTCTTCAGCAAACGTACATTTTAGTGTTTCTCCTTGTTAATAGCAAAGTCTAACATGATGCTACATTCTGTCCACATTGTTTTCACTTGATGTATTGAATCTGTAAATGTCATATCTGCTATATTTCTTACAGGTGCCGCATATAATTCCTATGACTATAAGTCTTTAACAGAAAACAATAAAAGATGAAAATGATGATAAATTGTGGTAGAAACAGAAGGGGATCATGGGAGTTGCATTCATAACCGTTTTTTGGTGTTACTGAAAACTGGTCATTAGTTAATTTATTGTTTACAACTGCCAAAAGTAACTGAATTACATTAAAAAACAATTTGAAGGAAAAACTTTAAATTGAGAAGGCCAGTTTTCCTCTTAATCCACACATCGTTGTTTTATTTTCATGTTACTGTGACACCATGGAAAAATAAACCTGTCAGATTTTATGCCTGACTCATTATTATCGCTATGATGAACAGTTTGGTGGAACATGGAGTTAGAAACCTCTTTCTTCTTGGGAACACAATGTGTCACCAGTATTTTAATAATCTTCTGACACTAATGGACTCACCTGTTACCACTGTAAGTACAGTCATGGAAAAAATGACTAGACCATCAAAGTCATCAAAAACAATAGTTATGAAATCAAGTACTAACTCCTGTGTGTATCATGTGACTAAAACAGACAGAAAAGAAAACATGGAATGCCTAAAAGCACTGTTTTTGTCAGTACAATGCCATAGATATTGATGTAAGAACTGAAGTGATTTTGGTTATTATCAAGAAAACCATGGAAAATGTCTAGGTGTCAGCTCTGAAATTAAACTACTATGAGCTTTTTTTGTTGTTGTTATCACTATATTTGTCCAAACAAATATACCTTTAGTTGTACCAGGCATTAAAATGATCAAGAAATTGAAGAAAACAAGGGGTGGTCTCATCATTTTTTCCGCGACTGTATATATACTGTTGTACGTTATTAGTACATGTAGTTCTCCTGGTTTACAGACAGCCACAGGACATCACACAGGAGACCTCTGGGAAATGCAGTTCAAAAACAACAAGAACAAACATACATCATCAGTGGATAACAATGTATCAATGAAACTGGCATTTACTTTTTAATGGTATAGAACATTCAGAAGATTAGATGAATAATGGTGACAGTGAATCATCTGTACATTAGACCCCTCCCCTCGCTCGCTTGCTTGCTCTCTTTCTCTCTCTCTCTGGTTTTTGCAGGAATTCAGGTCCTGA
Source organism: Sphaeramia orbicularis (assembly GCF_902148855.1). Classification (NCBI taxonomy): domain Eukaryota; kingdom Metazoa; phylum Chordata; class Actinopteri; order Kurtiformes; family Apogonidae; genus Sphaeramia; species Sphaeramia orbicularis. Next base: position 42,694,435 of record NC_043979.1, on the reverse strand, counting down.
TCTAACAGATATGAGCTGAACTTTGTGGGATGAAGCAGATGCAGTGGTCAGACTGATCCAGATCCACGTCTGAGAAGGATGTGGATCGCTGTGTTTTTTCTTCCTCTGCAGGTAAGAGCAAGAATGACCCAGACAATAAACTCTTGATATTAACAGTTACATTATTCTTGAGGTGAGATGTTTAGTCTATTACAGAGAGTTTATACATGTGAGTATGTTTTTTTATTCTTCAGGTGTGTGCTAATATTAGTCTTTAAAGGTAAATGTAGAACATGTAAAGGAGCCGTGGTATTTGTAACCTGAGTTCTGTCTGAAAGTGTGTTTTATCTCTGTGTTTAATATTTCTAAAGTGTTCTTGAGTTTCTATTTTTCTTCTTAAACGTGTTTTTGGATGTTTTTGATTTTTGGTGTTTGTCTTGATTTTGGACGTCCTCTGTGTCCAGGTAAGCCAGGGTGGTTGTCTATGTGTTGCCATGGAGACCGGCTGCAGGTGTTGTCCATGCATGTTACCTCCTCCTCCACCTCCTCCTTTTCCACCACCCAGAGACCTGATCTTCACAGGTGCACATAAACATACACCCAAAGCATGCTGGGAGAGTTTTATGTGGACAATCTGACATTTTGTCTTTTATTTCTTCATTTCATACAAATTTATTATTTCTGATAAAGTTTCTACTATGTTTTTATTCGTGGAGATTACATGTTAAAGGATGAAAACTGTCTGTTTTCAGTATGTTCTGCCTCTGATCTAAAAATACAGCCAATAAGCTGATATTCATCTCCTCACACATGCAAATTCAGACATTTAGCTGAACACACAATGCACCTGCAGAATATTTATCATAGTCTGATGTTAATGAAATTATAATCTGACATTTAAACTGTGTCCAAATTCAGCCTTGATCAGATTAAAATTAGAGTTATACCATCCTCATGCAAACACTGTTAATTCTGTGATGATATATCGGCACATAACAGTGTATATATTAGCTCTACGGTGCCCCTGTGTTTCTGTTTTAGTAGATTTGATGCTGATGTAGAGCCCAAACACTAAACAGCTCACAGAATGAAAGCAGTTTCATCATTTTCAACATGTGTGTGAATACCCAACTGACTGACCAACACTAGAAATTAATGTCCTCTGTTCCTTTAAAAAATTTTCTTCAAAACTTAAGATTTCTATAACAATTAAAACGAAAAAAACAACCTGTGTTTCAGCGTCGCCCTCTGTTGTTCCAGCCATAAGGTGGAAGTGGGCGGAGCTTCTGTTCCTGATGCTGGTTGTCTCTGCCTCCTGCATCATCATGGTGACGATCTTCAGCATCTGCTTTAAAGTGAAGATGAGGTGAGAATCAGTCAGCTTAAAACCATCCTACTACCAACGTCTGAATCAAAAACAAACTGTATCCTCTTTTTAGTGATGGTAGGATGTAATAGCAACAAAGGGATATTTACAATATAATCATGTGCAAACCTTGAACAATTCATGCTTGGTGGTTTGCCTTGGTCCCCATGCTTTTGTCTGTTTGTGTGCACTATTTGTTGTTGCTTGTTGCTTGCTTTTCTTTTTGTATATCTTTGTTCAGTTATGTTATTTGTAAGTTGTTTTTTTTTCTTCTTTTTTTCTTTTTTTTGTCTGCCAGTGGGACTCGAGATGGAAATTAGCTGTATGGCTATAATCTCTCATATTTATGTGTAACTTTCCATTAATACGCACTGTCCCGTTTTAAAAATCAATCAATCAATCAATCAACCAATCAATCAATCAATTTCCTACATTAAGTTGATCACATCGAAACAGAACTGATCAATGCAACAAATACAAATAATTGGACTTTTTTTTTGAAGGTACAAGCCCCTGGTCTCCTGAGCTTCAGTATATGATTGTTATTCTTCTGTGTACATATTTTTTTTATTATTAGTGATAGTTAACAAGACATTGTGGGCAGAAAAACAGCAACAACAGCAACACATAAACAAAAGGAAAATCAAATAAATAAACAAACCAAAAACAGTAACAACGACACAGTAATGACAAGCAACAACAATGACAACATCATATTACAATGAAAAAGATAATAAATGTAATGAGCAACCAAACAGTATAGCTTGATTAGGGGCGATAGCAAAAAGGGGAACAGGGGAGTGTGAATGAAAGTGAGAAAGAGAGAGGGGGGAGTGAGTCTTCTGTATACATCTACAAAAAAAACCCCATCTTTTTCTCTTCTTTTTTTTTTTTTTTTATAACCAACTGAAGTATGTACACATTAATTGTTTACTGAGTGTTTGTTTGTTGACTATCTAATGTGTTTGCATTTAGGAAATCACTGAGGAAAGAAGAGAACAGCACCAGCTGAGGGGCAAAGCATCAACACCAAACACATTTGGACAGTGAGAGGTATAACAGGACCTCCTACGTCAGGTTCACATGATAATAATCTGTTTCATTGACTGTTATTTTCATGTTAATCTCATTGAACTGAGGTCTTCAGCCTTCCCTTCCATTCCACAGCCGGTTGACAGTCAAGGAACTCTGTATATATGAATAATCATACGTCAAACTGATGTTCATCCTCACTTTGAAGTTTCAGAATGTTGGAGTATTCTGTCTGAGTCCACTGAGGATGAGGGACTGGTTTACTTTCACCCTGTCAGACTGAATGTCAAAACATCAGCTCATTAAATCTAACACGAAAGGTACAAATTACAGTTGTGTTGTGTTCATCTGTTTATTTACAGTTAAATTCACTATTACTGTTGGTTGATCTGTCTTCTATGATCTGCCGGTAAGTCTTGTGGTTTAATGAAACACACACACTGTTTGGATATGATGGTACAGAATGTTTATGATTCTGGTCCTGGAGAGCTCATATTCACTGATGGAGTCATAGATCCATTATGTTCTATAACATGTTGAAGAGAAGATGGTGAAAACTTGGTCAAAGAGTTGCAGCTAATGCAGCTGCTTAGAATGTTATGATTGCTGTTCTGAAAAAGTTGGTGTGATGAGTCTCATGATTTTATTTTATTCACAATAGAAATATAAAATATGTGAAATGTTTAATCTGAGAAAATGTGCAGTTTTAAGAAACAAAAAAGGAAATTCAGAATTTGATCCCAGCAACAAGTTTTCAAAAAGTTGTGATGAAAATGATAAAAGGTGGGAAAGTAAGTGGTACTGAAAAGAAACAGCAGGAGGAACATTTTGTTACTGTTAGTTAATTATCAACAGGTCAGTAACAAGACTGGGTATATAAAGAACAATTTACAGAATCTGTCAGAGGCAAAGATAGACAGAGGTTCAACAATCTGAGAAAAACTGAGTCTATACAATGTAGAACAATTTCCGGGTCATGTTACTCAATAAAGAATTGTGAAAACGTTGAATATCTCATCGTCAGTGGTACAAAATATAATCACAACATGGAGAGAACCTGGAGAAATCTCTGTGCACAAGGGACAAAGGTGAAAATCAATACAAGATGTCCATGATCTGCAAGTCCTCAGGCAGCATTGCATTAAAACCAGACATGATTCTATAATGGAAATCACAGCATGGGCTCAGGAACACTTCCAGAGATCCCTTTCTGTGGACATATTTCACTGTGACATCCAAAAATACAAGTTAAAGCTGTAAAGGTGTGAACATGAAACAGAAATCCTGCCATCTTGTCTGGACCAAAACTCATTTTAAAATAGTCTGAGGTGAAGTGAAAATTTGATCTGGGGTCATTTCTGTTCATTTTCTGGAACTAAATTAATTGATTTCGGCAGCAGGTTTATGAGACAAAAATCCTCAATAGAGGACATTTTGTAAAAACACATTTCATGATGCAGACTCTGCAGCTGCTTTAACACTGAGGTTGAAAAACTCAAGTAAAGTCAATAAGAATTGACATGTTCAGCTCTTTTTAGCTGTAAAATGCAGATATTTATGTAGTTTTAGTAATTCAGTGGTAGTTGAAATCGCAGGTCAAAGGTATGACCTTCACTTTTCAGTTTTTCACTTTAATGCTGTGAATTTGTTGGATCCAGTCACGTTTAGTGTTTGTATTTTAATACTTTTACTCCTTCTCGTTTTTCCTTTCAATCTGCTGAAATAAACAGATACATGTCTAACTTTCTGTGCTGGATGAACTTGTGTCCTGTAGCCCAGACCGTCTGTAGATGAGGATTTATTTATTTATTTTTTAAAATAAACTTTATTGAAGAACCACACCAGTACAATCAAGCATTACAGGCAACTGAAAATGTACAAAATATAACAAAGAGAGAGCAAAATTAACAAATGGGAACGTAATCATTCCACTTAAGAAAAATTCTATGTAAATTTTATTTATATTTTTTATTAGGGATAATGAATTAAAATTAATTTTGGATTCACAAACAAAAAGTTAAGAACTTTTTCAAGAATTTGTGTTTGTGAATATGAAATTCCCCTTATAAAATTTTTCAATAGATAAATTATGAATAAATCTGTGTGATCAAAATGTGTAATTGCATTTTTATAGTCTGTAATTTCAACGTATTTCCGATATATAAATATTTTGTTATTTGTTGTTGTATTTTGTATGTAGTTTTGTGGGATATATGTTGTGCAAAATTTTCATATGCATTTCCCTGATCTCATATTATTTTTGTGGATGTCGTAAATCCGTGGATCCTCTGGGCAGTGTTCACATCAACGGGCCGGCCTGGTCTGCGACCTGCCGTTAATTTCACAGAAGAAGAAGAAGAAACCGCCAAATACGATCCACGGAAGTAAACCGGAAGTGGTGGTAATCGGTAGCTACAGCTAACTGAGCTAACGCGTCTGATCAGCTGACAACAGACGGAGCTGATTATCGATCTGGATTGATCAGGACTGGATTCTGTGTTATAAACGGAGCAGGCGGCCCGGTTCAGCTCGGTGGGTTTGTATTAAATTCTGCAGGTATTTGAGAGCTTTAGCACAAAGCTAACAGGAGCTAACAACAGCTAACATTAGCTACCTTTAATATCGAGTGGCTGCAAAACTAACCGTGTGTTGATGATTTTGTGATCTGTTTGTAGCTGATCGATAGGAAATAGAACCCTGTGTAAGTCACATGTGTGTTAATTTGTTTGTTTATAGCAGTATTTACATAAATAATTGTAGCTTTAACAATCAAATAGTTAAAGACACGGCTCTGTTTATATTAATAGACTGACGTGTAAATATAAAACTACAATGTCAAATATGTAATTAATATATAATTAAATACTATTTATCATTATAATTAATAGCACGCACCACGTAGACGCTTATGTTAATCCTATAATAGGCCTATTAATATGTAAATACATTGTATAGTACCAAATGTGTGAATACAATGTTATTAATATCAGTGTTTATCATTAACCCAGTTCTTATATTAATCTTGCAGTGTGTCTACTAACATGTTAATATAATACTATAACCAGACGCTATAAACATTCAGGATTTAATGTGAACCTCAGTCCCAGGTTCCAGGATTGTCCCTTGGTTTCAAAGGCTTGGGTGTTTTGTTTTGGTTTGTTTATGCAAAATATGGGTGCGTGGTTGTGGAGACAGATGTTTTTTTTCTGCAGGAACATCATGTTATTCAATTTTTAAAAAATAAGCAATTTACATTATTTTGACAGGTTTTTCATATTACTGCTGTACAGACATTGTTTGTTCAACTGTGGTTCTTAGATGTAAGAGAAGTCACTAATTTGCTTTGACATTCTCCACATTACATCAACAGGGGTTTTGTGAAGGTCCTGCCTCATAGTGGCCAAAACCTTATAATGAAACGTGTGGTTTTCTATGTAGAATATTTGTATTGTTTTACCACAGTTTTGTGATATAATTCTGTGTAAAATTTTGGAGTTTCGTAAAGATTTACTTAATAAAAAAGACAGAATTATACACTGAAGTTAAACACTCAAATTTCAGTTTTAATAATGAAAAATATTCACATTCTGCTAATTTACTGATCCACATGTCCAAATACATATTTATCCAGTGTAACAGCAGTTTGTGCAGAGCTATTATAACTGATTCATAATGGATAATAATGAATTTTCTTTAATTTTTCATTTTATAACTTACAACAGTTCAATGATATTTTGTCAAACTGTTTTTGGTTCTGTAGGCTGCAGTGGCCTCAATAATCTAATCTGCTCTGCCACTGTGTCATCATGAGACTCAACCCTGTATCTCTGTCATACAGAAGCTTAACAGAGCAGAACATATCTGCATTCTCAGTATCTGTGTTAACATGAGGCTCTGAACATACTATCCAATGCCAAGGCTAAGTCTCCCACCATGGGCATAGTATTATAGCAGCAGAAACACTCAACTGGGTTAAACTGGGCTAAAGTGTTACTACATACTGTACATATTAACATGTCCAGTAACATAGTAATGTTATGTGATATTATAGGCTCTTCTTCTCTTTTCCACCTTCTTGGCTCCTTGATTGTGATCCAGAAATTGATCTTGGGTCAACATTTGGAAGGATGGTTCATTTCCTTGAAATGCTTTTCAAGGACTGAGAAGCAAGGAGACTGGTCGAAGGCTCTATGCACCCTCAGTTGTAGCTTTTTGGTGATTGAAACTGTGATGTGTAAAAGAGGCCTGACACACATTATACAAACCATGGCAGAAGCAGGAATTTTAATAATGAAGCTTTCCTCAGTCTGAAGTATTATTAGTTCTTTGATTAAAGAATGATAAATACAAAGGTTAAATGCAGATAAAGACATGTATGACATCCTTACATCACCTACGGATAAATTATACCACAGTGTGAATCATAAGTTTAATGAACGCTCATCTGACAGATCATAAAATACAGCGGCTCATTGTAGAACAATAAACAGGCAGATGATGCAGTTGTTCCACAAAAAAATATTTAACTAGGTGAGGATCTGAGGAGCTACTATTTGGGAATTGAGAACATGGGTTTGTGTTAGTTGCAGTTTGACCACTGGGTGTCACTGTTGTCGTTGTACTCCACCTTTAGTTTGAAGTTGGACAATCTCACCTAAACAGTGTTGTAGTCCTGGTTACACACTTAATATTTGATATTTGTAGTTATAGTTTCAATTTAGAGAACACTTTTACTCGTTTTTCGCCAATTTCCCTTATATTTTTGTTTTATATTTATTATGTTTTTGTGCTCAATTGCAGTTGGATTAACTTGGGCTGTCTGTATAAACAGAACAATAAAATTTTAAGCAATGACGTCAGAGGAGCAGACCGTCTCACTGGTTGATGTTTTGGAGGAGGATGAGGAGCTGGAGGAGGAAGCGTCAGCTGTGTTGGCAGGGAGTGACTCCGACCACTGCTCATACCCACAGGTATGTTTATAAAAGTACAAAACACAATAACATACCAAAAAACGCTAACAATAATTCACTGCTGCAGTTGTACTGTTAATATGAAACACCAAGTATGAATGATTTTTTTATTTGTTATTTTATCAGCCCTCAGTGAAAAAGGATCTTAATTGTTGGAATAAAAATCATTTTAAAAATTGAGAAGTGCTTTGTGTATAGAGAGAACATGGACAGCATAACAAAGGGGGGCTATATGACAAGGTGAATAGGTGAATTGGAAATAATTTCTATATATCAAAGGTGAAATTTGTGCTTTCATCCATGTTACAGAGTGTCTTAAATAAAACAGTGAAATTCAGTTTTCAGAAGGGTAGGTTCAGAGTCACATATTTCACTGAAATAAATTACATTACATTATTTTCGTAGCAGTACAATAATGAATTAAATCATGATGCAGAAACCAAAATTAAATCCACATTTAGGTTATATAAAGGTTATATTTAAAATGTTTTCTGCCCCTGGAGACCATTGCATCTTTGTTACCACTTACCAGTTACTGAATTTTGCCTGTTTTGAAAACAGACACTGAGGGGAAGCACAATCTGCTTTAGGTTTATAGATTTTTAGGTTCTCTGATGACTTTTCACATGTGTAAAAAAAATATTATTTGTATATTAGGTGTGAGTATCTGAGAGAAGAAGGTAACAGAGTGTATATTTATTTATTAACTCATAATCATAAACTGTACTACATTGTAACGTTAGCTGAGGGCAAAAGCGGAGTACTCTGAAGTTAATGTAAAACACATCATGTTCATATGAATGTGTGCGGCAAGTTACCATGTCTGTTTATGTTTTTGTTCCAGGGTTACGTGAAGCGTCAGGCTCTGTATGCCTGTAACACCTGTACACCAAAGGGAGGTCAGGCTGCAGGCGTCTGTCTGGCCTGTTCATACAAATGTCATGAAGGTCATGACCTCTTTGAGCTCTACACCAAGAGGTGAGACAGCCATCCTTTATCCTTTGACCTTGTAAGGATGTCAGCAGATTATGATGGTACATTAAATAGTATTTCAGATAAATGTTGGTGGAGTGTTAAAGTTTTGACACAGCTGTTCCTCTGAAAAGCAGAGGATCTTAAGGCAATATGTGTTTGATTATAATTGCAACATGTTAAAGATTAGTGTTCAGACAGTTTTTAGGAATTCTGTTGACAAACATGCTGATGTACAGTTGACTTAATATTTTCTAATTTCTGCAGGAATTTCCGATGTGACTGTGGGAACAAGAAGTTCACTGATCTGCAGTGTAAGCTCTGTCCGGTGAGTCAGCTCTGTTCATATGTTCAGATTTCATATTCAGGCACTCTGTGTGTGATCCAGACATGACCACTGAGGATGAGGCGGCTGGACCACAAACTTTAACATCCTAATTGAAGTAGATGTATACTTTCAGGAGAAAGAGGAGGAGAACACCGGGAACAAATACAGCCATAACTTCTTTGGAGTGTACTGCACCTGCAGCCGGCCCTATCCAGACCCAGACGACCAGGTGAGACTCTCACCTTTGCATGTTCACCACACAAGTCTGGTCACCTGGAGCTCCGTCTCACTCTGATTGGTTTTTGTCTTCAGGTGGAGGACGAGATGATTCAGTGTGTGATCTGTGAGGACTGGCTTCATGGCAGGGTTTGTATTGGATGTACTCACCTGTTTCATACAAGACTAAAACAATGTAAAAGTCAAAATAAGATAAAGACGAGTACCTGTCTGTTCCCACCTCTTCTCACCTGTATTTGACCTGTTGTGGCCTGTAGCACTTGGGTTGTGTGGTTCCGGACTGTGTGGAGCTCCAGGAGATGATCTGTGAGTCCTGTATGAACCAGCATGTTTTCCTCTGGACATACGCTGCACACCTGGCAGGTAAGTCCCCCTCCTCTCTCCGCAAGAGGTTGGACAAAACGCATTTTTATGTCACTAAAACAGAAAACTCCTTTCAAAGTACTGGTTTGTTTTTGATGTGACACTCAAGCCCATCATTGTCTAATAATAATAAATAATGTGATGGATTTAAAGGGCCAGGATTCAAACCACCAACCCTCCAGTTTGTGGTTGACCCGGTCTAGCTTCTGAATCCCAAACTTGCACCCAGTCTTTGATGTCGTGATATGTGTTGTGTTTGACTGGTATGTTTAATTGCTTCATGGTGTGTTTCTTTTTCAGTTCCAGGTGTGTCAGAGGCAGAGGTGAAAGAGGAGAAAGGAACCTCAGACCAGGAAGTGGCCACCGCCATCAAAAAGGACGAGGAGGTTAGTTTACATACAAACTGTGAGTCCAGATGTTTAGTTTTCATCCACAAAGCCTGAGTCCTCCTGAAGAAGAGACCAGAAAAGGCTTAATAAACTACTGTAGGTTATACAAAAGAGGTGCGTTACACAAAGTATTTAACCACATTCATCTCCAAAAAAAGTCCACAAAACTGATCTGCTCTTTATGATTAAACTGTCAAAACATTTACATGCACAAAATATTATTTTTTTGTCCTTGATCCAAAAAAAAAAAAAACGACAAATCCCTTTGTTTCCATGACTTACTTGCTGCTGCAGCTTTTATTAAAAACCTGTTGATATCATCTATGTTTCTGGACTTCTCATCCGTTTGTTCTAGAGGGTCTTTGTCTCAGCTGACAGAGGCAAAAAAAACTGAAGCTGAGACACATTTTCTGAATGTACAGTACAGGCCAAAAGTTTGGACACACCTTCTCATTCTTCACATTTTCTTTATTTTCATGACTATTTACTTTGTAGATTCTCACTGAAGGCATCAAGACTATGAATGAACACATGTGGAATTATGTACTTAACAAAAAAGTGTGAAATAACTGAAAACATCTCTTATATTCTAGTTTCTTCAAAGTAGCCACCCTTAGCTCTGATGACTGCCTTGCACACCCTTGGCATTCTCTTGATGAGCATCAAGAGGTAGTCACCTGAAATGGTTTTCACTTCATAGCTGTGCCTTGTCAGGGTTACTTAGTGGAATTTCTTGCCTTATTGCTGGGGTTGGGACCATCAGTTGTGTTGTGCAGAAGTCAGGTTGATGCACAGCTGACAGCCCTATTGGACAACTGTTAGAATACATATTATGGCGAGAACCAATCAGCTAAGTAAAGACAAACGAGTGGCCATCATTACTTTAAGAAATGAAGGTCAGTCAGTCTAGAAAATTTCAAAAACTTTGAATGTGTCCCCAAGTGCAGTCGCAAAAACCATCAAGCGCTACAACGAAACTGGCTCACATGAGGACCGCCCCAGGAAAGGAAGACCAAGAGTCACCTCTGATGCTGAAGATAAGTTCATCTGAGTCACCAGCCTCAGAAATTAACAGAAATTAACAGCAGCTCAGATTAGAGACCAGATGAATACCACACAGAGCTCTAGCAGCAGACACATCTCTACAACAACTGTTAAGAGGAGACTGCGTGAATCAGGCCTTCATGGTCAAATAGCTGCTAGGAAACCACTGCTCAGGAGAGGCAACAAACAGAAGAGATTTATTTGGGCCAAGAAACCCAAGGAATGGACATTAGACCAGTGGAAATCTGTGCTTTGGTCTGATGAGTCCAAATTTGAGATCTTTGGATCCAACCGCCGTGTCTTTGTGCGACGCAGAAAAGGTGAACGGATGGATGCTACATGCCTGGTTCCCACCGTGAAGCATGGAGGGGGAGGTGTGATGGTGTGGGGGTGCTTTGCTGGTGACGCTGTTGGGGATTTATTCAAGACTGAAGGCAACCTGAATCAGCATGGCTACCACAGCATCCTGAAGTGACATGCCATTCCATCCGGTTTGCGTTTAGTTGGACCATCATTTATGTTTCAACAGGACAATGACCCCAAACACACCTCCAGGCTGTGTGAGGGATATTTGACCAAGAAGGAGAGTGATGGAGTGCTGCGCCAGATGACCTGGCCTCCACAGTCACCGGACCTGAACCCAATCGAGATGGTTTGGGGTGAGCTGGACCGCAGAGTGAAGGCAAAAGGACCAACAAGTGCTAAGCATCTCTGGGAACTTCTTCAAGACTGTTAGGAAACCATTTCAGGTGACTACCTCTTGAAGCTCATCAAGAGAATGCCAAGAGTGTGCAAAACAGTCATCAGAGCTAAGGGTGGCTACTTTGAAGAAACTAGAATATAAGAGATGTTTTCAGTTATTTCACACTTTTTTGTTAAGTACATAATTCCACATGTGTTCATTCATAGTTTTGATGCCTTCAGTGAGAGTCTACAAAGTAAATAGTCATGAAAATAAAGAAAATGCAAAGAATGAGAAGGTGTGTCCAAACTTTTGGCCTGTACTGTACATATCCAAGAACTCCTTTATAAAATCAGGATAATATCCATATATGTTATTGACTGAATAAGAAAATGACACAATTAGAAAAAGGCAAAATCCAGTATGTAGTTATTAGTGTTTTCCATTAATTTTTCTGACTTTTAATTCTAATGTGTTCTGTCACAGTCTCATTCTGAACATAAAATACAGGAGACAAGAGGAGACTTACTCTGTTTTCATCCTATCTGCGTTTACAGTGCAACAGCTTCTGATCTAACGTACAGATCAGAGCACATGACAAACAGATTAAAATCAGAACATGATCCTTTACTTCCTATCAGTCGGATGCCGACGTGGAGCCGAGCTGTAAACGCAGCCGGCAGGAGGCAGAGCCAGACTGCAGACTGAAGGAGCTAGAGGCCATTGCTCAGAAAAGAGTCCAATCAGGAGCTGTGTTCTGGCCGTCAGGATGGAGGTCCAAACTGTGCTCCTGCAGCAGCTGCCAGGTGAATCCACCACAAATACAATGTACAATATAAGCAATTGTTGCATCTATACGTTCAATGTTTTATTGGACAGATGCCATTCATGACTTCTATTTCAAAGTATCACAGACTAAAATCATGTTTTGTTTGTTAGACGTCTCTGCGTGAATCAGGACTGTCCTTCCTACTGGATGAGTCGGACACCGTTCTCGCTTATGAGAACAAAGGAAAGAACAACGAACAGAGACAACAAGGGAACGACCCTCTGATGTCTGCACTGGATAATCTGAACCGAGTGCAGCAGCTCGAGATCATCCACGGTACGACAAAGTAGAATAGTATACAAGTCCACACAAAATCCCAGAGGGGTTATGGGTTATTGATTACTGTTGTTTTTCCTCAGAATACAACGACATGAAAACAGAGCTGAAGGACTTCCTGCACAGATTCGCAGCAGAGGGAAAGGTGAGTTTGTACTGACCTTTGACCTCTGACATGTAACCAAAGCTCTAGTTTCAAGTCTTTAGATGTAGTAATAATAATAATAATAATAATAATAATAATAATAATAATAATAATTATTATTATCATTATTATTATTATTATTATTATTATTATTATTATTATAATACATCAGTTTTATTTAGTGCTTTTCTAAGTACTCAAAGATGCACATGAATGTTTGTGTGTTGTTCTGTTGTGTCTAATGTTTTCAAAGTGGATCGGTATCTGAACAGTTGACAGAAATGCTTGAGTGGAATGTGGAGACTGTGGAGACTCCAGGCCACTCAGTGGAGCTAATGTATCTCTAAGTTGGTTTAAAAACCTCTGATAAACAAATGACCATTATCATTAGAAGTGGATCAGCTCTATCTCCAGCGCTGACACAGCTGAAATAAATAAAGTGTGGACGTAGGTCTGGATATGAGACAGTAAAGAAGAAACACAATCAGTTTCTTGTTTCCATGTTTCTCTATCTCAAATTTTTATCTTCACCTTCAAATCTGACTTGTTTCCATATCTGTTGTAGTTTTCCTCCTGAACTTCTTAGTAAACAGACTCATTTTGCTCAGTGTTCATCGTCCTCCCTCTACTGAAATGTAATCTCACTCAGAGCTTCTTTAGTCAAATTCATTGCATATGGAAATGAAGTCAAACTCCATCCCAATAGTGACACTGTGTAAACATTCATACAAACCCATCAGATCAGTTTTTATAAATTTATGGACGACTTTTATTCATTTAGTCTTTGGTGTTAGTTTGAGCTAACCTTTGACCTCTCACAGGTGGTGACCCCCGAGGACATCCGTCAGTTCTTCGAGCAGCAGCAGAGTCGTAAGAGGGGAAGGGTCAACACCGGACAGTTCTACTGCACCTGATGACCTCTGACCTCCTGGACTGACCCCAACCCTGACTTCTACCTTACTCTTCTTCTTTGTATGTTTTTAACTTTGTGTCATCTGTGTTTCTGCTTCAGGGGTCAGAGGTCCCATGTTGTGTCCCTTTTTCATGAAAACCAATAAAGCTGAATCTGAGCACAATGACATGCAGTTGGTTCATATGTTAATTCAAAACTGACACAAGATGAAATCAACGCTAATAGCCAGGTCATAAGCAAGAAGTATAGATATACAGTCATGGAAAAAATTATTAGACCATCAAAAGTCAGCAAAAATAATGGTTATGCAATCAAGTACTAACTCCTGTGTGTATCATGTGACTAAAACAGACAGAAAAGAAAACATGGAATGCCTAAAAGCACTGTTTTTGGCAGTACAGTGCCGTAGCTATTGATGTAAGAATTTAAATGGTTTTGATTATTATCAAGAAAACATGGAAAATAGCTAGATATCAGCTCTGAAATTAAACTCTTATGTGCTATTTTTGTTGTTATCATTATATTTGTCCAAACAAATGTACCTTTAGTTGTACCAGGCATTAAAATGAACAAGAAATTGAAGAAAACAAGGGTGGTCTAATAATTTTTTCCGTGACTGTAGATTGACTTTATTTCCAACATAAGAGGCCAAAAGACAGTCCAATATATGGAAATAAATCAATCAAAATGGAAAAGAAATATTACACAAATGCATAACAATTTCATTATGGCTCTTTAACAATATTTAATGTTCAAAAAAGAGTAGGAAGAAGTTAAGCTTATATTCTTCTACCCCAATTTTACATGACTTGGGTAATCAGCTAATGTATACAGTCCATAACAAAGAATAGGTCAGTCATTAAATTACTGAAAAGAACAAATGATTACTTACCATCAATACCTATTACCGCTGTATTCACGTTCATTGTTACTGTTTCTCTGGAAAATTAGGTTTTTATACATCTTTTTAAATTTTATGATGATAACCCCCCCCTCTATCTGTGAATAATTTTCATGTTACTTGGAAGCAATTTATTTCTTGCTTTGTAAACTATTTGGGCTGTTTTAATTTCCTGTAAATTTAATTTGATATCCTATATTGGTTATTATTTGTATTGCTCTCTTTTGAAGTGTGCATATTGGTTGTAGGTTTTTTTAGTAAAGTGATGCTTTTCTTTGTAAAATGGTAAACACAGAAGTCATCCTTTTTACTTCTGGAACTGTTTGTTCTAAATACTAATGAGAACCATTTAAAACCAGCCTGTTCTGGAGGCTCAGGGAGCATGGGTGGCCCTGCAATCTATCAGACTAATTTTCAGATAATTCCCCTATTATCTTTGTTTGTTTTGTTTTTGTCAATTTTCTTTTCCACATGTACAACACGTATGCTGCAGAACTGGAGTTTCATGTGTTGCAGACGTTAGAACCTCCAATCTCCTGAACAGCAGTTTGTGGTCCAATATTAGAAGCTCTGTTTATTTCTGTTTTAACATCTCTTTGATGTTTGTCCTGATGCTGAACAGCATCCGCCCCCCCCCCCCCCCCCGTCTTCGTTTATCTGATCAGCTGTGTCATCTTTTGTTGTGCTGTATTTTCAGCTGCTCTATCACCTTCATCTGTTTACTTTAATGGAGTCTCTTGTCTTGGGCTGCAGTTCCATTCTCAGTCTATCCCTATCTAGCTGTCAATCATTCAGCACTATGGCCACGCCCCTCTTCCAGGCCACGCCCCTCTTCCTGCAGCCCTCACACAAAGTCAGTCTGTCAGATGTCAAACTGGACATCAGTCAGTCTGAAGCTGCAGTAACAGGTGTGTCTTGTTCACACAATGACGAGCGGCATCCTGAAGGTGATGAGCAGCGTTTCCATGGCAACTCTGACCCGTCCAAAGCTGGTGTTGAGCCAGGCCAGGTCCAGGATTTACAGCAAACCTCCAAAAAACCGTATTGGAGCTGGGGTAAGTCCTGACAAGTTCACTGTCTGAAAGGAAAAGAATGATTTATAGACAGAAAAAAAAATACTTAAAAGAAATAAAAGATTGACTTAAGGAATGAAAAGTTTGACTTCTAGAAATTCAGGTGGTTTAAAGAAAGAAAATGTGGTTTTAGGACTGATTTATAGAAAGAAAACTATGAATTGAAAGAAAGAGAAGATCGATATAGGGAGGGAAAAGATTGATTTAAGGGAAAAATCCCATTAAAAATGCACTTATAAATTGGAAATATAGATTTGAAAAAAAGAAAAACATTGAATTTAACAATGAATTTAAAGAAAGAAAAGGCTGGTTTAGCTAGTGAAAACACTGATTTAATGAAAAAATACTTTAAAAATGCATTTATAGAATGGAAATTTATGGAAAAAGTCATTTTGAGAAAGATCAATTCAGTTCATGCAAAAAAAAAAAAAAAAAGATGGATGTGATGATCTGATTTGGGCGTTTATTTCACAGCAAAGCTTCTTCGTCATGACGGTATTTACATTTGCCATGCTGACGCCAGCGGCCTGGATCCTCCATCACCTGCCAGAGTATCGAGGTCAAAGGTCACGTCAGACACCAAAGACCTGAATGCTGCTCTTCATCCGTCATCTTCACTTTTTATCATTCACATGTAGGAACTACTGCAATTATGAGTGACTTCACCATTTAATCAATAAACAAGTCCCACAAACCAACAGATGAGAGCAGTTTTATTTTGAAATGACCCTTATTTTCAATCATTTCTTTTTTTGTTGGTTCTTTTCTGTCTCATCTCTTTATTTTTCTTCATCACTTTGTCGCAGCTTCATCTCTGAAAAGTGCTTAGTTGAAGTTAAACAGGATGAGCAGTGGCTGATCAAATAAACCACTGCCTCAGTTTGTGTTTGTGTCCAGAAGGAATGTCGCTGCGTTTGTTTGGTTTTCTTTGCAGGATTTTCAGTTTAATTACTTCCTGTTTGAGAACATTAGTTCCCACAGAGATGAGCAGAAGAGGCTACTCCTCATCCTCATCATCATTATTATATACAATCAGGGCCGTAACTATTTGGACAGTGACTCATGTTGTAATTTCTCCTCTTTATACCACAACAGTGGATTACAAATGAAACAATGCATATGTGACTGAAGTGTGGACTTTTTAGCTTTCCTTCAAGGGGTTTAACAAAAATATAACATTAAACATTTATGAATTACTGTAACTTTAAACAATGTCTGAGATCAAGATCATTGCAAATATCAGGATTGTTTTTAGTACTTGAAGGAAAAGCCAATGACTTCCGGAGATCTGGAAAACATGGATGTCACCGACCACTGAGTTTCCTCCGGCACACACTTTTCCAGGCCTTTACTACAGTCATCAGTAGTTATTTGTTTGTGGGTCTTTGTGCTGTCAGTTTAGTCTTCACTAACTGAAAAGCTCTATTGGGTTGAGAGGTGACTGACTCTGCCACTGAAAAACATTCCATTCTTTTACCTTCTAAAGCTCTTGGGTTGATTCCGCTGTATGTTTTGGGTCATTATCCATCACTGTTCTGTCGGTTTTATAGCATTTGTCTGAATATGAGGAGAATTGATAGATCTGTATACTTAAGAATTCCTTCTGTTCCTTATGGATCAGTTATACCTGATAAATATAAATACTAAGCTTTTTTTGTGATTAATTTTTGATATAAATGCTCTTTGAATAAACTTTCTTAGCTAAAACTTGTTCAAGACCCAATGCAAAATGAACTCATAGCAGGTCCAGCTCATTCAGGATGTGGATTCATGTCGCTGTTATCAGTTGTTTTAAAGTTTCTTATGGTTTTGTGGATGTTTCAGTCTCAGGTTTATGATAAAACTAAGGATGAGCAGGTCTGAGATGAAAAAGGAATCAACACTGAGAGTAAAAACAAAGCCTGACATCACTATGCCCAACACTGAGGCAGGGATGACCATCAGATCTGGAGGATTTAGAAATAACATGAAAACCTGCTTCAAGTCTTAATCATGTTCTGGATCCTTTTCATAAAATGTCATTAAGATACATGTAATTTATTTATTTATTTTTAATCAGAGCAATGGCTGCCTTTGTTTCAGAGTGACAGAAAACAGTGCCCCAGCATCCTCCAGGGGTGAAGAGTCTGGAATTAGATCCTGACCCTGTTCTTGGGCCCAGACATGGAACAGACCTAATTTGTGTGAAATTTTCACTTTGAAATGTGCTGTAGTTTTAGACACAGACAGATGGATTATAAAACCCTTATAATAATGAATAAACATGTCATATTGTTTCTACCCTGTGTGAGCATTTTACTAAATAGTGAAAATACATTTACAAATGATAGAATTTAATTAACAAAATGTAATAAGTTTGTTTTTATTTTCATTTAAGTTTTTTTTTTTTTTGTATTTTATGCATTTTTGATAATTGAAGTAACTTTCAGCTCAGTTTTTACTTATTTTATTTACATTAATTAGTCAGCTCTCTTTTAAATATTTTTACTGTTTTATCTTTTTTTATTTTATATTTGGAAGTACTCAATTTTTAACTTTGCTTGTTATTTTCTCATTTGAGTCATATACTTCTTGTTTATTATTAGCTTTTATTTTTTTTTATTCTACTTGTTAATTAATTGCTAAAATTAAGTTTTAATGTGAGTTTATTCTGATGGTTCTTATTTACATGTTGTACAACTGTGTTTGTTGCGGTGTTCAACCTGCAGTTTTCTCTTCCAACCGGGAGGGGGCGATAATGCCACGTGAGCCCCTTTTATCAATGTGCAGAAGAAAGAACCACGTGACGAAACACAGGCAACATGGCGGCTGTTATGGTACTTGCGGAGCTGAAGTTCAGAGACGGAAAAACCGAGAAAATCCAAGTTAAAACCGAAAAGAACCTGACTTCTCTGATCTCCGGGATTCAGCAGCTGAACGCGGACGTCTCACAGCTTCTGAGTGAGTTAGTTGAGCAGGAAAAAGGCCACGGAGTCTGCGCAATAGGTGAGCACCTGTCCTTACGTCAAAGTGTTAAAAACATTACTCATTTTTAACATTACTCAGCAAATAAATGAAGAAGACGTAAAACAGGATTAAATAGAATCAATCTGAGCAGGTGTCAATCAATGTCCGCCATTTTTGTCTTGACAGAATATGTGTACAGGTTATCCAAATGTGTCACAAATCTGAACAAAATATCAATACAAAATTAACTATACAAATACAGCAAAGCGAACAAAAATGTTCACAGTAAATTAAAAATAATAAATAAATAATTGTAAATACAGCTGATACCGTTTTCCGCTGTGGCTCATTGGATTAGCATTAGATTAAGTATCCAGTTTTAATTGTGTCGTCATTTACCTATATGTTTATCAATTTAAAAAGAGTTTGACAAGTCAACAAAGTCACAGTTTGTGGTAAAAAGATTAAAGCAACATGTAATCTTAAAACAGCTCAGTGGACTGATAAACCTCACCAACACCAAAATGACAGCTGCCTAGACATATTTCAACTTGTTCTTTTAGAACAAGGTGAAAAATTATTAAAAGATGTGAAAATCCCTCCATTAAGGTCATACTGAAGTATTCGCAACACCTCCATGACTTTCTGTTGCGCAGTCTTTAAATGTTTGTGTTTTCACAATCTGATACTATCCACTAAATCGGAGACTTTCTTGAGCTTTATATTCTTGAGTAATTGTCTTTATACTGGGAAAAAAAATCAAGTAAACGATGGAATAATTCAAACAAGATTTTAAAAAACATTGTCTCGCCATAGCTTGCAATACAATTCTTATTCATAATAAATCTTAATGAACCTTATAAAATAAGAAGGTCCCATGTGGCACAACCGGAAGGAGCATCACATTCGTTGTTTTGATAATCAGTAATTGTCTTGAGTAATGTTGTGACAGTGGTCTCAATTGTCAGATTCCATCTCGTTAAATATGAATATTTTCTGGGTTCATTCCTCTTCTATGACAGTAATCTTACTTTAATTGAGATTTAATGTTTATCACTGGGTACTACTTCAGATTTGCATGGAGTAAGTATCATTAAATACTCATTAAAGCTGGACCTCCATGTCATCATAAAACATAGAACCAGCTGCATTTAAATAAGGTCAAAAACAAACAAAGGAGGGTGTTGACACATAGATTAAACTGTTATGTCAGATTCCACTGTTCTCAGGTAAACTGGTAACGGGTGACGGATTGTGACTGGACAGGAATCAACCAAAGCTTTTGTCTTTCCAAGGACGAGTCAAGTATCAGTCAGTGTTCATATGTTAGGTGTTACTGTGTTACCCGAGTTGATATGATGTCTGCCTCAACAGGTGATGAAGAGGATGACAGCGAGGAAGATGATGATCAGCAAGAAGATTCTCCAGACTCTGATTTGCAGCCCCCATTCAAGAAGTTGAAAACAAGAAACACAGCCAAGGACAGGTGAAGGACTTTGATCAGTCTAGCTCAAATGTAAAGTTTGACCTGACACTTGAACTAGAAAATAAATACAGTCCGATTGTGTGGGAGCATTTTCACCTCTGTGATGGACATGGACGTTGTTTTAGTTTCTGGAGAAATAACCAGATTTGAAGCATGCTTGAGGAAACAAAATTGAACTGTTTCTGATCAATGATGTACTTATGAGATCATTTACATGATCAGAATGACACACAAAGACGTTCAGAGATATTTTTATTTTTGTAAAAAAAAAACATGAATAAATGTTGACGTCTTGGATTTTTCATATTGACAACCTTTATCTGGAAGAAGGCGATATCTGACATCTAAATATGAAAAAATGTCAAACTGTAGAGATGTGTATTTCAGCTTCAGATTTGACAGGATGATTTTGTTTTATTTACTTTAGTCTGTTTTTCATTGACAATTTTCAATGCTTTCTCTGAATTTCAACATTGACATTTCTCAGTTTTTGACCATTACTTCAACATATTAGTGAAATAAAGCTGACATACTTGAGACAACAAATCAGTCATCCCTCTTCCTTTCAGCATGTTTAAGTTCTAATGATCCTACCTGGAAGTTCTTTTTTTTTTGTACAATAAACTGAATTAATTCACTTATCAAAGACATGTTAGAGTTTTATGCATATTTACATAATTATCATCCCTCCTGTAGTTTGTTTGTAATATTTGTGTGGTTAGTCTGATGTCTGTGTTCAGGCCTATATTTATAAATCACATTGAATTAACCTTATTTTATCTTCATGTATTTGTCTCTGGATTATTTTACTGCTCTGTCCTACATTACATTTTTCCCAGTTTAGTATGTGAATGATGAACTCTGTTCATGTTTTGTGTATGATTTTATGTAGTTTTACTTCGTCTTTGATGACAAATACTCTAGTAATGATTTGAGCTTCTTAAACATGTTTATGAATTTCCACTGAACTACGTGACTTCATAATATTCTATTTTTTCACTCAGAAAAAATAGGCAGAGCAACACTGAGGTGACGTCAAGAGACAACTGTTTAATTTTTCACATTTAAAAGATATTTAAAAAACAAAACAGTCTAAAACTTGTTTTTTCATTTTATTTTGTACTAAACATTTCACGTTGACCAGTGTGAGTCATTAAACACATAAAAGGTCTTTAATTTAACTGAATGACAATTGGAGAGTTGGCAGCTTGTTCACACTACTGAACTGAATATTACCATAGCAACAGCAGGCTTTACACAGGTGCAGCGGCCCAGGTGTCACAGTGAACACCACCAACCAATCACAGCGCAGGGGTTTTTACGACAAATGATTGACAGCTGCAAGTTGTATGTCTGTGTGTCACACAGCAGACAGTGGAAGGTAAACTGTCACATTTATTCCTGACATTCAGCGCTCAGGGCAGAGTCTTCCGCTCGAGTTCCGGTAACTTTCAGGGCGGAGCTGTTATCCTGCCAATCATTGCTCAGGGTGTGGACCATGTAGCCTGACAGTCAATGCTCAGGGTTAGTCATTAAGGCCTGGCAGTCAACACTCAGGGCACAGTCAGGAATTGAAAAAGGCACACACTGATTGTCAGCTGACAGAAAGTGATCCATCAGGCCTTCCTGCATCGGCCCCGCCCTCTAGGTGTGGATGAGTGGCGGCCGGTGGCTCTGATTGGACGGCTTGCTGCAGAGAAGGGCGATGCAGACCGGCAGGACGCAGTAGCCCACGGCTCGCGGGTCTGCACGTGTGCACGAGAACAGGAAGAGGAAAAGCTGCAGGTATGGCAGCAAGAAGGCAGCTGCCCACAACCAGGCAGGAAGAGGAGGGAGACGCGCACGCATGGTCTGAGTCCAGCTGATGGCAGGAGGTGGAGCTGATGGTCCGGCCACGCCCCCTCTGTGCACATGCTCCAGGCTGAACCTCTGAACCTCAAAGACATAATAGACGAGCAGGACACTGAGGAGCAGGTAGAGAGCCACGCCCACCCAACCCATCCGCTGACGGAAGTTCATCATCCTCCATTCTGAAAGGCAAATCAAAAATCAGTCATCAATAATGTGCTATACTCATTATCCATTCTGACAAGACAACCAATAACTGATATTTAGCCATCAATATGGTACAGTATTAATCATCCTGCATCCAGAAGGGAGAACAGTCACTTCCCATACCAATGAATCAATGGACTCATTCTGATCAGGTTTGGGAACAGGTCCAGGTTTGGGTTCAACCCTCTCATAACAATGGGATTGTGCCACATTTCCCACTGGGATCAATTACCTTTATCAGTCAATTACCAATTACTACCCTCAAAAGACCAGTAGTCAATATTAGTTATACTACAGTTGATTAACATTGCAAACATGACTAATTCTCAGATTAGTTACTTGGTAATTAATATACATATAACTAATCTAATATGAGATCAGTTTTCTGATCTGTTAGAGACTTATTCATTTTATTCATCGTTCAATATTAATTGAACAGTACAAAATCTGATCTGAGGTCAGTTTATCGATCTGTTACAGACTCACACGTTTCTTGTCATTTTTCTCGATTCAAACTGATATGTTTTGCTTCATTGACCTCCATCTTGTTCGCCGTTTTCTTCGTGTCCTCTTGGTGTTTTTTTAATTGTCAGCCTGTTTTCGTCCACTCGGTTCGTTTCTTCGGTTGTTCTTACCTTCGTTTCGCTGATTCTTTGTGATTAAATTCTGTTTTTCCCTGGTTTTAATCCGTTGGGTCCTGTTCGCTCCGGGAGGCGCCGTCTCTTCCTGTTTTGTCACATGACACCCGAGACGGAGCCTCGGCCTGGTTCTGCAGCGCCCTCCTGTGGACGATGGCCGCAATAACATCAAACCAAGCAATTTTTAAAAAACATATTTCCTGTCTACTTTACAACCAATTTATTTTAGATATTCACTCCTTTTCATACTAACATTATTACACAGATTCTTTTTTTTCTTTAGGGGTGTCACTATATACTCATGTTTGTGAAGTCACAAGTTGTTTTAATATTGTTTTAATACATTAATATACAATACATTTTCTATCATCTTTTTGGATAGTGATCTGATCTCATGTGTTTTTTTTTTAGCTTCCTACATTCCAGAAAGTTCAGCAAGATCAAAACTTTATTTTACGGTTCAGAAAAGTTTGTGCAAGAGGTTTTTTTTTAACCTCCTAAGACCCAGGAAATGTCAGCAAAATACATGCTTTTTTTGTTTTTTTTTTATTAAATAAGTGCCTATATTGGAAACATCATGATGCAACAGTTTTTTCAGATGCAGTTTTCAAAATGTTTATGGAATGTCCTTTGTGGTGGACAGTTTTCTTTTCTTTCTTTCTTTCTTTTTTTTTTTTTTTCTTTTTTTTTTTTTTGGTACAAAGTTGTGAAACTCTTGTCCACAAATGTGGACAGAAAACTCATAGCTGGGTCTTATCAGATTAAATTTAACTTTTCTCCAACGCAACAGTTGCCTCTAAATTTTTTTTCAAATATAATCAATGAATGCTGAAATCCTGTACTTAGTTTTAACATGGAAGAGTCTACACTGACTGGGTCTAATATATGCAGATCTATTTCCACCAGTTCTTGAGGTACATCTGGATCATCCACCATTGTTCTTTTAACTCTAGAAAAGGTTCTCTGAGTTGTTTGTCCAGTTCTGAGTCCAGCTGAGGTGTCTTTATTGTCCCCAGACAATCTGTTTGGGTTGAATGTGTAATCCATTTCATAAAAGTGACTAAAAACATCTCATGTTCAGCATGTAGTGGTGTCTTGGAGGAGGAAGGAGGGATAGTGACATTTGGGTGACTGATACTGTCTTTTTTATTTCAGAAGAGGACATCCTGTGAGCCGGACCACAGCTCTGTGATAGGGTCTTCTGAGAGAGGGTTCAGTCCACTTTCCGGACATCCAGAGCTCCATGTCCGTCTGGTGGACCTTCAGCTCCTTGGAAATTACGTAAGAGAAGGACCCATTTTGTCTTTGGATTTTCACTGCATGTCACCGCATAATGATTTTCATTTCTATATTCACCTCATTTGCATACAGTAGAAAGATTCACATTTTTCCCAGTGTTCCACACTGCAAGACCAAAAAGACAAAAATAACGGAAGTCAGGGGTGTCAAACACATGGTAGTTCAGGGACCACATACAGCCCAATGTGGTCTCAAGTGGGCTGGACCAGTAAAATAATGAGGATAATAACCTAATTAATAATCCAATTTTTTTTCTCTTTGTTTTAGCGTGAAAAAAGTTAAATTACGTTATTAAAATGTGAATAACCTGAACAACCATGTACAACCTGAAATTTCTTAGAAAAAGAAATGCAATTTCAACAATATTATGTTTAAGCTTATTATTATATAATCTTATACTTATTAGCAGGTCTTATATTGTTAAAATTGCACTTTTTCTCATAAGACATTTCATTTTGTTAATATTTGGTCAGGTTATCTATATTAAAAAAGCCATGTGGCCTCTGTGTGAGTGTGTGTGTTTTTCGGGAATCACACAAAATCCAGACTGCTGCAGTTTGGCATACTTATGTATTTTTGGTCAAGGAACACAATAGTGAAAACAAGTTGATAGGACCAATATTTTCAGCGATATTAGTCATTTTGGAATACAATACCCTTACAGTCACTTTGCTATGCCCAGAACGCTTTGGCAGTGACTGCTGGAGAAATGCAGGACAGCATGCACGAATAACAGCATAAAAACTAGCACATCTGGAACCCTTGGATCCCTACAAGTCAATGCGTTAGTTCCCATTTAATTGTGAAAATATAGTTTGTAAATGTAAATATTTTCATAATGTGATTTTACTTTTTTCATATTAAACCAAGAAGGCAATTTGAATTGTCATTATTTATTTATTATTATTATTACTGTTATTACCATGATGATGATGATGAAGTTATTATGCTGTTTGCTGTATGTGGCCCCAGAACTAAAACAAGTTTGATATCCTTGACTGATCATCTCTTTAGTGTAATTTTTGCACTTCACATATTCATCCTGTGGACCAGATTGGACCCTTTGGCGGGCTGATTTTGGCCCACGGGTCATATGTTTGACACACCTACATAAAAACCATGACATGTAAAGGAAAATGGTGTAAATGACACAAGATGAGACCAATACAAGACCAAGAAATAAAAGACATCAGACAAGAAGGGTATGATGCAACTAATTAAATATATTTAATGGAAAGTAAAGAGACAAAAACACTGTGTAAAAGTTGACAGCAGATGACCCAGACTGGATCAGAGAGAAGGTCTGAATAGAGTAAAGTTAATATTCATTATTATCAGTCTGTTGTTCCTTTCTGATTTGGTGTCAAAATGATTTAATCGTACATGACTTTTAGACTCTGAATGTCTCAGATCCTGGACTTTGTCTCTTTTACCGCAGATCTTCTCAGACTGTCCTCCTTCTGGTGGATTCCATGTGGACTCATGCTGTTCTGAGGTCTTTCTGTCTTCAGAGTCTGATCTGAATGAAGGCGCCCGTTTGTCACGCGTTAAAACCGGACTTTGTGAATGAGTCCGGTCCCTTCCGTTCCATCCGTTGCCATGGAAACCCGTTTAGCTGCTGCAGTGCGGGGTGTCGAGCCTCCTGCTGGTCCTCCTACTCTGCTGACGAGTCCGGTTCTGATCCGGTTCGAGGGGTCCCTATGTGAAATTCCTTTCATTCAGATGCAGACGCTCAGCTCTGACATGTTTTAGGGCATTTCAGAATAAACCCAACTATAATCCAAATGATGCTGTATGATAATAAGATGAACTTTAAACTTTGGTGATGTTTGACAGTGATTGGTTCCGCCCTCTGTGTGGGCCAGACAGACCACAGTGAGTCCAGAAACATCGACATTTTATTAAATATCTGCTGTCGGATGTACTGAGTGGGCCAAGAGGATCCGAGGTTTTTATTTCACAGCATTGGTGATTGGAAAAAAAGGGGGGAAAAAAAGCAGGGGAAGAAATACCACAGAGGCGTCATAGCGCACATTTTAACGCAGTTCGGCGTTCCGTCGATTCCGCACAGAACCGCAGAAGAACCAGAGGAGCAGGTGGATGTCTCATCTAAAGACATGTCTTCTGCTTTGGTGATTCTACGCCGAATTGAAGTGCGGGTCGTTTCCAGTTATTAAATTCTGGTTTTGTGTTTTCACTGGGTTTATTTCTGTGTAAATCCGCAGAAAATCTGTTGAGCGCAAGTTTTGAGCGGAGTCTGGAGGAGATGAACAGACGGAGTTTTTTCATGTGTGATGCTGGGAATAAAAAGTCATGTTTTTTGTGTTTGATGTAAGTGTCATCTCGGTTAAACTTATTGTCTTTTCGGACAGAGTGTGATTGGACTGGACTGACTGATCTGGAGGATATTTTATTCAACAGATGTTCTTCACCAGAGTCCAGATTTTAGTCACGTCGTCGCAGTCTGTGGGAGTCATTCTGCGCCGAACCGAGCCCCGGATGGGTCCATTCGGTGGGCTCTGATCCGCTGCCTCTCACTCTTGTCCTTTATCCGCTGATGATCGGAGACGCCTTATAATAATAGACTTTTTTACGGACTCTGGCGTGACGTTCCTCCGCCCTGGACGCATCGAACGGGGATCGCCTTGGAAACGGTTCAGCCCCTCCTCCCTGCGCCGCTCATCGGGGATGATCGGTGCCGAGCTCCGCCGCCTGCTCTCCCGCTAAGTTCCGGTACCGACCCGGTCCGGCTCCGGTGAGCAGATGTTTTCCGGCAGGATGACTCTGTATGGGCAGTTGGAGGATCTGCAGGACCTGGCATTCATCGAGAGGCCGATCCGCAGGAGTCTGAAGGTATGTAGAACCTTCTCTTATGTTTTCTTTTTTTTTTTTTAATTGAGATGAAGAGGGACAGTGTTACATGTTACTGGACACATGTGATGTTTGTGACATGAGAAGTCCTGGTAATGAGGCTGAGATTCCGTCATGTTGATGAGTCAGTGGGTGGAAGATCAGCATCAGCATCAGCAGCAGAAAGAGAAGAAGAAGAAGAAGAGGAGGAGGAGGCAGAGGGGAGACCCGCAGCGTGACGCAGTTTCACACAGACAGACCGACAGACAGAAAGATGGAGAGACAGGTGGAGAGACAAATGGACAGACAGAGAGACAGACAAGACAGACAGATAGACACAGAGAAAGAGAAATGAGGAGACAGGACAGACAGATGGAGATATGGATGGAGAGACAAATGGACAGATATAGAGAGAGAGACAGGTGGAAAGACAGACTGACACACACATATATTTATATATATATATATATATATATATATATATATATATAGAGAGAGAGAGAGAGAGAGAGAGAGAGAGATGGATGGAGAGACAGGACAGACAGACACATAGGTGGATAGAGACAGACAGACATGGACAGACAGAAGACAGTTCCAGTTTAATGTTTGTTCAGATTCTTAGTGTTCATGTCTTTTGTTTGTACAGATAAACGCATACAGGATCACTGTCAGTCATTAATGTTGGAAGTTTCATCATTTTATTTCATTTCACTTCATTTTATGTAATTTTTTTGAATTTTTGGTCTGTGAAGGTGGAGGAGGGGGTGGGGCTTTAGGATGACAATGTGATGATGTATTTAGGGGGCGGGGCCTGGGAGAAACCCCAGCGTCATGACAACGTAGACACACACCCCCATTTCCTCCCACTCACACACTGTCTGAAACCATCCAATCAACTTGTGTGTGTGTTTGCACTAAACCAACCAGAAACGGGTTAACAGTTGAGTTCACATCTGTCATAAAACCAGTACCTGAACTGTAAACACACACGTGTCATGTCAGAAACATGTGGATTTAATGACCAGAAAATCCACTGGCTGGATTTACATCTCAGTTGTTTCTTTAAAACTCAAACCCAACGTCTGCTTTAACAAAGAAACAGTCTACAAAGACCTGATGAAAATCACTCATAGTGTGTTTAATCATATTTAACCCAACCAGGATCTTTTCTTAACCTGAACCAATGAAACCTAAACACATACATGAGTGTGGATGTGAACTCAGCAGATCCACCTTCCACAACACTGACCTGAAGACCAACGGGGTTTGTCCTGTTCAAAATGAAGGAAGCGTGTCCATTCTGATCATGTGACCACACCTTCAACTGGCCAGTTATTAACACTTTAAAGCTGCTTTGATAATTCTATGATTGATGAAAAATGACATTTTGTTACGTCTGGTAACCTGTTTACTGTTATCTTATCATTAACCTTAGAGCATCTTATTACTTTGTTTGTATATTCTCTAGTTTGTCTAAGAATGTTAGCCTCATAACATAATTGCCTAAGTCATATTTTTGGCCAAACTGTGATATCTGTATAAAATTAAGCAGCAGGATAAGATAAGATAAGATAAGATAAGATAAGATAAGATAAGATAAGATAAGATAAGATAAGATAAGATAAGACTTTTTTTATCCCACCACAGGGGAAATTTGACAGTTAACAGCAGCAACATACAACAAGCAACTGCAGAGAAAAAGACAGGTAGAAAAAATACAAGTGAAAATGAAAAATATAAAGAGTAAAATTTTTTAAAATGGTATTTATGTAAACATTTATATAAATAAAGAATTTGAATAGTAAAGTTATGCAGATATCATAATTATGCTTTGAGGCTAACATTATTAGACAAACTACAGAATATATGACAAAGTAATAGAAGTCACATTGATGTAAAATTTAAACCTTTTTACAGAGTCCTAATGACAAAAACTAGATAAGTGTGTGAAACTATGTTTTTGTCAGCCTGCAAGAATGTGTCAAACCCTTTTTGACTGTCATATTTCTATAAAGCTCCAGTCAGAGAGAGTGTCAGATGATACTATACTATATTATACTATACCATTAAATAACATACTATTGCACTGATACTATATTTTTCTCTGGTGTGTATTTGTTGTTCATCTGTTCATGTTGTCAGTAACTTGACTTTATTCGAGTAGACACAGGAAACTGAGGTGAAACCTGAGAAACTGAACTGGACTCAGATAATGGATCAGGCACAAACTGAATGTCCATTGCTGTTTTGTTTGTTTGTTTGTTTCAGTCAGCTGAGGAGATTGATCAGCTGACTGTAGATGAGGACCTCAACGACATTGAGAGGGCTGTGTACCTGCTCAGGTGAGTTCTGGGGGCGGAGTCACCTCCACAGTGTCAGACCTGTCTCAACCGTCCTCCTTCTTTCCTCCATCTGTCAACACTGTCTTCCTCCTTTCTGTCCTCCTTCCATGTGACCCAGTAAATGTGCATCTAATTAAACCCCAAAGTTAATTTTCCTTCTGTCGGTTCCCAGCGGCTCTAAACCAGTTCACTGAACTCTATTCAGTCTGCTCTCACAGAACCAACATCATCTCAATAACCACATTAAACCACTGAAATTTTCTAAGAGTTTAAAGTTCATTTCATTGGTGAGGGGTTGGTGCTATATTCACCAATATTTGGCTATCAGAAGCTGATTTAATAATTCTATTCAATCGCAATTAATCTTCACTGGTTGCAATAAAATATTTGTACCTCTTTTTGTGATGTGATTGTAACAATGGGATTTATTCTTAATAGATAAAGTGTAACTGGGACTCAGTATGTAATCATTGCACATGGTCAAAGGTGATACTGATGTGTATAAAAAGGAATTAAAAGAGGAATGTGTGTGAAAACAAATTATTCCAAGTTTATGGGCAATAGTGTATTAACACTTTGTAGTTCACTCGTACAAATACTCTGAAATTCAAAATGTCAACCTTAGTGTGCTATTGGAGGACATACCCAGATTCTATTATGTTTGTGAAATTTTTGAAAATTTTTTATTGTTATGTAGAAATTCAAGGTCAATGAAGTTACCTTATTTTGTTCCTTACCCATAAGTGGCAAAGGAAAAAAAAAAATCCAAGAAGTATATATAAAAAATACAAGAAAAACACATGTAAGGTGAAAGGAACATGTATGTAACCACTTTTAAGAAAGGGAAAAGATAGCATATTTACTAATTCAGTTAATAATTACCTTAATGACTCCAAAAATATCAAACCATGTAAAAAGAACAAAGCACACAGAACCTAGTCTAATGAATGAAGAAGTTGTGAGAGTGTAGATGTGTGACAACAGGTACCAAATAGTTTCCAAAATGGTGACTGAGGTCACATGGGGGCAAGGATGAAAAAAAAAAAAAATACAAACAAGATGGTGGATCCAAGATGGCTGTTTGGACCATCTGGGGTGAAGAGGATAAAGGAATGTGGAGCTCTGGGGTTCCAGTTTGTTTATGGAGGTGCCAGGTGAGGTTTGAGGTTGCAGAGAGGTTAGTCAGTTTCAGGCAAAGGTAAACTAAACCAAACAAATTAACTCAATGCATGAACTTTAATGGAGTTTGTGCCTGGCCATGCTGTGATATGTATGCACGGGTAACATTACTAAGTCCATGGATGAAGAGATGAAGCTTTTGGCATCCTGTTTTGAGTCCAGTGAGCTGCAGACTTGGAAGGTTTTCATACTGTTGAGATCCGTGTTTGTCCTTTGTCCTTGTATATTTGTCTGGCTGATGTTGATTCCATCCTGTTGCCCCAAGGCTCAGCTGACATAGTCTGTGTTAAAACCACTGGCAAAAAAATTCATAGCTGAACTTTACAACAGGGTCATTTCAGACAGGCACTCACACTGTCCAAATTATGGACTCCCAATATCCTATTAAAAGTATAATAAATCTGATTTGTTCTTCAGACAAACATGGTTCAAGACTAACTTCTCTACATCTACATTCTTCAGTCTTCTGTTTCCTGTCTATATTTCCATGTTTATGTCCTGTACCTCCTTCTTAGCTTACTATTGTTTCCTCCCCTCTGTAGTTTTGGTCAGGAGGTGCAGAGGGTCAGTGTTATCAGTAACCTGCCGAGTCTGGTCCGTCAGAATCCAGCTGAGACGTTCCGTCGGGTCGTTCCAAAGGTCCGGGTAGGTCCACGTTTCCATCTGTTCACTGTGAACATGTTTCTCTGTCAGCGGGTTGATACTAATAAAATAAAATGCAGATGTAAACATGGAATCCCCTGTAAAGAAGACAGTTGGGATTAAAATCAGTTCAAGAATCATAGTAAAATAAACATTGTCTTTACAACCCTGAAGTGTAAATACATTACATTACACTGTCATTGAATAAATTCATCTCCAGAAACTTTTCATCAAACCAACACATGAAGTTATTTCATCCTTGCAGCATCTCAGTACTTCTACACTTTAATATTTTTTTTTTTATCTGTCTGCATTTCTTTCTGATAGATAATGGTTCGCCACCATCCTCCAGGTTTTTAGAAAACATTGGACAGTTTTTTACCTGGTATTTGTAGTTTCAGCATCTCCTTTCAATCATTGTCTCACAAGTGTTGTCCAACTGGTGGTCCTCAGTTCATCTTTGCTCCTGAAGGACTAGACCTTTCTCAGGTTTTGGACCAAATCAGGATTACAGTGACCTGGTTCAGATCTGTGTTATTTATTAATATTGTCTCCATTCGCTGCACTTTTTTCATTGTTTTATTCTGTTGCGTCTCTTACATAGTTGTTGAATTTAAGTATTTGTTGTGTTTGTGACTCAGGAGGTCCTGAATGGAGCTGGAGCTGAGATCCAGTTGGCAGCAGCTGCATCCTTTTTAACCATCCTACAAGATGACATCATCCTCATCCACACCCACACCTACTCCATTCTGAAGACTGTGCTGCTCCACCTGAACCACAGAGACACAGGTAACCTTCACATGTTCTCAGACCAGGAAATATCCAAAATTGTTCCATTTATTGATTATGTTATGCTACTGATTTTGCTCTATTTGTGGTTGATGTTGCTCTGTTTTTTTTCTCTGTTTGCCAGTTATGTTGCTCTGTTGATGGTATTGCTCTGTTGTTGTTTTCTGTTTGTTGCAGCTGATGTTCTTCTATTTGTTGCTGATGTTTTCTCAGTGTTCTGATGGTTGATAATGCTCTGTTAATGTTTCTGTTTCTTGTTGATGCTGCTCTGTTCATTGTTGCTGCTGGTGTTATTCTATTTGTTCATGACATTGCTCTATTTTTCATTGACGTTGCTGTCTTTGTTGCTCTGTTTGTTGACAGTGGTGAGCAATGCCTGGTTGGAGACCCTGCTGTCAGCCATTGGCGCTTTACCCAAGGAGACAATCAAACAGGAGGTAAAGCGACACCTGATCCAGATCCATACTCCATTTATGAGATTTGTTTTGTATCACTTGTCTTTACTCTGTCCCAGGTTTGTTCTCTACAGTGGGATTTATGTGCCAGTCTACGCCTCTAGGGATTTCTTTAAATAAATCTGACCTAAAACATGCTCAGATTCTCACTGGATGAAAAAACACTGTAGCTGTAATCATTTATTTATTGTTGGACATGATCCAGTCTTATTTCAGTAACTGGTCTAGCCTCCACAGATACTTATAGTGTCCACAGAATATGATCCCAACTGCATTCTGACTTCTTTGCACAGCCAGTGTCATTATTTCTGGCAGCAGATGTCACCTTCCAGACTGTTAAATACTGTTAAATATGCTGGTGTGGTATTCGTTGGTCATCGTCCGGTGGAGGGTAACAGCAGTGTTGAATCTTCTCCATCTGTACACCATCTCTACAGCTTAATAGTCGACTCCGAACATTTTAGAAACTCTTCGGAAATCCTCTCCACCCCGCTGAGCATCTCGGCGTTTCTACTGATATTTTCAGAAATCTGTCTTGAGCTATGACACACTTCTATAAAGCTTCACATCAGACTCTGACAGTGCAGATCCACAGTTATTTAGCCTGGTATCCATGTGGCTCTTTGAAAACGGCTGACGCTGATGTACAAAAACCTACGATGGTGTCATGTCCACAGCAGAAATTTGTCATTTAACCTGTTCACCTGTCTGATAATCAGATGGTCCAATGTTTTTACCACACAATATGTTAAAGACTGGATCATTTTCAACAATAATATATTAACAAGTTAAATGTCTTTAAATATTTTTAATTTTGGGAAGTTTTAAGATGTGTTTTTAAATCTGGTCTTGTTTTAGGCCACATTTAAAGACTTGACGGACTCAAAAACACCACTGTGCCTGTCTGTCTGCCTGTCTGTTATCTGTCCACCTGTCTGCCTGTCTGTTAACTGTCTACCTGCCCACATGTCTGTCAACTGTCTTCCGGTCTATCTGTCTGTTAACTGTCTACCTGTCTCTTAATTGTCGACCTATCTAGCTGTCTGTTAACTGTCTACCTGTCTGTTAATTTTCTATCTGTCTGCCTGTCTGTTAACTGTCTACCTGCCCACATGTCTGTTAACTGTCTACCTGTCTATCTGTCTGTTAATTGTCTACCTGTCTGTTAATTGTCTACCTGTCTGCCTGTCTGTTAACTGTCTACCTGCCCACATGTCTGTTAACTGTCCACCTGTCTGTTAACTGTCTACCTGTCCGCCTGTCTGTTAACAGTCTGTCTGTTAACTGTCTACCTGTCCACCTGTCTGTTAACTGTCTACCTGTCTGTTAACTGTCTACCTGTCCACCTGCCTGTTAACTGCCTACCTGTCTGTTGACTGTCTACGTGCCCACCTGTCTGTTAACGGTCTGTCTGTTAACTGTCTACCTGTCCACCTGTCTGTTAACGGTCTACCTGGCTGTAAACTGTCTACCTGTCTATCTGTCTGTTAACTGTCCGCCTGTCTACCTGTCTATTAACTGTCTTCCTGTCCACCTGTCTGTTAACTGTCTACCTGTCTGTTAACTGTCTACCTGTCCACCTGTCTGTCTGTTAACTGTCCACCTATCTCTTAACCGTCTACCTGTCTATCTGTCTGTTAACTGTCCGCCTGTCTGTTAACTGTCTACCTGTCTATTAACTGTCTTCCTGTCCACCTGTCTGTTAACTGTCTACCTGTCTGTTAACTGTCTACCTGTCCACCTGTCTGTCTGTTAACTGTCCACCTGTCTGTTAACCGTCTACCTATCCACCTGTCTGTCTACCTATCTGTCTATTAACTGTCCACCTGTCTCTTAACCGTCTACCTGTCCACCTGTCTGTTAACCGTCTACCTATCCACCTGTCTGTCTACCTATCTGTCTATTAACTGTCCACCTGTCTCTTAACCGTCTACCTGTCCACCTGTCTGTTAACTGTCTACCTGTCCACCTGTCTCTTAACAGTCTGCCTGTCTCTCTGCCTGTTAACTGTCCGCCCGTCTGTTAACTGTCTACCTATCCATCTGTCTGTCTAGGTGCTGAACCCTCTCCTCTATCAGTCTCAGCTGTCTCACTCTCTTCAGGCTCGTCTGGCCAGCTGTCGCATTCTGGGAAAAATTGCCAGCAAGTTCGATTCACATATGTGAGCTGCACCACATCTTGTACACATTGACACATTAACACACAAACTCCCTGTAAAATGACACAATATTCTATGTACTGAAGCATCACAACAGTTTTTTTCTCAGTTTTGTCTACATAGGATGCTAACTAACTGACCAGCTGTATGAGTTTTGATGGCTCCAGTGTCGGTAGGTTCTTGGCTCCATCTGATCTAATGTGACCCGGTGTGTTTTCTGTGTCAGAGTGAAGAAGGAGCTGCTGCCTCTGGCTCATTCTTTATGTCAGGATGTGGAGTTTGAGGTCAGAGCCTCTATGTGCCGTCAGCTGGAGAACATCGCCAGGGCCACAGGGTAAGAATAAGACAAACACCAAACAAGTAAACAAAAACAGATGATGACAGAGTCCGTCCTGTCCTTTAGGGCTGAGGACACTAGGACGGAGCTCCTGCCTGAACTGGTGGAGTTGGCTGGAGATGAGGAGAGCAGTGTACGCCTGGCTGCCTTCGACACCATCATCAACCTCATGGAGATGATAGACAGCGGTGAGTCA
Source organism: Sphaeramia orbicularis (assembly GCF_902148855.1). Classification (NCBI taxonomy): domain Eukaryota; kingdom Metazoa; phylum Chordata; class Actinopteri; order Kurtiformes; family Apogonidae; genus Sphaeramia; species Sphaeramia orbicularis. Next base: position 42,659,564 of record NC_043979.1, on the reverse strand, counting down.
GCAGTAAATAAAAAAAAAAAAAAAAAAAAACTGTCCAACAGAAGAAGATAATTCAATACTGTACCTGAGTAGAGTTTTTAGGTATATGAACTGTTTTTCTGGCTTCTTTTACTGCTTGACTTTTAACACAAATACATGTCCTTTCTAGGCTATAGTTTTAATGCTCTTGAGGTTAATTATGTGTTATTTTTATTTTTCATTTTTCTGCTTGAAACAATAGCATAGAAAAGATAATCCCATCATCAGTGAATCTCGCACATGAAAAACAAGGTAGAAAACAATGTAAAAGTGGTATCAGATGAATCAGACAGTTAACGGACACTCTGTTTGGTGTTATAATATTTCAGGTCTCTTGCTGATGTTTTAAAGTGATTTACACTTTGGAGGGAACTTAATGTTCATTATTTTCAGTCTGTTTTTTCTGATTTAAAGTTAGCAAGGTTTAAATAGACTTGACATTAGTTTAATATGATAAGGTTCCATTGAAATCTCCTTCAAAGAAAAATATGAAAAAATAAAATACACTGTATATGATGATAATAAATGAAACTGTGGATGAATGTCAGAGTGAGATTTGATGGGAGTGGTAAATGAGAGCATACAGAATAATAAGTAAAGCTCATACCAAACTAATAATAACTTCACAAACCGTAGTAAATAAGACAAGAAAATGTCCTGATTTGTTCTTATTCAGAGAGGGAGAAATGTGTACCAGGTGTCAGAGAGAATTCATTACTCAACAGTGTGGTACATTAGTAGAATCTGCCCCGTAGTAGACACTCGAAACACCACAGCTAGAGATCCCTCCTGTATCTAGACTTATATACAGAGCTGAAAATCTTGTGTTAATGTTTAAGCAACGTCTTTAAAATAGGATTGTTCACACTCTGGGTTTTCTCTTAATATTTCATTACCCTGTTTCTCATTTATTGCTGTCTGAAAAATCCTGATTTTCTAAGCTGTAGTCATGTAGTGTAGTCGTCTTTGTATGCATGTGCAGTCAGAGGAAAGTCCATTTTCCAACTTTAGAATATTTCACTTCAAGGACATTTCAGAGACTTTCACTGCAGTAAAGACATTGAATCACTACTTGTGCTTTATTCTACGTTGTTCCAAAGTATGCATAGTTGACAGGATGTTGTACTCTCAGACGACAGGCTCCATGTCGTGGTTCCCCTGGTGATGTCTGTGTGTGACTCGTCGTCGCAGGCGGACGAGGCCGTCATGGCGTCTTTGTCGTTCCAGTTTGGGAAACTGTGCAGTGGTCTGGCAGGTGACCAACATGTGTTCCACTTTGGTTTCTGATGATTCCTGTCTGTGTGTTTTTTGTGTTGATTTTGTGTGTTTGTTTGTTTGTGTTCCAGACTCCTTGTCAGATGAACAGAGGACTCGGCTGTTGCAGAAGTTCAAGTTGTTTTCTGTCTCAGGTTTACAGACTGAAGGAAACCACACTGAAACCAGCAGTGAGTCTACACTGATCCGCTGCAACTGCTGCTACAACCTGCCGGTACAAACACACCATTCATTCATTCATTTTTTTGAACCTCTTAATCCTCAAGAGGGTTGTCGGGGTGTGGAGCCTTTCCCAGCTACTACACACACTAAAACATGTAAATTACTGAGTTTATCTGTCAATCAGACTTTAACATCTGCAGGGCCCTCCCACTCTCCACAGGCCATGGTTGTGTTTGCTGACTCCGCCCATTTCCTGTCAGAAGTTTACCCATCGTTTGCCAGTCTGTGTTGTGACCCTGAGGTCAGCGTGCGACGAAGTGCAGCTGCTAGTTTCCACCAGGTCAGAAAAAAATCTGTAAAATTAAATGTAAATACTTGTGTTTTCTCCACTTGGTTTGAGTGAATATTAGGTCAAAGGTTCATGTAGATCAGCTCATTCATTTAACAGATTAAACCCATTGTGTTCATTTTTATTTGTTCCATTGTTTAACCATCATCTTGTACATTTAAACCTATAAAAACACTTCGATCCAGAATTTGACTCATCCAGTCCATGAGTCTCATCCTTGATTCAGATTATTTTCAGTTGGTTTTATGAGCCATAAGTAGTTTAGTTAGAATTTTATTTTGAGAAAGTGACTGGTTGAATTCTCCTTAGACCACTTACCAAACAAAGCAAAAAACCAAAACCAAGCTGATTTTACATAATATTCTGTTTCAGTTTAGTATTGGTTCACTGGACTTGTATTACAGTCTGAGGTCAGAGGTCACTCATTGTTTCATAATTTCCATGAACTGGGTGTATTTACATGATGTTTTCTTCTTCCTTTTTAGGTGGTGAAGCTTCTGGGTTCAAATCCACAATTGGTTCATAAAGAGCTTCTGTCTCTGCTGCAGGATGATGCCTTAGAGGTCAGAGGTTACTGAAATATGTCACATATGGCAAATATATATTCATATTTTCAAGTCTGTAAATGGGTCAGTGCAGAACAAGGATTTTTAACAGGTCTATTTTAAAATGATAATCTACGAAGCTGATAAAACATTCAGAATATTTTATAGCAGAGATTCATTACAACACTTTAAACTGAGCATTTGCTTTACTGTTTTTTCATCCAGAGGAACTGGCCTTTACACGTGTCATCATATATTCATATCTCCAGACTTCATATAAGTGTTTTTGTTGTTTTATTGCCTCTTTTCCATTTTCTAAAATCTCAAATGCATGTTATTGAAAATAAATGGATCTTATATGCAGTGTCATTGTATTTAAAGCGAGTAGACGGGGTGATGTAAACTGGTTACGTAGTCTGAATTGAAGCCGCTGAAAGTCATAAACATAAACATAGTAAGATGTTGAATCCAATCTGAAGAATCTGGACACCACATGGAAATTTCAAGATGGAGCTGCGTGTTCTCCAGGAAACACTTTAAGATGTTTTGTTGATGTTGTTTTTGAGGTGTTGGACGCTCTGATGAATCACCTGGAGGAAACTCTGGAGGCGGTTCTTTCCAGAGGAGAGAACACATCGGTGGACAACAAGGTAACAACACAAGCAAACAAGCAAACAAAAAAGAAATAACACTGTGGGCCAGATTTACTGAATGTTCCAGAGTCTCCTTCTTGGTCTTAATGATGAGAAAACGGATCAAGAGATTGACCATTCGCTTGTCCGCATCTGCACTGATCTGGTCTCTGTACTAGATCTTGGTGGTTCAGAAGGAGCTGAGCCATAAGGCGAGGTTCTCCTCTGACGTTGAGGTGGGTCAAAGTCATCTGGGTCTCTGCCTTTGGTACAACTATCTGAGTGGAGCCCCAGGGTTGGATGGGTCATATCCCTCAGTTGGCCTGGGAGCAGCTGGGACGTTGACCATTGGTTTTGGTCATTATACTGTGTCTTCTATAGTTGGATTTAACAGTCCATGTTGTCACCTCGAGGCTTCGTGTTATCTTTCAAATTCAGAACCATGGACAGTGCATCTTTTTTCCACTGTTTTACTGATGTAGGTTTAGACCAGGAGTGTCAAACTCATTCTAGTTCAGTGGCCAAATTTGATCTGAAGTAGGCTGAACCAGTAAAATAACAGCATAAAATGGAGAGAGGAGGATCTCATCTCCTCTGGGTCACTGCCTTCTTTTTCAATATTGTATGCATTGAGGTTGAAACCATCAGTCAGATCATCCAATTATGATGGTGTGAAGCTGATCCTGTTTTTTTGTGCTCATTAAATCTGGCCCCAACTCTTTCTTAAACCTTTTTACCTCCGCCAAGGAGGTTATGTTTTTGCCAGGGTTTGTTTGTTTGTTTGTTTGTCTGTCCGTTAGTGTGCAACATAACTCAAAAAGTTATGGACAGATTTTGATGAAATTTTCAGGGTTTGTTGGAAATGGGATAAGGAAGAAATGATTAAATTTTGGTGGTGATCGGGGGTGGGGGGGGCCCACGGGGGGGCCCATTTCCAACAAACCCTGAAAATTTCATCAAAATCTGTCCATAACTTTTTGAGTTATGTTGCACACTAACGGACAGACAAACAGACAGACAAACAAACAAACAAACAAACAAACAAACCTTGGCAAAAACATAACCTCCTTGGCGTGGGGGGGGGCCCACAGGGGGGGCCACTGATCAGCCTTGGCGGAGGTCTGCGCTCTCCGAGTGCTTCTAGTTACACTTTTGTTTCTTTGATGGTTCTCCCTTGGTTCTGGTTCTACTGTGGTCCTCTTGTTCCCCTCATCAGTTCCCAGAGCTGCTGTCGGCTCTTCTCTTAGCGGAGCAGACAGTTGGATGTTCTCTGCGTTGGAGGCTTCATGAGAAGCTGTTGCAGCGTTACAGCTGTTTGGCCCGACTGCTGCCTGGAGACATTCTGCACCAGAGCTTCTCCCCACGAATCTTCATTATCCTCACCACCAATGTCAGTACACCACAGCACAATATTCCTCCACAACACAACACGCTGTGAAGTTCAATAACAGAACATGCTTGCCATTTGCAGAAGGTGTTGCCAGTGCAGAAGGAGGCTGCTCGGACTTTCTGTACATTTCTCCGCTATAATCGGAAACAGGAGCAGCGCCAGGAAATGATGGAGCGACTGATCCAAGGTCAGAGTTCTGTCAGGTGATCTTTAATGTCATTGCAGTGTGAATATTTGGAGTTTATTTATGAGGACTTATCAGCTCATTGTATTTTATTATATATACTATATGGACCAAAGTACTGGGACACAAATTCAGGTGTTTCTTTTCTAACAGGGGTCTGGGATACAAAACAGTAATGACAAATGTCATAATAGAGTTTTGTATTGTAATAAACATCATTTCATTGCAATGGTTAGTTTTAAGTTATCTTTGCTTCCAAAATGCCTTAGAGATGGCTTTTACTTAATTTCTGTCCACATGGATTTTATTTTATTTTATTTTTTTTATCCATGACTGATTTTAAGCGCTCTAAATTTCTAAAATATTTTTCGTGCTCTAAATTTCTAAAAATTTTTTCTACCCCAGCTAACCATCTACTTTCTTCACATCTCACTTAGAAAGAAAAATCTCCCATTAAACTTAACTTTAAAGGAAATATTGATGTTCATCTCAAATCAGTATAAAAAGGATATCTTACAGCTGTAGCCATGATGTGTCCCAATATTTTTGTCCATATAGTTTATAAACATCAGTGTTTCCTTAAAGGTTAATGGGACTTTTTTCTTTCTCAGTGAGATGTGAAGAAAGTTGATGGTTTAAATAGCAGATATGTTTTCTATGTTATATTTAAAAACAAATGTTCTTGACATTTACTAATCATTGAATTCTGTTTTTATTTACATGTTCCACAGCATTTCAGCATTTTCAGACTTTGGGTTGTACAGTGTGTGTCTTCATCGTGTTTCTGTGTGTGTTCTCATTGTGTTTATGTATGGACTTTCAGATCTGGCTCAGGGACGAAGCTACTGGAACCGTTTGAGGTTCCTTGATGTTTGTGAAACGGCCACTGAGATTTTCTCCAGGAAATACTTTAACAAACACTTTCTGATCCCAGCGCTGGAACTCGTCCATGACCCTGTTGCCAATGTCAGGTAAGTCTAACACCTTCCTGTCCTCCCAGGCCGCTAAGGGGGGGGGGTTGTCTGTCCTTGTATGGGCAGTAGGCAGGGTTACTACCAGTAGTAACGGTAGTGGTTTAACCACATGTCTCAGTAATGGGATGGTAAGTAATTAAGTGTTGTTTGCAAAAGCTACACTTTTCCAAGTAAACCTGAACAATATGGAAGCACACAAGAGCTTGTAAATAAAGTAAAACAGTGGACAATAAGTGATGCTACCAACATGTAGAGATGTCCATTGTATGAGCACTAAGGACTATGAATGTGTGAGCGAATGAATAATGGATCAATAATGTAAAGCGCTTTGGATGCCTTGAAAAGCGCTATAGAAATCTAATCCATTATTATTATTATTATTATTATTATTATTATTATTATTAGTAGTAGTAGTAGTAGTAGTAGTAGTAGTAGTAGTAGTAGTAGTAGTACTACAACTTTTTGCTGTGTTCCTGTAGCTCAACTGGTTAAATCAGTGTAGTTCAGCTTAATTTAATAATATAGTCCTGCAGTAGTCTGTCTGAAAGGGTAACTTGCATGTTCTCCTGCTCACCTGTCCATCAGGTACAAGCTGTGCCAGTTGTTGCCACGATTACGCTCATCACTCCGGCTGCCATCTGACAAACAACTGCTGCAACAGCTGGATTTCTGTGTTCAGAAACTTCTCTGCAGAGAGAAAGACAAAGACGTAGTGGCCACCATCCGCAAGGTACAACCCACCTGTGTCCCAGAACTGGATACTGTGGTCAGAAGGTTCATGAGATGCTTTCAAATAAGAGGAAATTCATAGGTCTAACCTGATACCACTTCATGTCTCTGTGGAAAAGTGAAGCCAGAGTATTTGTGTTATAGAGGTGTTATGTTGGACTAGAGCAGTAGAGTCACTTCTGACTGAATCTGAAGAGTGATCAGTCATTAAGGCTGTAAATCACATATATAGAGTTTATCTGATCACAGGTGTTTTCAGAGAGGAAGGGGCTTAAACCAGATGAAATGAAAAGCTGAGTCCAGAGGAAGTGCAGACTCTGGTTCCACTCAGATTACTTCAAGATCAGTGTGATTAAAGGAAATACCGAACATTTATCACACACTAAAGCTTTAGGCCCTATTTTATTTCCTCTTTCAGCACAAGTACAAGTTTGAGTCATTAAGAGACATTAGGTAACATCTAAAAACTATACCTTGTCTGAACAAAAGAACAAAGAAAAGTATAATTAAAGAGACATTAAGCTTCAGTTCGTAATAGATTGCATGTTACATATCAATAATATCTAGGGTGATCTCAGATCCTTCTCAGCCATGTGAATTTAAACAGAAATCATCTGACTGTCAGTAGTTCTTGGAGCTCCACATTGGGTTTTTACCACCAGCAAATCTCTTTCTTTGCTCTGAAAACACATAGACCGGTTGTGTGAGCCTTATTTACCTCATAGTGCCAAATGGATGTAACTGATCAATAATCAATAATAGATTCACTGTTTTTCAGACAGTGTTGGAACTGGACAAACTGGAGCTCACCGAGCCGGTAAGGAGCATGTTCTTCACACATTCAGACGGTCACCTTTTAGTTTTCTTAAATGAATGTGTGCAGTTTCAGAAGCGGCAGGAGAAGGACTTACTGGATCAGAAGAAAGAGAAGGAGGAGACTCTGCTGCTGGAGATGGTGAGGTTCAGCATCACACATTATTGCTACATCCAAATTGTCCAGACGGTTTCATTGATGTTCTTGTGTCGTCAGGAGCAGTTGGAGCGACAACAGACTGAAGCCAAAACCAATGACAAACTCAACGAGAGAAAACGTGAGTCTGAACAAAACCTCTACCTGCTCTCTGAAAACAGCTGCTTCATCTGTTCATGTGATTTATGGGAACAAAGCAGGGTCCTCAAGAGGTTTGTGGAGGGATTAGGTACTGTTATTTTGGTTAGACCTAGGGTTTGTTATTTGACTAAAAACTACACAAATATTTCTGCACCTCTCATAATGATGTTAAAGATATGTATGGTTCTGTTTCCTATGTTTGCTTTAGTAAAGTCTGCGTTAAAGGTGTGTTCTTATATGTGATGACAGTCGGTAAAACACTGTTAAGTTACCTAATTCTGAGTATCGGCTCTGTGAATTGTCTTTATTTGACAGGAAGAGACAGTAAAACCAGTCTGTCAGCAACCAAGTCCATGTCCGTGTCATCTTCTGGAGCTACTCTGACCTCATCTGGTAAGAGCTCTGAGCTAAGACCAGTCTGGTCCAGATGGAGGCTTTGTCAACACAATGTGTGCGAGTTTATGTGGTGTAGCCTCCTAAACCCAGTTGCCACTGGTACTGGAGGCAGCCACAGTTCCGTCTGTTGCCATGGTAATGCTATTTATTTGCAACCCTTGTGGCAATATACACATTCCATACATCCACGCAACCAGAAGAACATCAGCCAAAAGCTCAACAGACTCAACTGACAGATAATAGAATACAATTCAAACAACCAGCACTTGAATGGATAAATATCTGAAACAAGCTAACAATCTGAGACCAACATATGTCATGAATAATTTAATAAAACAACAGACCAATTCAACAAACTCTGCACCACTAAGCTAACATTTAGCAAATCCAACAGTACAAGTATTATTTTTCTACCATTAAAACTCACTGATTGAGACAAAGAAGAGCAAAAATAAAGCTCCCATTATGCCACGATGATGACATATTTTGTTTTACTTTTGCTGCTTTCTGATCATAACTTTGTAGTATATGAATTAAACTTCTCCTATCGTTTACGTTACATTGAAATGATTCCCACTGGATACAAATGGCTTAACAGGTTACAGATGGGGTTGGATCTTGTGTGATCCAGTTGATCCAGTCCTTTGGTGGAATTAGAATATGGATTATGCCTATGATGATGGTGTTTGTTGTTGTCTGTGCAGGGAAGGAGATGAGAAAGGCCAAACTGTCTCGGAGTCGGTCTCTCAGCAGCCAGCCAACGACGTCCAAATCCACCAACTCAGACAGACCTCTGTAAGACCTGACACTTTATTCAAAGTAAAGACAACAGTTTTGCTCTGACTGAAAAATAAAACAAAAGACCAATAGGTGGATCAGTGCAGTTGCAGTGCCTGAAGTTTTGGTTGTTTTGATCATAAACAGTTTTGATGTGTTTTGAGGCAGTTCTGCTCCTGTGTTTCAGAAAGGTGAAAGATCTGAGCAGTTCTTCTGGATCTGGAAAGTCCTCCATGATACTGAGCAAAGGTACTGCCTACATGCATTCATCTGGCTCTTCAGGGTTTAGGACAGACAAGAACAATGCTCCACATGACACCATTATCATTTTCTGTTACGTGTAGATGATTCCCTGAGGACTGCCCACTTCACTATGGCAACGCTGTCCCAGACCCCATCCACCTCATCCATGCCAGTCCTGATCCGCAGCAACACCACAAGCCTCCTGGAACGCACCAGTACATCAGACCATAGGACCAGTACATCAGACCACCGGAGCAGTACACTGGACCACCGGAGCAGTACACTGGACCACAGGACCAGTACCCTGGACCACAGGACCGGCACACTGGACCACAGGACCGGTACACTGGACCACAGGACCAGTACATTGGACCACAGGACCAGTACGTTGGACCATCGCAGTAAGACAATAGACCAGCGCAGCAGCGGAGGGAAGGACAGCCAGTCCAGAAAGCTGTCAATGTGAGTTCTGAATTAAACATTCTTCCAGTAGAACCCAGTTAATACTGGGATTCCCCAGTTAGTAATTAGTGACTATGGCTTCGTAACAACCCAGAATTTACAAAAACTTACACAAGGTTATGATTGATAGAGAATGATATGATCAAAGTAGTTCATTTTCTCCTCCTTATTTTCCTTTTCTTCTTCTTCCCTCTCTTCCTCCTCCTCTATATACAGTAGCTAACAACCTAGCTGATTACTAGCTGACGTCAATGGAATATTGATTTTATATAACTTTATACACATTGTTTATGTAATGTGACTTCATATGCATTAGCTGACTTTAATGTGGCTCATCTAATGTAGATGAACACTGGTGGCCAAAATGTTTTGAAACTTGGCATATTTAAGAGGTTTTATCTGTTTTGTTTTGTTTTTTTTTTTTTTTAATTGGCCATTGAAATGAATGAAATATCTACAAAGTCATCCTTATGCTTTATAAACCACAGAATAAAGCCATTATAAGGAGATATGTCATCTTCCTACAAAAAACAATCTGGGCCAATTTCACTGTTAATGTCACACCATCATGTTCATTCACAGAAGAATCCAAATTCCTGGTGAAATCACTCAGCTGTATGATTCTGTTGAATGTACAAGGTCTATCCTGCACATTAAGGAAATATTAAAGTTAAAAGTGGATAATAAAAAAAACAATAGGACTCACTTCATCTGATATCCAGAGCAATGTTCAGAGAAACTATTTACATGTTTCATGTATGAAATGAAATCACATTTTGGAAACAGAAAAGGTCAATAATTTCAGATCTGTCAGGTGTTCTAATAATTTTGGCCACCACTGTATCTTTACATGAATCTGCATAATTTTTATGTGTTTTGTCATAGTTTAATAGAAGCACAGTTGTGACATGTCCCGCCCTGTCAACCTCTGTCAGAGCTAACACTGCATTAGTTACACTCCTCAGTATATACGGACTACATTCTGTAGCTTTGTCAAATAGATAGGTGACAAACAATTGGACACTAATTGAAAGTATTATCCTGAAACATATGTTGACTCCACATTTGGATAATGTTTATTGCTAATATTCACTAAATTTCTTTGTTTGAAAGCTCTTTAGAACATGTTGGAGATTAATCTAGGTTTTGATGTCTTTCAACTCTTTTCTCTGTGTTGTAAAGCTGACTTATCTGCAAATTTGAGCCATTCATTACTTTTTCATATCTTCTTTTTATTCTGCAGAAACAGGAAGTCCAACTCATTTAGCGTCCAATCTGGACGGGACTGATGCCGTCATCATACCTGCGCTGCACTGTCAGCCAATCAGACTGCAGGGGTTGGTTGGTGTCCGTCCATTCAAACAGCTGCTTCTTCATACTGAGGACATTGACAATGATGACGATGAACTGCCTTACAGTCTCTTACAGAGACAGTAGAGTCTGATTGTATTGCTTTCTACTGATGTACTGAGCACTGTGTAATCCAATGATGATCACGTTCTGTCACCTGATTGGTTCAGTAAACTGTCAGTCACATAGAAACTGCTCCTGTGTTATTGGTGCATATACTACAAATACCAGATTCTGTATCACAAAAAAGTTTCTCCTCACATGCTGTACTATGACTAAACTTCACATCATACTATGCAATGACAAAATTTGACTTCACATGCTATACTATGACCAAATTTCACATCATAGTATACTATAGCAAAATTTTCTATTATAATATACTATAACCAAATTTCTCAACATACTGTACTATGGGCAAATTTTTCATTATACTATATTTTGACCAAATTTCATATAATATTTTACTACGACCAAATTTTATATCATACTATACTGTGACCAAATTTCACAACATATTGTGTTATGACAAAATTTCATTTGATACTATACTATGATCAAATGCATATTTTCCAGCATTCATCAACGCCCCGCAGTGGTCAAGTGGTAAGGGTATAGTTTGCACTTTAAAATTGGAATTTTTTTAATTTTCAAAATTTACTCAAAACGGTTCCACATTTTTCAAAATGGCTGTCCAGAGGTTTTCCCAAGATGTTTTACACATTTATTCAAACGGTCATCATGACCCCCAGTGGTCAGCTTGTAGGGAAACTCTTCTGAATTTACTCAAACTGTCAAAGGTAAATCAATTCTACCCCCGGTGGTCAAGGAAATGTTAAGTGCGCCCTCTGACGGACAACTTGACAAACTACACCAATCTGTGAGCGCCAAGTTTTTCTCTGGGTATGGAAAACGGATGATCTCAGACTTTATGTCTGGCAGAAAATAAATCTCCAACTATAGTTTGTTATAAGACAAACTGCCTGTCCCACATTTTGTTATGAATAACAACCAATAGATGACAGCATTGCGCCAACGGAATGTCTCCTCAAATTATGCGAGAGGACGATTTCACCACGTGCAGGCGCAATGACTCGCCAACATCAACAACAGTGGCAAACTGGACAGAAGTTACAAACGAACCTTTAAATGTTTGAATGAACATATCCAAAGCATCAGTTAAAATCTTAAATGTTGGTCTAACTGCAGATAAAATGCTTAAAAAGTGGCCTATGATGTGGAGACTTAAAAGATAAATATTTGTAGTTTCAGTATAAAGTTCAGTGGCTCATGGTAGTAGGAAAGTATGTAAATCATACAGAGACCAGTGTTCAGAACTTGAGAATTTTTCTTGCTTAAGTTGTCATTTAAAAGCTGTTAACTAATTCTGACATGTTGCAAAGTCATTGAAAAGATGGAAGATAGGTGGATGGGACTTTATTTACAGAAAACCTTTGGCAGTGACAAATGGATTGAATTGCCTGCATATATTTACTCAGTCTAACTTATGACAGCACTGTGAACATCAGTGTTCATAGATGAAACTGAGCCAGACTAATAGCCACAATCACAGTTACAGTTAAGGTGATAACAGTCAGCTTCTTCAATGGATGACAGTTGCAGATGGACCAGAGTGTGGATTCATTATTGATTATAACATCTGCACACTAATGTCTGACCTGTAGCTCAGTGGTTTCACTGCAGAACATAAGTTATTGCAACATGAGGTTGGAAGTTCAAATCCTCTTCCAGTGAGCATTTTCTATGTTTTTTTTTTTTTCACAAAATGAAAAGGACTGAAAGAAAGAGGACAAATATAACTTCCACCTACCTACCATGGACTGACAGGTAGCTCAGTGGTCTACAACTGGCACAGAACTCAAGTTCCAAAACCAGAGATTGCAGGTTCAAAACCCACATGAACAATATTTCTGTTTTCAGGTCCAAAACAAACTCAATAAATAGAAGTTCCAGCACTACATTAGTAGCTCACAGATAGCTCAGTGAGAAGGCTGGTGATACAAAGTGAAATGACTACTGTGAGGCTGGTTGGAAGTTCAAATCCAAGGTTCAGTAAATCAAGACAGAAGAAAACCAGGGCCTCTTTCAAAAAATTTTATTGAAAAGGCAGGAAACAGTGGATGATGTGCACCCCCCATTTGTTGAGAGAAAGGGGATTTAAACCCCCACACAACCTGACACAAGAAATGTTATTTCTTACCCACATGGAGTAAGAAATAACATGACTTGAGTCAAAGAAGGGCCGCCGTCAAAAACCTAGAAGAAACACAAGACAAAACATTTAACAAAGTAAACATAAGGTATAATGCAAAGTAGAAACATGACAATAGCATGACTGATGCAACTAATTCTGCAATATTTAATACAGTTAAACACAAAACATTAGTTAAAATAAGCAAAGCAACCGACTTAAACAGCTCAATGTTAAAAGGACAAGCAATATTTGATGTAACGTCATATACAAACACATTACAACAAACCTCAAAAACACAACAGGGGGGCAGGGGGGAGTCACCAACGAGTGAGAACAAAATAGGAATTGTAACAAACAGTTTCATATAGTCTGCACATGTAACTGTGCATTACTGAACACTAACACTTTGGAGGAAAATTCAACAGGTGTAAAACAGCAGCTGCTCATCATCTGCTCCTTAACCCCTCCACGACAGATGTGTGGAGGCTCAGAGGGGTCAAGGCCCCCTCCACCCCTCCCTCACTGACCGCTCTCAGCACTCGGCCCTCACAAGTTTCAAACCATTTACCTGCCCATGGAAGAGCCAAGGACAAAACTGCTACGGTACCAAGCACCATGGCACTAAGAATCCCTGTCTGACAGCTTTAAGACAACTGCACAGAACAAGAACCTCCACAACACAAATAAACCAGCTGATAAAAAAAATATAACATCTGCATCTCATCCCTTTAACAAACTGGGCCTTCATTTGACAAAGTCCCACTCAGCTATCTCTGAGACATTAACACTCACAACCAGACTGTAGAAAACCTTGAATTTTTCTAAAACAAAAAACAATTTAATCTAATTTAACCCATTCATCAGGAATGCCTATTTCTGAAAACCAACAGTCAGAATTAACCCTCTAAATTAAAAACCAAATCAAAGTTGCAAAAGTAAGTCTCTTCATGAATCTGGGAATAACCACCAGTTCACAAACTACCTCAATGCCCCAAAATTCTAGAAAAACTGATCAGTAAATGGTTGGACAAAAACTAGAGATAAAGAGAAAATATTCACTGAAACTCAATATGGTTTCAGACCAAACAGAGCAACTTTTAGACTCAACAGAGGAAATCCCCAATTCAGTAGATCAAAAACATTACATAGTTGGAGTTGGTCCCACTGACGTCAAAAAAGCTTTTCAGTAATACAGATAAATTATCTCACCCAGCAGTTTTGGCTGCTCTGAATGATGGTTCTCCACTTCCAGGATTTCATTCCACTGAGGCAGGAAATCTACAAGTAGGACAAATAAATTGCTGACATTACTTTAACATCCTACAGAGAACATATGTAATGATAAAGACCATCAATTCAATGCAAGGTCCATAAAAAGAACAATATAAACTACCGTATTTCAGTCTAGCACAAAGGAATTCACAATACTCCAAACTAAACTCTTTGTCAACTTCTCTTCAAAACATTTTTCCCCAAAATCAAGATCTACATTTAACATAAAGCAGAATGGAATAAAGATAAAATATCTCACCTCGCAGAGTCAGCGCAGACAAAGTGTTGTTATCAGTTCTGTACAATGTTTCTCCATTTCCATGATCTCATCCAGAAGCAGCAAAACTACAAGTGAGATAAATAACAGCACACTGTACTGAGGATGGAAACATCCCATACAGAACATGAATGTGACGATACAGACGATATTTAACAGATTAGATGGATTTAATGAACATATACCATCTATTATAACACTGGAAGCGTCATTCCTATAATAGTCCATGTGATGTTCAGGTCAATGCAACTCATCTCCATCCGTCCATATGGTGCTGCATTCACTGACTACAGCTAGATGGAAACACACATTTTCAAATTACACTGGAGGATTTGGTAGATTACATATTAGTAGAAATGACACAGACTGAGTGGGGTTCAAACAGAGGTTACTGTACAGTGTATCTTGGATGTTCCATCTCTAACTTTGTACATGCATCAAATGGTCTGTTACACTTCCACAGATACATGGTCTGGTACCACATGACTGATGTGGTTGGAAACAAACTGACACATTTAGAGAGACACAAAAGACCATTTATATCAGAGCACAGGAGCAGTATTATGTATGTAAAGAACCTGAAAGAACACACACCTCCAGTATGATTAGTTTAATACTTTAATATAGCAGACCAATCTAATGTGACACAGGTCTTAGCTTTAGCCACCTTAGCTTTTGTACTCCTGCTCCTGAACACACAGACACTATTTGGATTAAATGGGACTAGCTGTAGGTCTTCTGGGAAGACTGAGGCCTTGGCCTTTAACAAACCTGGTTAGGGATTGGAATTGTTATGCACAACACGCACCTTAAAGAGAAAAAAAAGTATTTCATTGCTGCTGCAATATTTGTTTAATATTTGTAAACAAAACCAAAAAAAACCCAAACAACTTTATTGTGCGTTCTAATTGTTGCGCATAAAATGGTCGTTAATGGAAAGCAAATGTATTTTATTGCTGCAATAGGCTATATATCAATAAGAGCCATTGTTTTATTTTGTAGTTCATAATCTCACTAGTCATTACAGGTCATGAATATTGAAATAGTCATTAATTGTATTCATATGCTTGTTGTAGGTTACTGTTAACTTTACATATTTTGTTACATTTTGTTTAGAATGAAAAAATCACTTATGAACTGAAGAAATTTTTGTTTTCATTATACACAACATGTATTCATGGTTACAAAAAAATGCCCACGTGATAACAAAAAAACTGCAACTCTACACAAAATGACGGCATTATTACTTGTGTTTTCATCACCTGGTTTAGGTATATCATATTCTTCATCACAGCTGTCCATAGTCTCGTCTGGTGGAACTGTTCTGTGAAATCCACCAACTCGCTTCCCATAAAACATTGTTGCGTTCATTTTGGTCTGCGTAAAAATAAAGAGCAGAAATTGCATTTATATCCCGGCAAGCTATTTTTATAATGATTATACAAATGAACTAAAATGGCATTTCCTAAACACAGTGCACGTGAGTGATGAAAGCCACATAAATACTTCAGTCTACTTCAGTATATCAGCTGTAGAAGTACACAATAAGCCGGTAAATATTTATTTATTTATTTTTATCTTAGCACAACTTTCTTTAAATACAACAACTGCTCCGAATTTATACCCTCGTTTTGAGAAGTACATCCAAAACGGTCCAAAGTCGATTTCCATCAACCGGATGTAGGTCCATCCGTAACCGATCCTACGAGCAACAAGTGCTTACCAAAGGTTCCTAGAAACGAGACAAACATGCCCGAAACGTCATTGAGTAATGCGATCCCGGCAGTTTCGGTAATTAAACCGGTTTGTTGTTTTATTACGCTACGACAACTAAAGCACTTTAACACACGTTAGCACGGTAGCAGATGAAGGCAGCATTTGTTCCACAGTCCAATACATTATACTAATGTAGTTCCACATGTAGGAGTGAGGGCCTACAAACCGTAATTGCAGGCAGTGGTGTTTCACTAGTTTCACCAAGGGTTAGGGGTTACATAGGTACCGGGGAACAGAGATACACTGGGGCATCACTAGCAATTGTGGGCCCCTTACTCCAAAGCTTACACAAAATTTTCACAATTTCTGTATCTGCTGGACCCCGTGGGAATGCTGGTCCCCATGAATTTGTCATGTTTTACCCCAGCTCCCCAAGCACTCAAAGTGCAAGGAAATGTATGTGCAAATTGGCAATGGGAAAAATAAAAACTATAAAAAACACTTAGTGGGGAAACAAAACAGGAAAAATATTTAGTAGGAAAAAAAAGAAAAAAAAATAGTGGGGGGGAATACCAGGAAAAAAATTTAGTGGGGAAAAAATACCAGGAAAAAATTTAGTGGGGAAAAAATACTAGGAAAAAAAAATTTGTGGAGAAAAAAAAAATACCAGGAAAAACATTTGGTGGGGAAAATAAATACCAGGAAAAAAACTGTGGGGAAAAAGGGGAAAAAATTAGTGGGGGAAAACATCAGGAAAAATTTTGTGGGGAAAAATAAAAAACAGGAAAAAGACTTTGTGGGTTTTAAACAGTCCTAAATACCTCACATATCACTAATTGATGCCTTTGAGATTATTTTGAGCTGTCTTCTTCCCCGGAGTCTTGGTGCTTTATTGCCTCACAGGTTTTCCCTGGATCATCTCTGGACCTGCTGCTGTGGCCCTGCCTCTCTCCTACCTTCATCTACATCACTCATATCTTTTTAAGGGGTGTGTTCCATAAATGCTGTAACTGGTGTGAAACCGAAAGTGAAATTCAGCTTTGGACCTCCAACTCTGACTTCTATGCCTCTCTTTTACTCTGGAACTTTCACAAAATTTTCACAACTTCAAACCTATATCTACTGGGCCCCATTAATTTGTCATGTTAACCCCCCCCCCTCCTTTTGTGGCGCACCAGGAGATACACTCCCCATCCCCCATACTATACTTTGACCAAACTCCACATCATATTATTCTATGACCAAATTTCACATCACAATATACTATGATCAAATTTCACCCCTTAACATGCTATGACCAAATTTTACAATACTATACTATGAACTAATTTCACATACTACACTATGACCAAGTTTATTTTCTATTGCTAGAGTAAACTGTTTTACTTCATCAAAGTATGTGGTTTGATGTAAGAAGTGATGAGGCTCAAGAGTACTTAGAAAACATGACACATTTTAATGTTTCAGGTGATGCAGAGAATAATGACATTGATTAAACACTGGTAGTCATGCTAACATTCACTAACACAACTTGCAGCTGAAGCTAATGGGAAAGTGAGTTCTTTGTTTACATGTTTGCGTACACTTACATTAGAGAGCGGCAGTTAGATATATAACATTACCATTTAGTGTTACTAAGACTTTACACCCTGTTTCCATTAGTTTTAAAAAGGCATTTCAGCTTGACATCCTCTGCTCCAGGCTAATTTTAATTAACAAACTGAAATTAAAAGTATTAAAAAATAATTTCAGTAACTCAAATAAAAATTAAGTGGAGAGGTCACATAAACATGAAAACTAAATAAAAATTACACTGAACTATGTAGTGAAAACAAACAGAATGTCAAGTAAAATCTACTTGGTTTAGCTTTTTCTTGTGTACATGATTCAACGATAACATGTCAAATTTCTAAATAGAACCCTTTACTAAATCTTCACATCTTAAAAGCAGTAAAAAGGAGACATATTGGACTGAAAATGATCACACAGTTAATAAAACTTGCTAATTTGTCATTCACTGCTTAAATTATTTCAGCTCATTAGGCAATGTTAACACACTGGGCTGAGGCTACACATTACACATTATAGAAACAGTCTAAACAGTAGCTGAGGCTCATGGGTATTGTAGTATGTGTATTATCTAACAAAACATAATTAAAACTCAACTAAAGCTATGAGAACAAAATGCAATATAAACCAAAGTACTGTAACTTAAACAAATGTTAAACTTCATGGAAACAAACATGGTCAGCGCTTTCATCAGACTTCAGACCCATCAGGCGAAATGTCTGTGGACAGGTGAGTAAAGGGGTGGAGCTAAAAGTCTCTTCATGTCTTTTTGGGGTCTGCAACTCGGCCAATGGACATGAGGGTGGATGTTGCCTCGTGATACACGACGAAGAGGAAGGGCCTGTTGATGGTGAGCCGAGGGGGAGGGCTGGAGAACACCACGTCAGTGGCAGGGGTGGTGGAGGTTTCGTCTACATTAATGATGGATTTGTGGACAACCTATGGACACAGTGGATGGACACAGTGAGAATTACCTTCACTCAGTCAGCAGCTTCAATGGAGATAACCAAAATAAAGTTTTTCATTTCAAATTAAAGCCTTATCTTTCTAACATTGGTTCAACCTAAAATCTAGCATTAGGCTTTAAATGAAAGTTATGAGACCCTTCCTTAGATAAACTCAACCACACACAGATAAAGTGGTGGAAAAATGTTTTTGTTCACCCCATGCATTTGTGATATGCTGCATTAAGAATCACTTTTAAGTCCTTGAACTCTGCCAAGTATTGTTCCATTCTCCAAACCCACATGCTCCCTTCTGCACATGCTCAGCTCCATCGAGGTCAGAACTGGATGTTTCACCAAGACAACGAAACACATCCAGGGCATGACATGTTGAAACTGTCAATTGTTTTTTTTTCATGTTAACAAAAAATTAATTTGCATTTGTAGCAAATATTTCATGATAATACTTTAGGTCATAAAATTTTAAGGGTGTCCAAAAACTTTTCCCCTGTGGTATAATTATAAATTTCACACACTATGAGCACATTTCACACACTGCATTCTATATTTTGACTAAATTTCACATCAGTGTGTCCCACCTGTGTCAGCTTGGGCCCTTTAGTTCCGCCCATGTTGCTGAAGTCAGCTTCGTCCTGAAACACCTGAGTGACACCCATTGTCTGCAAGACATCCTGAAGAGAGTACGAACGCTCCAACAGGAAGCGTGGCAGCTGCACCTCTAACCTCCTGTTTACAAGACATAACAAACTGCCATGGTCAAACTGTGAACAGAAAGGAAGTGACATCACAGAATGCAGAAAGCCTTACGTTTTCTTCAGCTGTCGAATCCATCCCTGGACCTTCTCAGCTGTCACTTTGTCTTCAACATCTGTGATGTCCACTCCTTCGTCCGGCAGGATCACCAACATGGCCACTCCCTCTGCCATTGGCAGCTTCAGCACGCCAACCTGCAGCTGCCTGTCGTACGCCAAGAAGTACTTATCAGAGCGGAACATCATGGGAACCATGACGACATGATACTTGTCCACGTAGAAACGCTCCTCCCGAGTTTGTGAGGCGTTAAAGGGCAGGGTGAACCGCACTAGAAGACACAAAATAAAGAAGATTCATTACAGATACATGAACATCTGGAACATCAAGTACTACAGCGTATACATAGAATCCAACTCAAGATGACCAACTGGAATAATGAGTCTCCTCTGGACCCAGACTCAAATAAAACTACATCATGAACTGCTTTAATATCTGTACTTTATAAAATACTGGTACAAAGTGAAACCATATACAGGTACACAAAGTGTGTACCTGTACATGGCTGTAGAGATCAGATTTACAGATTAACATTATGTTTCTCACTATTTCATGATGAAGGATCAGCATTAAAAACTGACCAGGGGGATGTATGAAAAATATGCAGAGCATGTTTCTTCTAGGCCAAACTTTATTCAAAATCTTATAAGTTTAAAATATATAGAAATGAACAAAGGTTTGTTATAGTTTTACCTTCTAAATATCTAAAATGCTGCAGTGAAACAATGAGAAAGGAATGGCATGTGTGGGTCTATGTACAGTGTTTAAACTACAATAAGACATGTTTTCTGTTTTAGACAACCTGTTTTAAACTCAGGTGTATACTGTACAGTGTTGGCAGGATTTCTAAAAGAATTTATTACAGATTTAAATAATGTTTTTTATGTACTAGTACTTCAGAGACTAGATTATATCTAATATTATACTTTCACATACTACTTTAATTATAGATGATAACTGGCCCCGACCCCTTTAGACGACATACCCCTGTGGGAGGCGGCAGTGGCAAGCAGCAGTTGAGTCTGAGGGTCCAGCTGAGTCACCAGGGTCTGGATTGACTCTCCCACCTGGTCCTGGGCCCAGCGGTTGATGGTGTCAGCGGCCTCGAGTGGTGTAGAGTAGTCCACGTTCTGCGCTTTCCCACCGTACTTGGTCTGGACCAGGTCCACATATGAAGCAGACATTTCAAAGCTCTGGGACGGGAAGACAGCCACACCCTGTTTCAGGAACTCTCCACCCCCCTGGGAGATACTGGTCCTGAAACTCTGAAATAGATCTGACAACAGGACAAGTCAGATTATACACCACCTTTTCAGTACAGTCCTTGAAGGATCCATGCCTGTATTGACCTATGACCCTCTGTGGATTCAGACGTACATGTGCCTGGGACCTTCTGAGGATCCAGACCTATACATACCTGCAACCCTCTGTGGATCCATTCCTGCCTGGCTCAGTGTCTGCTGCAGCTGCTCCTGGGTTGAACCGGTGGCGGCATTCATCAGTGCAGACACACCAGTGCACAAAGTGAAAGTGGACAGGAACACATTGTCATCCGTCCTTCTGGCAACAGCGCGGTAGAGCCGGGTCGAGAAGTCAGTGGTCCTGTAGCTCAGGTCACTCAGGTCCTGGCCTAAACCACCCATCATTTGGGATGATGCTGAGCTGAGGAGGAGGAGGACCACGGCAACCATGGCAGGAATCATGGTCCTACTGCCTTCTGTGTTCAGGAAGGTGAGGGTGGGGTGGGGGGGTTAATATTGATGAACTCTGAGACTACACCTGAAGCACAGAATTAAACCTACACACTGAGATTAAACCTGAAATCTGGTGTTAAACTTGAAGTCTGAGTAGAACTGGAACTCTGCTCATATGTGAAAAAACTCTAGATTTGTAATTTAATCTATAAATATGAATAAAAAAAAAATTGGCAAAATCCATACGAAAACTGAACCAGCTCAAACAAACTCTTTCCCTCTTTCATCTGAAATGTCCTCCCTCTTTTCTTGGGCTGGCTGTTTACGGTAAACATTAGAGTCTCCTGGTTTAGGAGACAACCTGATAAATCTGCACCAACAAGACATTTTACAAACTCATGTTTTACATTGAATATACATAAAGTATTAATATTTATTCAGGTTGTAACACATAAACATATTGTTTCATTGATATGAGGTCTATATGGTTACAGCCTTTCTTAGGACGAATTACAGACAAGTTACCTCCTTCAGCAGCCAATCAGAAATTATCATTATCTTCACTGATCAATATCATTGATCAATCACCAATTAGGGAGGAGTCGCCATCTTGACCGCGGGGCCACGCCCTCAAACATCCAATGACGTCACACTCATCTCTTTCTTTAAAACCTTCTCATTTAATTAGGCTTTTGCTTTAAAAGGCTGTGTTTTTCTGATCATTCGGATCGATATTCGCTGGTCTGAAACCATTCAGCGTCTAATTTGTTTCTGATCTGAAAATTTCTGTAATGATGCTACACAACGATCAGTTGATCTGATGGACCATCCGCGCGCCGCTGTAAACAAAAACAACGACAACACCAACAGATGGACACGACAACAACACAAATACAAACACTGACCTGTCTGTGTTTGTCTCTTCTTTGAAATGATCAGACGTCACTCTCCTCTGAAGATGCACGGGCAGCGCATCACCGAGAGGGAGGAAAATAAACTTCCGGTCTGCTCTTTTCACAATAAACTAGGGTTGATGTTTATAAACACAAATAAGCAAAAACATGAAATGCAAACTGACGCCATAAACCAACACTGTTGATGTTTTGGAGTATCGCCACATGAACCGCTTCTCTGACACCGAGCAGTTTCCTCTTTTCTGATGCGTGTATCTTATTTTGAAAGACATCACTCACACCTCCTGTTTTTGACCGAACGGCGCATGAGCATCTGTACAGGCTCAAACTACTGTCGGATGTTCTCATCATAATAATTGATATAAAACATATGACCAATAAAGACAAAATACCGCCAGAAAACCCATGCGAATCAAACACAAGTCATTTGGGTTTAACGAGGAAAATTAAAGAATCTGAGAGAAAATTTAAATACCATTTTCAGACAGATTATAAATCAAATTTACAAGCAAAAATAAAACAAATTGAAGGTTTTTAAATTTGACACCAAAATTATTTTTTTTTTTTACTGTAAATATATATCAGCCCAAATATTGTTTTAATATCTTTATATAAATATACTACATCTTAACTGACACATTTTGAACATAATAAAACAATATACATTTAATGAAA
Organism: Sphaeramia orbicularis; assembly: GCF_902148855.1. Taxonomy (NCBI): domain Eukaryota; kingdom Metazoa; phylum Chordata; class Actinopteri; order Kurtiformes; family Apogonidae; genus Sphaeramia; species Sphaeramia orbicularis. The sequence goes on along the minus strand of NC_043979.1, from coordinate 42,636,860 downwards.
ATCCAGTAAGAAAGGAAAAGGAGAAATATACAAAATATTTGAACTTCAATCAGTTCTACAAATAAATACATTGGTTTATCTCAAGAAGACAGACATAAAAACAACACTGAAACTTACCAGCTTCATATTCATATATCAAATATACCAAAGCATTCATCATTAAGGTTGTAACTAATAGTTACTGTCAAAGTTGATTACTTTCTCGATTAATGCATTGATTGTTAGTCTTAAAATATGGATTAGTTTCAAAGATTCAATTTAGTGTTACAAACCAGAAAGGATTCATCAAACAACAGAGAATTCAGATTTTGTTCTGAACACTCAGACTGATCATCAGTAACAAATCGTTGATAATTAACCTGTGGAGGATTGATCGATTACCAGTTCTGGTACTATTTGCATCATTTCCCATCATGCACTCCGCAGACGCCCTCCCTCCATACAGCTGCGTCACATCCCCCTGAGGCCACATGAGGTGCAAACACCACCTCCAGCCTGCGGAGGGTGCTGCTCTGGTCTTCACGGGCAACTGTCCCCTGGAGACGGCGCATCATCAACCGAACCATCACCTGATTGGACCAGGCCAAACCCAGAGCCGGAGACACGCTGGACCTTAGAGGACTGGGTCAAGACCAGAACAAATGAGAGAATGTGTAAATGTGGACTGTGGAAACACAAAGTGTGACAACAAAGAGTCCAAACTGTTTGAGATTAGTTTTAAGAGGGACAAGACTAAATGAACCCGAAACACTTGGAATCCTCAGTCCATGAAGTGTAGAGAAAAAGAAATGGAAACATTACACTGTGGTAAATGCTTTATGCTTACATTTTTATGGGATGTGTTGCAAAAAGCAGAATTGTTTAAAACAAAAGTATTTATCTTGAAAAACAAATTTCACAATGTGGAATGTCAAATAATGTGTATTGATTTCAGTGTAACATAGGTTGATAATTTAATTAGTTCTCAGTTTAATATTAATTTATGAAAGAACCTTCCAACTTGTTAAAGTGTTCTCAGATAAACCAAGAAAAACTATTCAGAATTTACCCCAAAGTGTGCTCTGAGTCGTTGAAAACATCAGTCACCTGAAACAGACATGAAGGTAACTACAAGTTCACATAAATCAGACTAATTACAGGAGGTAAACTCAGAAGAAATTGGAAAGTGGAGATTTGTAATTGAAAATTCGAAGAGTTGCACTCATGCATATGAAAACTAATAAAGATGAAGCTCTGCAAACAGGATGAAGGTGAAGACGGGTGATTGGTACCTGGTTGATGCAGAGCACAGGTATGTTGAACTCATGACTCAGGTGGTGCAGACAGGATGAGAGGGTCAGAAGCTGTTTATTCCTCTCCAACCAATCAGAGGCCTCAAACTCTGACCTGAAGAGAGCTGCCACTGAGTCCACAACCAGGAAACGAACCAGACCACGCGACAGCAGGAGGGGGACCCGACGGGACACACAGGTCTGCAGTGACACCTGAGGACAGTCCGCAGGACAGGTGGATTCAGGATATTAGTAAAAGAGAAGAGTTTGACCCAGAGATGTGTAGAGACTGAAAACAAACTCAAGAAGAATCTACACCTTTAATCAAAGTTTAACCAGAGCAGGTGTGGACACAGTGAGACTAAAACAAAATGAAAACATATGAAAGATGCAACAACATGAAAACTACATCCGAGACCAACACAAAATCCACATAAAAAAACATCAAGGTGCAAGACAAAGATGACAAAACCAAACAAGGTGTATGTTCAGGTGTGTTCAGGTCTTCAGACTTACTAGGTCAGCAGTGTGTTCAATGTAAATGTTGTCACTGAACTTCAGACTGCTGATGACAGATGGAGGGACATCTGAGCGCAGACATGGCTGCTCTGAGATCAGTTGCTGTAGACGTCGGACAGGAAACGAGTCCTCAGTAGAGATGAATACTGCTCCTACACACACCAAAATGTGATCAACAACTGTGGATTGCCTTCATTTTCTTCCTCTGATTTAGGTCCTGGCGCCTAGTCCAAAGAGCAGGTTTGACAAACTGAAACTTATCCTGAAACCCTCAGATCTGAAACTCAAACCTTTATTGAAAACTGAGCCCTGAGATGTAACGTTTCTGTGTATGTGTCTGTGGTGTGTTTACTGGCCTGTTACGATTCGTTCATTGGCCTGAAGCACAGCCCGCTGTACTGTTTTTGATACTGTACACTCAGACACAACTGATGTGGTTTATGTATGTAAATGATGCATTCACAGACTTGATTTGGGGAATATTGTGTACAGCATATGATTTTACTGACCTGATGTGAGGCATACATGTACGTGGTGCGTTAACTGACCAAACCCTCTGTACCCCTCTGGGTATTGTAGACTCATACAGAACTGATGTGGAGTCTGTATTTATGCATGTATATGTTGCATTGGTGGACTTGATGCCTTCACTGACCTGATCCCAGCCCTCCATACTCCTCTGGGTACTGTACACTCAGACAGAGCTGCAGGCCCAGCTGGGTCTTCCCAGCTCCACTCTGTCCTGACAATTCACTGATGCCCCCTGAATGCAGACCACCTCTCAGCAGCCGGTCCAGAACCGGACAACCTAGACTGAGCCTGGGACCTGGACCTGTCTTCAGCAGGACAGCCTGGATTGGAGGAGTTCCTCTGCAGGCAGCAGCGGCCACAATGAGAAGCTGTTGAACATCAGAACAAGACAAACCGGTGCGTGTCTGCAGGACCGGACTGGACAGGACCAGGACAGAGCTGATGGATGAGATCTGAGCTGTAAATGAAACATGGAAAATATAAGAAAAAATCTAAATACTACAATAATATAGCATACTTATAGCACCAGACAGATGAGACCTGACCTGGTAATAAATGTAATAATAACGACAATAAATCTAATAAATCAGTTGATGTTAGTGGATTCAGGAAGATGGACACAGTATTGAAGACGCCAGTGTTTTGAGATTTATTTCCACATAGAGATGATTCCCAAGTTCTTTTTAAAGTGAACTTTGAATGAATCGATAATTTGTGTGTCCGTTCATTTCTTTAGACTGGCTTACTCAACAATTTGTCAACTACACAAGAACAAGAACGGAGGAAAATAATAAACAAAACAATAAATAAAGTGACCCGAGCTGTGGACTGTAGTAAATTATGATGGACTTCATCGGACAGTTACCTCTCCGGACCGCCGCTTTGACTCTTGGGTGGAGGTCCAGCTGATCCCAGTCCATCGCTGAGCTCCGAACCTGCTGCTTTACTGTCACCTGTATTTCACATTTCTCTCTACTTCAGTCTACCAGGATAACTACATTTACCGCGTTAAATGCCAACGTCATCAAGTGGCGCCGGGTGAATCCATTTTATGCGGAAGCTTGGGGGTCCAGCCCCCGATGTAAACGTAAACCAGCTCATGTATCTGTATATATATTTGATAATGTAGATGTATAGATAATTATCATATACAACATTGTTTTGAAGTCTCTGTATATGGCGCACAGGAGTCAGTTTTTGAGCCAAATCTGAAACTTTTTTACGAATAACCCACACTGGCACGCGACGATCGAATGACGTCATGTCCGTGCGCCACAGGAAGAAAACAAAGTAGTTTAAATCGAAGACTGATCCGAGGCCACTGATCAATAATCATTTTTGTTGTATGTGGTCAGTTCATATATGAATAGTTCAAATGAAAAAATAGCAAACATGACGATCAATTTATAATCTAGCCGACGAATCAGACCTATTCTACTGTTTCTATTTGTCCACCCGGCTCCAATCGGACCGGTTCCTCTGTAGGTGGGTTCTGCTGCTTTGTGTCTCTCGGGTAAATACAGTTAAATATGCTGTGATCATCCAATGAAACAGAGTGAATGCATGAATTACAGAAACATTTAACCCGAACAAACTGCGGATTCTGTTTGGACCTATCACTTCACAGTAAAAGGGAGTTTATTACATGTTCATTAAATGTTAGTGAATTTATTTAATATTACTGACTTTACAAAACTTTACCGAGGTTAGTAAAGTGTATTAGGTTTGTTATAGTTAACTAAAAGTACTTGTGAATAATATAGTTATGCCACTGACAATAAATACGAACTCAAATGACCAACCTAACCTGAACCAAACGGAATGTTAGTAAAATCAGCTTAGTTTGTTTTTTGTCTAGTGTTAAATGCCACTACACTTTTATTTAACAACAGTTTAGTAAATTATATTATATTGTGCGTCATGCATTCCTTTATTCGACATTTTTCAGCTTGTCAATCCATTTGGTTTCTCTAACTAAACACACTAATCCACCCCTGCCATCCTGTTAACCGCTGCCTCCTGTCATCCGTCATCTCTCAGGCCACTGTGACGTTTGACTCCAGCACCATGAGTCCTGGTGTGTGCCGGACCTGTGGTGGGTCAGATATAGACCTGGACCAGGCCCGGGGAAGTGCTGTGTGCACTGGCTGTGGCTCAGTCTTGGAGGACAACATCATCGTGTCTGAGGTCCAGTTTGTGGAAGGCAGTGGTGGAGTTTCATCTGCTGTCGGACAGTTTGTATCCTCTGAAGGTGAGTGCTCAGGGTCATAGTTCAGACCTGGAGCTAAATGTACAATTCTGGTCTCAAGTACACTGTAAAGCCCCATAATGTACTGTTTTAAGGTGATAAAGAACCTCTGCCTCATTTAGAGCCACAAAATGCAGCTGTAGTTTAGAAAATCAATAAGATTAAACATCACTTTGAAGGAAGATTAAACATCAGTTTGAAGGAAGTGCATTTTTTAAGCAAATCTGAACTGTGCCTTTAAGCTGGACGTTTGTGTCACAGATTCAGTCTCAGAAACATTGCAGTAAACAGTAAATCCAAAGTGAATGCAGACAAACTGAAGCTTTATTGATCAAATCACAGCGGGTTGTGTTGTCAGCTGCTCTGTTCACCTGAAACGAACAACAAACATTAGACCACAAAACAACAGCTCGGTGATCAATTCTGGTCTCTGGTGTGTTTACCTCTCCTGATGCCGTTGTGAGCACTGGTTAGATGCAGTTCACCAGAGTCAGACCTTGTCACGGACTGCACACCTGACCCTGTATCACCTAGAGCCATTTGAGGCATCAGAACATTGGAGCTGAGCTTGGATGTCCGGCTGGTTTTCACTGCAGTCACCTGATCAAGGTTCTGCTGGTTCAGGTGTCTGGGCCAGTCAGGGATTTGTCGCCCTAGGAAACTAGGAGCAGGTCTGACTCTGATGTGAGATACTGAAAACATAAATTAAAGTCAGAATCACACAGAGAACAGAAACTCAGAGACTGGGTTATGACTGATGGAGCCCAGGATGTGGTTTAACTGTGTCTCAGAGACTGGGATATGGTTTAATTGTGTCTTAGAGACTGGGTTATGGACTGATGGAACCAAGGATGTTGTTTAACTGCATCTCAGAAACTGGGATGTGGACTATCTCAGAATGAGTCTTTACATTTAGCTAAAAACACCTGCAGTTTTGTTTCTGAGCCAGCCGATAAAAACTCTGATGGATCTGTCTGTGTGGATTTTTGGTCATACCTGTTTGCTGGACATTTCTTTCCTGCCCTCTTTCAGGCTGAGGGCTGGGCCTGACCAGTTTCTGGATCAGGACCCCTGTTGACTCTTGTGGTTCTGTGTGATCCTCCATCAGTGTAGGCAGACCTGACCTGTCTAGGTCATGTTCCTGTCCTATGTGGTCTGATGGCTGTTGGGATGTCCAGATTGCCATTGTGGGACCAGTCTTGTACTGAGTTGGACTGAGACTGTGTGGGTTCCAGTTCACATGGTGTCTACCTAAAGACCTAAACTTGCTAGGGGGTTTAACTCTGATGCTTAGACCTTGTCTGTTCTGTAGCCCTTGCTGATTTGTCTTAATGGTGCTGTTGATGGACCCTGTCCTTTCCAAGTTTTTATGCTGGCTGTTAGAGTTCAGGTCTTTCCTAACAGACTCTGGTGCATCTCCATGTGAATCAGAGTTGGTGGTTTTTGATGTAGTTTCTTCTGTGACATCAGGACTGTCCTTCTTGTCTCGCATCATGTGTGGTGTGATGGTCTTGGTGTGATCCAGACTGTAATGATCAGATGGTGGAAGGACTGGGTAAAGTGCAGATGTTTCAGGTTGATACAAGCCCTGGGGCATTTCCATTTGACCTACTGACAACCCGTAAAGACTCAGAGCCAGCCTGGCCTCTAGTTCCTGACTCGGGCTCTGAGTGTTTCTATTTGGTGGACCACTTTGTTTAACATTACTCTGTCCAGACTGCCAAACATTACTCCCTAAACTGCTCAACCCCTGCAGAGTCTGGACCTCTTCTGGACCTGTACCATCAGGAATCCTGCCTGAAGCACTCAAGCCAGAGGCCAGGTCCTTGAGTCCGTCTACAGAGCTGAAGTTTGGTGTCTTGATGTTTGAGACCTGGTTGTATCTGGGAGGAGGACCAGGAAGGTGGTGCTCAATTGGAGATCTAAATACAAGTTTGTCTTCATTCTGAGACATCACAGGGTCTGGGCGAGTTGAGACTTGCTGAGGGTCTGGTTGGGCTCTGATGGTCGGATAGAAGTCTGAGGTTTGGGAAGATAGCAGTTCGTGATCTCCTGGAACTGTGGTGAAATGAATTGGTCCAAGTTTGGTCTGAGGTCTGAGTCCAGTCTCGGGATCCTGATGGACTGGATTGATTAGGTTCCTAATGGTCTGACCAGAACCCCCATGTGAACATTCAGCTGTAGGACGTTTATCTGATGGATCTGTAGAAACAGTTGTACAAGGTTTAGGACTTGATACAGAGAGGTGGGGATGTGAAGTAATGTAAGGAAATACTGAGATTTTATTTATTATCAAGATTATTTCTTCAAAATATGTTGGAATATTACCTTCCATATAATGGTGAAATGAAACTGGTGACTCAAAGCTATTAATTTCACCAAATAAAATGGAAACACACAAAAATGAGAAAATGATGCATAACGGCCCATTATTGATCTACTTTGACCTTTCATAGTTTCATAATGAACTGAAGATATTGTGGTGACCAGTGAGCTATTCTTAACAAAAACAGCAGATCTACTTGTATCTCTTACCACACAGTGTTTAGCTTTAGCTTGTATATTAGTAGATAATAGTAAACCTGAACAGAAGTTAGAGTTTTGTGGGAGGCAGTGGTGTAAAAGACAAAAAAAAAAAAGAAAGTGAAATGTTGTAAAATTTGGAACAGAAACCTCTGTGTTTACAACTGAATAACTGATTCAAATCAAACTGCGATCTTTGTCAAAAACTGTTTGACCTTTAAGGCCCTCGAAGGCTTGGACAGAACCGAATCCAGGAGTGTCTGATGTGACGATCCGGTCTATAGACAGTCTGTTAACTGTACTGAGTGGGTAGAAACATCTCATCGTCAGCCTGTTCATAAATACAAACTACACGTTAGGGTCATCTGCTGAAATCCTGACAGTGATGTGGTTTATCAAAGACCAGAAGTCCCAGGGTCTGAAACATTTTCTTACCTGAACTTGGAATCCCTGGAGATGAAGTTTGGTCCGTCTGCAACCAGCTGTCGGTCACTGATGATCTCATTCTCATAAACCACATACGATTCCCCGACCTGTGGCACATCTTCAGTTAGTAATACATCAGTAACAGAAAACCTGGTGTGTGTGTGTGTGTGTGTGTGTGAGCTCTGTCTGGTGTAAAGACCACACCAAAGTAAACCTCACTAACCTCAAGTATGGTAACTTTAACACTAAATCTAGGTTGGAGTTCATTTACTATGGAGCCGTATACTTCTGGTCAACTACTCTGGTGTGTGAAGTCTAAACTAACTATGGTATCACTGGTGAAAATTGTTTCCACTTTGAATCAGATAGTTACTATAAAGGAAATCTTATGTCTTTTATTTTGTTTTTATCTTGCTGCATCTATTCCATGAAGTTCTTTGCTTCTTTTTCCATAACCATTTTGTCAATAACCTTCACTATTGTAAGGCCAAAAAAAAAAAAAATTAGAAGCAATTCCACAGGAAAAACCAATCCATATTGGATTTAAAACCAGTAAAACTTGCTTGTCCTAACGTCCCACATGACAGATTATTAGAGGTTTATCTGTTTCCTACCATGGATCTGGTCCCACAAGTGTCCACTTTGAACTGGAATAGGACCCGGGCTCCATCAGTCTGTTTGGGTCCACAGGTGGTGTCCAGCAGTCTGGTTCTGCCGGGATGCACTGTGGGCCAGGTGGAGGCCAGTGTGGTCACCGCTGTCATGGTCCCATCTGCAGAGCACACTGACACCACAAGGGGTGCTGTAACTCTAAGAGAAATTTAACCCCCCTGGTTGACCTCTGACCTCAGTACTTACCGATCATGTCCTGGGTTTTAAAGGGGCAGCGTTTTGAAGTGGACGCCTTAACCTCCAGAGATTTGGAGTCTCTGAGAACAAGTTCAAATGTCCCATAAAAGTGATACAGGTTTATGTCCTGAAAACAAAGAGTGAGACCTAACCTAGAGGAGCTGATATTTAGATGTGTCCACACTATGTTTAAAATGTGACATCTCAGACCAGTTTAACACAATATCTTTAAACATTCACACAGACTCAGGAAGAGGAAGGATTTTGGTGGCCCAAGGTCAAAGGTCAAGTCCAATGTGCCTTTACATTACACATTTTGGTAATAAATGTTACTTTACTCTCACAAACTATTGTTCAGTACACCTGTAAAATTATCTTTTAAATTTGCTGGTGATTATTCCATTGGAGTACATCCTGTGTGTCAGACCATCAGTGGACCCTACCTCGTAGGTGTATCCAATGGAGAGCACAGGGACATCCAGAATGGTTCGATGTCCATCGCTGTGGAGGCTGTACCCTCTCTGGGCCGCTAACTGTGATGTCAGAGGCTCAAGACCAACACCGACTTCCCAGAGACTTTGCCCCCGGAGTGGCGAGACAATCAGGAATGAGATGCCACCATCCCAACACTGAGCAGTGATTTCTGGAGGAACTTTAACCACAGAGTTCACATTTTAAAATGGGCTGGAGCTACATTAAACAAACCAAAGGAACACTGGTTTGATTGGTCATAAAGTGCTGCTGTGATTAAATATTTGCTAATCATGTTAGTTCAGCAAATTACATTTTAATGAAGCATTTTATATATAAATACAGATTAATAAGTCTGTTACTGATCAGACAAATGTACATTTATAGCTGAGTTTTGGTGTTTGTTTTTTAGATCCACAAAGAGAGATTCAATAAATATTAAGATGTATGTTTAACTACACATCCCAGGATGCATTTCAATGCCCATCTGGCCCATCTTTTACCTGAAGTGGTTGATGACTTACATGCATTGTGGACGTGTGCAGTGATGAACGTGTGATGGAAGTACGAGTCTCTCTGAGGCATGATGGTCAAAGTAAAGTTCACCTCTATGGAGTACAACGCCACACCTTCACCCAGGTACTGAAAAGACACAGGTGACCCAGGTGAGGTAAAATCCAACCTGTTGAACAGTTATTCATCAGACCCTGGACTGGTCGAGACTCACCATTCTCTGCACAGCGTTGTCCTCAAAGGGAACCCTGAGTTCAAAGCCTCGGCTGCCGTTAACGTGAATGACTGGATTGAGACTGCGCTTGCTGCTTGCTAATGCCTGCAGTGGCTTACCGTTAATCCAGACCTCATCTAAAACCACATCTGCAGGAACATTCCCAAGGTAGACACTGAACATCTGGTCCTCACTGAGCGTCTCTGAGGAGAAGAGGAACATTTTTATACAGAAACACTTAACAGATTTATCTAATCACTTAAGAGAAACTCTGTATCAGTATGTAGAGAACTTTCAAACAGTATATTGGTCTTTAAACCAGTCTGTAGTTGTTAAATCCTCATTAAACTCATCTGTGGTCTCTGGTGGACTCACTGTCTATGGTGAATACTGGTCTACAGATCAGTGGTGTTTCAATCGCTCTGTACATTCGATGTCTGGTATCAACGCTGCTGCTGTCTTTGAAGTGCAGTGAGAACACATGTTCATACTGCAGGAAGATCATGTATGTCTCTTTGTACATGTTGTTCACCACCAGGCTCTGCAGAGACATGAAGAAAGTGATGAGTTTGGTTTGTGTCACTTATACCATGACCTGATCCAGACCAATATTAAAAAAAAAAAAAAAAAAAAAAAAAGAATACAATGAGATGAAAGTGACCAAACCCAGAACATCCTATATTCTTCTAGTCTGGATTGAATTAAAGATAGACTTGTGTAACAAAATCTTGGCCACACCTTCCTGTGTCCGCCCTCTGCCCCAAAAGGAACTGCAATCCGGACCAGGTCTCCTTGTTGGACCAGGTTGAACCCTCTGGCAGTGGCGGTGGACTCATCCAGCAGGACACCTTCCACCCCTACACTGAAGCTACGACTCTCAAACACAGCTCCTTCACCAACCAGAGGGGTAAAGACCTGTGGGATGTCCCAGAGCAGCCAGGCACCATCAAAGGAACCCGGATCTGAGGACCACCATCACCATTATCATCATAATCATCATTAGCAAAACCAGCTTTAACGTGTTGAGCTGTGTGGGGAACATACTGAGTGTACACGCAATGGATAAGTCGATCATCAACAGCATCAGCTTCTGTCTGAAGACAAGAGACACTCGGACCACCTCAACAGGGATGCCGTCCACCTGGAACAAAAAAATCAGTGTTTATATAAAGCACAACACAGAGATGAGATGCAATGAGATGAAATATCTAGAAAAACATGAAATTTGCGTGAAGTTTTTTTTTTGCATCCTGAACATTGTAGTTGCTGTTGACCCACTGTTTGCAGCTCGGTGTGTGGTCCTCTGTGCTGAGATCGTAGAACCACCCTGTTTGCTGAGGAGCTCAGGCTGTAGCCTTGTTTTTCAGCCTCGTCGATGGACACCAAGTTCACCTGACCATCAGACTGCAAGAACATCAGCTGATAGATGGAGCTCGCTTTCTGCTGAACCTGAACACCACACAATAGGTTAGAAAACCCTGTAGGACTGCTCCACCATGGACCTGTTCACCAAAGGTTACCTTCGATAAGGCCGATCGCCACACCTGTCCTCCACAGGTAGACTCTCTGTCCACATTCACCTGGACCACATAAAGAAACCCACATTCAGGCAGTTCAGCTTTGCCCTCCAGGAGACAGGAGCACATTTATTTCATTAATGCGACAATAACATTACCTCCATGTAATCCTCCTCACACGTGATCTCTCTGTGAATCCAGTTCAGACCTGAACATATTGCCGAAACAGGATGTCGGCTCCATCCGCCACCACCGTTCATCACAACCACATTAAATCTGAAGGTGAAAACCTCATCATTCTGAAAAAACAAACCCCTTTAAAGACTTCAAGCCAGGTGAGTTTTGGCTTTAACCTCCCTCAGCTCCGTTTTAAAACATGAACATCTCCTATTCTCAGCTGTGTACCTGTTCCCAGAACACCTGAGCGGGTGATGGAGGAAGGGCAGAGCTACCTGGTTGTGGGTGAAGCAGGAGTAGTATGAAGCTCTGAAGGTGATGATGCCATCCGTCTTAAAGCTGCTGATGGTATAACCGCAGCGTGAAGCAAGCTGTTCACTGATGATGTGGACACCATTTTCAACTATTGACAAGTCAACAGACAGGTGGATCAATGCAATGTCACTGGAGGCTGTTGTAGTTAGATAGTCTCAATAACCGAACTCACAGACAGCCTCAAATCGTGGTGTCTGTTTTGATGACACCTGGATCCACAGGTAACGATCCCGACACACTGACACCACCACCTCCTGGTTATCTGACAACACAGGTCATCTGAGTCAAACACCACAACAACTCAAACACAATGTAAAAACACTTCTAAAACCAGACAAAAAAACAGTTCACCTTTCACACTGTCAGCCTGAACTGTCTGCAGGAGTCTGCAGCAAGTAAACAAGAGTCTGCAACAAGAAAAACAAACTAGTGACTCCAGTCTGTTCAGATACAACAGCAAATATGAAAAACAATTAGATACCTGAGGTACGGATTACAACTAATATAACAGAGTAATATATACAAACATATACTTAGGATGATCTAAGTAAAAACCACATTTTGTCTCATTGTTGTTGACAACAATGGATCTATAAAATCCATATTTTATTATCAGAAAAAATATTTAAAAACCTGCCTGTTTTCAGTCAATGTGAGAGCTGATTCTGTTCCCAAATGGCTAAAGTCAGAGCTCCTTTCAGAGACTCTACACTCTTGAAGCTGTCGTGTGTTCTGAGGTCAGTTGTACTTTTCATTGGTGGAGGTGCAGGGTTGTCTATATGGTGAATTGTGTAAATGAGTTGTTGATGGACTCACCCCATCATGAAAACAGTAGTCATATTGAAGAATTCAAACACACAGTAGGAAACTGTCTGCTCTGTTTAAAGAAAGAACCCTTTGTTCCCAGGTGGGCTAATCACCTGATTGTCATGGCAACAGAGCCTCAGACTCACCTGGAGCTGATTGCAGCTGATTACAGTCAGAGGTCCTGAATCTGAGTGTTTATATATAATGAAATAAAACAGTGTAAAAGACTAATATGCTACTGATCCTGGTTCTGTCTCTGCAGGTCCAGTTAAAGCTCCCGTTCTTGGGTCTGGTTTCCACACGGGGGTGGGCAAAGAGTCCAGAGCCCAGACCCTGCAAAGTGGTGAGTAAAGTGCAGATCAGAAAACCAGTGTTGATCTGGGTTTCTCTACTAGTTAAACCACACTGACCTGTGTTAGTGGACTAGTTAAAGCACACACTGACCCAGGTTTTGTGGACTAGTTACAACACAAATTGAACCATGTTAGTAGAATAGTTAAACCAAATATCAACCCATGCTACTCGAATAGTTAAACCACACTTTTGTAGACTAAATTATGTCCTCATCCATGTTTTTGAATTTGTTAAATCGTATGGTGACCCGAAGTTGTGGACTAGTTAAACTTGACATTGACTCATGTTTGAGGATTAGTAAAAACATGTGTTGACCTGTGTTAGTGGACTTGTTAAACCATGAATTGACCTGTGGTCTTGGTTCTAGGAAAACGTCAGATCCAGAACCTGGGTAGTCAGTTACAGCTGAACCAACACTGCCTGGACACAGCATTCAACTTCTTCAAGATGGTGGTCAGTAAACATCTGACCCGTGGGCGGAAGACTGAAAATGTCATCGCTGCCTGTCTCTACCTGGTCTGTCGGACTGAGGGGACACCACGTATCCTAGCAACTACTAATCTGTGTGAATGTGTATGTGAGAGTCTGACCTTTGACCCTCCAGCTGGTTTTCCTTAATTTGGTCCAAGACATGTTGTTGGACCTGAGTGACTTGCTGCAGGTAAGACTAAGAAAAGTACTGAAAAATGTGTTTTACGTTTTGATTTCAGTTTACTTTTATTTAGCTGAATTGTCTAGTTTTAGTTGAGTTTGTTTAATTTTAGTGTTGGTTGAAATTTTTCCTGGATTTTATGAGGAAAGCCTCATAAGATGAAAGACTAAATTAATGCTGTGTGAAGTCTAAATCTCTGTAGTCCTTTGATTTTTGTCAGACTCCACAGTAGAAACAGACTGAAGTTGCTCTGTGTTTCAGGTGAACGTTTACATCCTGGGGAAGACATTCCTGCTGTTGGCCCGAGAGCTGTGCATCAACGCCCCCGCCATCGGTGAGGACACTTTAACTCCACCCATTCTAAACCTGTTATTAGTTCAATCTTCTGATTTAGATCATTGTAGTCAAATGCTGTACATTTAAATCACATAGTTCAAGTTTTTCTACAACTGCATAAGTGAATGTAGTTTAGTTCAGGTTGAGTTTTTCCTTTTTAATTTGAGTAAAGTCATCTATTGAGGATAAAAGAATGAATGACATTACATATGATTTATAAAAGCATAGTTTATTAAAGGTCCCATATTGTGCAGACATTTAATTCTCCTACAACACGAACCATTAACACTGGAGGAAAACCAAAACCAAGTTGATTTTATCGACAATCTGTCAGGTTTAGGCTGAGCTGACAATAAATTATATTTTCAATTTCAGTCTTAGGTTTCTTTAACTGATAATCCAGGTGTGTAGCTGATCCCACTGATTGTTGATCAACTGATTGATCTGATGACATAAATTTAAACTCGACGACAGACGTTAATAAACCCACAGAAGGTTCAAACCAGCAGTGCATCACAGAACAGAGGGTTTAGTTCCACATTAATGTTCAGGAATCACATTCACCTAACAGCATCACATTCCAGGTCACTATGACCACTTCTGGCTCCATGAGTCCATCAGGTCCTGATTCAGCAGTAGAAGACCAGCTCCGGTATCTGTCCTCCCTGCACCCCGGTCCCATTGGTACTGTCTGATGAACACTGGAACTGGAATGTTACTCTCCCACACTGCACCTCTGTCATGCCCTCCTGTCCAAAATAACTGAGCTCGTTCCCATCCAGGACCGCGCTGACCGTGTAGAAGGTGTCCTGCTCCACCTGGACCGGGTGTTCAAACCACACGGGGAATGTGCTGCTTGAGCCGTCAGACAAGAACTTGGTGAGGTTCTGGGCTAGAACAGTCCCCTGCCGCTTCAGTTCAATCCGAACGCTGTACTCGGCCTTCCCACCGCTTGACCCATACAGGCCTAGTCCAGCCATGAAGATCCGCCGGTCCACGGCAAACTGGATGCTGTCACAACGCCCCCTGTAGCGCCACTGGTTACTGCGGTATGCTGAGGACTGGAAGCGGTGGCATTTCTGAGGCACCAGGCCGGCCCGTTTCCCCAGAGGGAACTCCAGTCTGGGTTTGACGGTGGCCGTAAACCACAGGAAGACATTATGAGTCTCGTCGAGTGTCAGAACATCTGACTGTGCCACACCATCAGCAAACTCCTGCAGCGTCATGGTGGGGATCCGGACCAGGTACAGAGCCTTCCCCAGCACGGCCCTCTGGTTCCGAGGCGTCACGGCCATACCCTGCCGCCGACACTCAGCCGCCGCCCAGCTCAACACTGCCTGGAAAATGACGGCCTCGCGAATGTTCAATGTCTCCCGCTGCAGGATGATCTCCAGCGTGGGCAGGTCGATCTCGCAAAAACCGTCAGAGCGCAGTGCGAGCTCGGCCTGGGCATCAATCACCTCCCAGCAGCGTGTCGTCAGCTCAGGCTCCTCAAACAGGCGGCTCTGGGACAGGAGGACGCAGGCGTTCTTTGCCTCCAAACTCGTCTCCAGAAATGACACACAGGCCTTCGCCAGAGCTGGGACGATGTACTTCTTAGCAGCATAGAGCGTCGCCAACACGGTGTCAGCCTCTAGCTCGATCTCATCACTATACATGTATCTGAGGAACAAAAAGCATGCATGTCATACAATTTCCATACAACATATATGTTCTGTTCATACAACATCTGGAGACAGACTGTTTTATCAGGATCATGAACAAGTCAATGGCTCATTACATTTTGAGTTAATCTGACAAACTGTTAATCATGAACATAATCAAATAAGATCTGGACAACATGATTCAAATCTATTGTCACTGTAATTTCATATCACCATACAGTCATTATTCTCTGAGGCCTTAACTTCAGTAAGGATTAAACTAACCAGACTGTACATCATTACATTAGATTATTTTCTTATTTGAACTCTTCCTGTTCAGATTCTTTCATGTTTACTGTCCTGTTGCCTTCATCATTTGTCTACATCCATTTAGAAGACCAAAGCAGAAAGTGAAAAATAAACAATAGAGCATATGAAACAGCAGCCCTTAATCAAATGAAAGCTGTTGATGAACTCTGTCTGCTCCATAAGAACATAAAGGACATATGAAACAGGAACAGGACATTGCACTGAACCTGTTAACACCGAACACATGAACACAAACTATTTCCTCATGTCTCTGATTTGTCAAACTCTGAAACCTACAACTGTTACTTGCTTCAGTGTTGAATCTGGATGATTGTGAACATGTCATAACAATAAGGACGACTGAAGGTGTTAAAACTAAGGATGAGACTCCAACTGAGTCTGGGTTCATGAAGCCCTTTTTATGAAAAGGTGGTGGCCAGAATGTTGTTTGAGAACATCAATCAGTGACTTACTTCAACAGGATGAGAAAGGCAGCTGGTTCCACATCAGGTATGTGGATCTCAGACTGACCCTCAGCCAGATCCCCATAGAACATGGCTCCGAACACCGAGCTCCCCACAGCCAAGACGTACTGCAACATAAACCACAGTTAAATAAACCTAATTATTTTAATGGGAATTCGAAACCTGAAACTCGTACTATGCACAGATCCAAGTCCAACAGACCCACCAACCCTTTTTGTCTCCTAACCTGACTAAACAAAACATTCTACTGTCACAATTAAGTTTATAGTGGTTTTCAATTTGCTCTGTCAATCTAGGTTTTCTGAGGGAATTTGGTGCCAGGCAACCAATCACAAACATAGCCCGATCAAGATCAACCAACTTTCTTATCAGAGGAACACAATGTAATGTTATGTCACATCCTCACTGATATGGATGTTTTTGATATTTATTTTTCTCTGTGTATATGACCATCATTTTCCAAAATATCTGCACATGCAGAAATGACAAACTCATACAAATGCCTAGACAATTAGTTATTTCTGACCAACTTTAATCTATGGACACAGCAGATGTAGGCTTTAGTCTCACATGACATTAAGCAGCAATGCTACTTTCATTTATAAAATTAAGAGTTGGTTTGTCGAAGCGTGTTCTTTATATTGTACATCTGCTACACGCTGCACATGACCTCAACCTACTGCAGGTCATACACGGACTTGTACACATATAGGACCTATTTATGATGTTTCAGGAGCAGATTTGCTAAACAAAGCACCCACAGACACCACCATCATTTTCTAAGCTTCATCTTCCCTAATGACATGCATACACAAGAGTTACAGTAGTTTTTCAAAAATCTTGACCTTTTTCAACTCAAAACACAGTTGAAATATGAATGAGAGGCTCCAATATAAGAATGACATGTCGGATTTGCAAAATATCCACATTGCACGAGGCATTTAACCCATATGAGGGATTAATACAATACAAGCTAAAAGTTTGAACCATATTATTTCAGTTTCAGTGCAACTAAACAGTCTGAGAAGAAGAAAAATATAAAAAGACAAAGCATTAAATAGAGTCACTGTCAAATATTATCAAGTCAAACTATTTAGTGCTTTAATCCCCTTGTTTACACATTCTATGTATTAGTCTGTATCACAAAGGAAAAATCAAAGGCTCCTCCAGAGCAGGTTAGGTTTTCATTGTCTGCTACCATGGAGATTTACCTGGTAAGAAGTAAACACCTTGAGACACTGAAAATCCTGAGCTGAACCAGAAGATAGCTTGATAACTCTTTAATCCTACTTTATATTAGAGGCCTTATGTGTGTGTTCAGCATTACGTTCAACTGTATGGTACCTTATGAGCGGGGACTTTCTGTGTTTCTCCTGGAGGTCCGACTATGAAGTGGACGTCAGCCATCTGCTCGTTGTTGAACATCAGAGCGTTCCTGCAGAACGTAACACATGCATGAAAATGTTCTGTTTGTACATGAAGCACAGGTTTAATAAATCAGCCCTACCTGGGGCTGATTTATCACACAGGATTCCCACACATTTTTACAAACAAAATTTAAATTGTCCATTTACATCCCCCCAAAACCCTCTAACCTTGTCCTGTAGATGACCTGTTTTTTATCTCAAAATGACACACTTTTCCAAAAGGATAGGCGTTGGCATCCCAAAAAATATCCTTGACTTGTGATGCTGAGTTTAATTTCACGTCTTATCCTATTTTTTTATTATCTGCATTTGTCCCTGTAAACATGCAGAAAGATAGATTTCAATAATAAGTCAGAGTGGTCCTCACCTCTCTCGTAGCGTTGGGTGCGTCACTGCCCAGCCATCTCTCTCATCTCCGTTGTTGTTGTTGGCATTAGGTGGTGCGTCTCCAGCGGTAACGTCGTTGGTGGCGGTGACGGGCTGTGGCTCATTGATCTGGATGAAGCTCTTTTTGGCCGCCGCCGCCTCGTCGTCACTGTGGGGGAGGGACGTGGGAAACAGCTGTGCTGCCATCTTCCTCCTCACACAGTGGGTGTGGCCACAGCCTCACAGCATGATGACTGCTTTCTGTGCAGCACAAACGTCAATGAAAATGAACATCTGAGAATTAAACAGTCTGACAGATAAGAGTTTAACTTCTACACATAATCCAGTGGTTAAGCATCTACACATAACTGAATGGTTTTGGTGTTGAAGCGGAAAATTTAAAATATATATCTCAATGTTTTAAACTGTTAAATTCTCTACTGTATGTGGGTCTTGAGCCCCAGCCTCCTCGCTGAAGAACTGAAGGTTCTGTGATGGACATATTTAAATTTCAGTGAAAAAAAACAGCATCCTACATTTATATAATGTACAGCAGGGGTATTAAAATCTGCTCCTCGAGGACCAGTATCATGTTTTAGATATTTCCCGCTTTCCAGCACACCTGGATGCCATTACTGCATTATTAGGCTTCTGCAGAGCTTGATGATGAGCTGATCATTAATTGAACCAGGTGTGCTGGAAGAGGGACGTATCTAAAACATGCAGGATACTGGCCCTTGAGGACCGGATTTGAATACCTTTGAGGTACAGGATGTCTGTCATTTTAGTAACACTGTTAAAAACTTACTCTTGCTATTGATCGTGTCTGAATTGACGAATCACTGCTGTGTCACTGCACATCATTGTGTCGTATTTTAGATAAACTCCAGCACAAATTAGACATGCCTTTATATTGTCAAATACATAATGGACTTAAGTTTCATTTTGTTTTCACCTAAAGGGACGTGGTCGTACCTACGTTCTGCAGCGTGACGTCACGCTGCGATCAGTTTACGTTCGTGGACAACCGGAAGGGGACAGAGTCAGTCAGCTGCAGTAATAAATTAAGCCAACCTATTTTATTTATTTATTTATTTATAATTAATTAATTAATTAATTTTTTATTATTATCGTGGTGGTTGTTATTATTGATATTATAAATGCGTTTCAACCCTTCTCTAATTATTCACATTTTCAACGCCGATAATTGTTAACTGCTAAAAGTATTAGTTCGGGTACATGTGAAAATAACCAAATGTAGAAATTAATTGTATTCATTCACTGAAACACAAATGACATGTTGGATGCGAAAAGTAGCCAAACGCCGCCGTGTACGAACAAACAGAGACGAGCAAACGGCTTGATATAATCCAGAAGCGTCAGACCAAAGACGAGGACAAAAAACAGACCCAGGTCTTTGAACTAAACGTATATTGTGAATTATGGAATGTGGTTCCGTCTCTCGGGTCGTGTATTCTGGTGTGAAACAACAGACAAACGGAGCAGTTTAAACATGATGATGAGGATGACGACCCAACTCTTTAGCCATGGATCAAAACGGGCTCAGATTCACATCTAACTTCGCCGGTTTTCTGGACTTGCTAATAGAATTAACAACACATTTGTCTGTCAGCCTAACCTATCGTGTTTCGGTGTGTGTTTACCTGTTTGCTGAGCTGTTTTCGGTATAAACTCTGTGACACCAGCCGTCGTTTGCTCCTCTGTCCGCCATTTTACCTGCACTGTCACGCAGCTTCTTCTTCTTCGTGTGTCACTCAGCTCAGACCGGCTGATGACACTGCTGCCCCCTACTGTTTACACAGATTTAAGCGCGTTTTTATCTAGTATGATTTTAAATCCTGGTAGTTTTTTTGGGATTTTTAAATCATTAAATGTTCATATTTCCGTTTGTATTTTAATCTTATTTAGTAACAAACCTGTGAAGACCTTTGATGTCTGCTCAGCATTTAATTTCCATCTCAGTAGTTATTCTTCTTGGCAGGTTTATATTTATTGTATTAATAATGTATAATGTACACTTTTATATAGTAATGTGTCGTATACACTGTATTGTCTTGTTTGTATGTTTAGTCTGTTTTTAAATGTTGAAGACTATGGATGGAAAATAGCTCCCAGGTAATTCCAGCATATTTACACAAAGTATTGTTTTTATTTGTACTGAGTGTTCATTGATATGCACTGTCCTCATCAAATAAATAAACAAATAAAATAATAACAAAAAAAAGTTCTATATCACTATAGACTAGCTTCCACTGATTCTGATCATTGGAAAAACAATGCTCACTGAATGTGTACAGAACTAAAAACTGTTACATTATGTTAAAGTATTAAGTTTATTTTAGTTGTCTTGTATAGTTATATAGTTCATTTTATTCCAGATCATGTTGAGTAAATTTTTTCTATCTTTCTGATTATCTGGAAAAAATAAAATGAGGATGCAGCTGCAATTTCAGTGATGATTCCAACTACAATGAATGCAAAAGAACCATTATAGCATACTTTAGAAAAAATCCTAACACCGCTGTATATGAATAATAATGAAGAGGGGTTTTTTGTCCTTAATGTCATCTCTTCCTCCTTTTCTTCTCAGATCCGTGTCTGTACATTCCTCGTTTTGCGCACATGTTGGAGTTCGGTGTGAAGACTCATGAAGTTTCCATGACGGCTCTTCGTCTCGTTCAGAGAATGAAGAGGGATTGGATGCACACTGGGCGCCGACCCTCTGGTCTCTGTGGAGCAGGTAATCATGGCAACGACACTCTCAACACCATGGTAACATCATCGAACAGAAATGTCATGGTAAACCCACAACTATGAGCCTTGATGGGTCAATTAGGACACTAGAGGACCAGTTAGGACCCTAAAAATAAAATCAAACCATCACTCTAATTACACAATCTCCTCAGCTCTTCTTGTTGCAGCCAGAATGCACAAGTTCCATCGAACGGTGAAAGACGTGATCAGTGTGGTCAAAGTCTGCCAGGCCACGCTGAGGAAGAGGTGAGAGATCTACCAAATCTTTTAATTTAATACAAGGGACAACTATAAACAGGATCAACTGATTTATACAAATGATTAACACAGTACTTTACAGTGAATCTTAGAAGATCAAATTACATCTCAGCAGATCGTAGTGGATCCCAATAAGTTCCAGTGGATCACATTAGGTTACTTTAGATCTCTGTGGATCACATTAGATGACAACAGATCCTAGTAGATTGCATTAGTTTCTAGCAGATTTCACTGGGTCACAGTGGATCTCAGTGGATCTCATTCATCCATCCTGCAGGTTAACAGAGTTTGAGGACACACCCACTAGTCAGCTGACGATCGATGAGTTCATGCGTGTGGATCTGGAGCAGGAATGTGACCCGCCCTCCTTCACCGCTGGACAACACAAAGTCAAGATGCAGCAGGTAGATCCTCTGTCTCTGATTGGCTGAAACAGATGACGATAATGTGACAGTGAACCAATGATTTTACTGTGCTCTTCATCTGCAGCTGGAGCAGGAGCTGGCCAAGAAGCTGGATGAGGTCGAAGGTCAGTTTACTGAGGGCACTTGAGAGAAGACTAGGGGATCAGCTTGGATTCTAGAGGATTAGTTAGGACACTTGATGACTATTCATGGACTATTCATGAACTATTCTGGTCTGGTGAATTTACAGATTATTAGATGACTATCGGTTCTCCTCTCATGGTCCTGGTCTCTGTGTCTCAGGTGAAATCAGTACTTATAAAGATGAGATTGAGACAGAGCTGGAGAGGAATCATCCGAAACTCAGAGGGGTCTACGCTGCCTACTCCAAAGAGATTGGTCTGTACTGGTCCTCGATCACCTGTCACAGCTAACTGTACCTTGCTGTGTGTGACTTTTGACCTCCTCCATTTCAGACCCTCAAGAAGAAGATGCCTCGTCTTTGACCTCTGATCCAGAAGAGCGGAGAAGTGTCGATGTCGAGCTAGAGGCTGCCGCTCAGCACCTGACCCAGGACTTCCTTTGTCAGGTGATACAGGAGGAGACAGAGCAAGGCAAGAAGACAGATGACATTTGCAAGGAAGGAGAGGCAGGGTCTAAGCCTGAAGAGGCGGGGCCTTCTCGTCAGACCGCCCCTCTGGTCTCCATTCTGGGGAAATTAACAAATGCTGCCAGCCTGGATCTCCAGGAGAGCTTCACCACTTTGAAGGACACAGAGACAGACAACCAAACAGCAGGTAAGGAACGAGAACAGTAAATGTAAAATGTATAAATGGTTCTCAATCAGTGGATGTTGAGGTTAAAGGTGCGGGAGACTTTCATGATGAATTTTTCATCAAATCTGTAAAACCTCAGTCACAGCCAAAGTATCACAAATCTTTAAGTCTTTCTGTGATTACTTACCTGAATCTCTTGCATTACGGTGAACAATTTCAAAGTGCCATCCACCATAAACAAACCCCATGTGTTTACATTCAGAACCGGGAGGTAACTCGGGCATCTTCAGAATTTTTTTGTCGCGACATGCATTGTGGGAAATGGAGACTCGCACAGCCGCCTCGTGAAACTTAGGGCTATGACTGAGGTTTTACAGATTTGATGAAAAATTCATCACGAAAGTCTCCCACACCTTTAATGTGATACAGGCACCCAGTCATCGTTTCTTTTTATCTTAGGGCTAATATGATTACATGTTAAAGACATACCAAGATGAAAACAATGTAAAAGTTATTTGTGGATTTAAATGTAAACTTTAAAATCTATGTCCCTATAACAGTATTCATTATATTATTACATTATATTATGATAAGTATCTGTTATCACCAGCCCTACGTCAGCCAGTAGATGAAGTGGTGGTTGTTGTGTTTTTCAGATGAGCAGCCGGATGGAGGAGAGCTGGATTTGGATGGGATTGATGATCTTGAGATTGAAAAGGTCTGCTCATCCATCACCACCTCCTGAATCTTTGTTATTCTGCTCATTCAGTTGTGCTTCAGTTTGTTTTTTTACAGTCTAATTTATGTGTTGAGTTTGTACTGTAAAAGCCCATCTAGGGACAGGCATCATATATTTACTCAGACTATAAATGCATGGTGAACAATTATCATCCCATTGTGACAAAGACAGTACTGAGAAGGCCCCATTTCTCATAAATCTGACTTAAGGATGTGAATTTGAAGCAACAATGTATGAGACACATGAAATGTTTCCATCTGACATAGTTCAGAGACAGAGCCGAATATCTAGAGACTATGAGCATTCAGAACAGAATAGTAAGAGGTCATGTTAAAGGATCGTTAGACTGAATTTGTACTGAAAACCGTAGCTGTAACCATAGCTGTAGCCAAGCTGTAAATGCTTTGGTCTCTGGTAACAATTTATGCTACATACGTGATTCAATGCAAATGAAAACTAGATACACAAATTAATGGTGTGTTTTACTGTGAAATGTCTGTTGTTGTGCAGTACATCCTGAATGAGCGGGAGGTTCAGGTGAAGACGGAGCTGTGGATGAAACAGAATGAAGAATATCTTAGAGAACAGAAAGGTACGTCCTCTTTTCTTACCCAGATATGGAGGAGTCCACGAGGTTTAGACGAGGTTACATCTGTACAAACCAGAGTCATCGTTGTCCTCGCCATCACAATGTGTTGACATGTTATGTTTGTTTCAGAGAAGGAAGAGCGGATCAAGAAGGAGAAGGAAGAGGGGACGTACAAGGAGAAGGTGAGTCCAGTCCAAGTCATCACACATATGAAAGACAATGTCAAGTGTCTGCTTTGACAAACAGGTCATAGAGGTTCATTCACAGCTTTTAGCAGCGTGATAAAATTTATTTGGATAACAATGATAAACTCTGACCTCTGACTCTTTTACCCATTTAGCCCAAAAAACCCAAGAAGAAGGCAGAGCAGATTGAGGCGTCGACGGCAGGTGAGGCCATTGCGAGGATGTTAGAGAAGAAGAAGATCTCCAGTAAGATCAACTATGACGTCCTGCGAGACCTGAACCGTCGCGGGAAAGGAAGTGAGACGGGAAGCTCCACCTCTGACACACCTACGGGGGCGGGACGGAAACGGCTGACCCGCCGCCGCCGCCGGCAGAAGACTAACAATGGAGGAGACACTGACCGGGGCCTGGCTGCCACCGCCAGCATCATGGGAAAAAGGTAGGACCAATCAAGGGGCAGAGTCACAGCCAATCAGAGACATCGGACCTCAAGTAACACACATGTCTATTTCAGGCTACGCCCACTGATCTCCACTTCAACACCAAAGAAGAAGAAAACTGCATCAGAGGTGAGGTGGTTTCACTCACATATCCTGTAACTGCTAGACAACTTTACTCATCTGTATGTCATAATGGCATACGACTAATTGAAATAGACAAGTAAATAGCTGATTAATTACAAGCATGATATAAAGATTACAAGTAAAAGCATGTATTATTACACTTAAAAGAAGCAAATGGACACACTGACTAAAGGGCAAATAGGCTCAAATAGTATTAAAATACATTAAAAGAATAAATGTGTCAAATGAGTGAAGGTTTAAGAATGTAATTTTGATTTAATCTGGTCTTGAAGGGTTAAACAAATCCAGAACAGGTGCTTTCTGATTCCACTCCAGTCCGATGTGGTCCGGGTGGAGATCTGGTGATTTACTCTGATGTTACATGACCAGACTCTGATCAATGAAAAAAGACTGAACTGAGGAAGTTTCTGAAACCACTTTTAATCCAAACACCTGAAAAGAATAAGTTTGCCTGTTTATCTGCCTTTCAGGCAGAGAACACCGTCTCCACAACAGAGCCTGTGAAGGAGGTGGTCTCTGAGGTGCAGGCTCCGCCTCCTGATCCCACAACAGAGACAAGCTCCGCCCATGTGGATGAGGAGGAGGAAGAGGAAGAAGAGGCAGAGCCTCAGGAGGAGGAGGACCAGTGTGTGAGTGCTCTGCAGCTGATTGGAGGTGAGACTGATAACTAATTAATACATTTAACTGATTGGCTGATTGATTATCGACTGACTAAATCATTACTGACTTCCCAGATTACGGCTGTGACGTGGATGAAGAAGAGGTCTTTTAGCTCCGTCCTGTTGACCTTTGACCTCCAGACTGTGACTGATCACTGATCAATCAAACCATGAACACGTGACACCATGTCATCTTATCTTTACTCTGCGTTATTGATCACTGAACTTTTGTACAGACTTTTAATGTCTTCACTGTTTTATTGTATTTTCGGTGTTTTAACTGTATTTTACTTGTAAATATCAAGCTGTTTGTTTGTTTACTTTCCTGTAAATAAGAACATTAACTGTTTTTACTTTAAACTCATTGTGTGGATGTAAAAATATGTTTTTTACGTCATCTGGAGCACAGTTAGGGAACATTTGGAGAACAAAGAACATTAAGTGAACATTCTGAGGATGCTTAGAGAAGGTTAAGCAAACAGTGGGAGAGCATTAAGAGAACATGTGGAGGATAAAGAAGAACTTGAATGTTTGGAGAACACTGAGGGAACATCTGGAAATATCTAAAGAACATCTAGAGACCAGAGATGATCAGAGACAATCTAAAGACTCGGTTCTGTAGTTCAGTTTTCATGGTTTCCTCTTAGATGTCTTGATCAGGAGGAAGCTGTGTAAATATTTAATAGCAAACAGTTGCAGACTTTGGGTAAACATTTTCTCTTTTAATAAATTATGATTCTGCTGAAACTCAGCCCTCAGTGAGCCTCACTGATTGGTCCACAGCAGCTCATTATCAATAAAGTCAGGTCATCCTTCCACAGTGCTTCAGTCAAATAAAACCCCAGCTTATCCTACCAAACGAGCTGCAGGTGGCATGGCTCAGAGTCCTCACAGAAAAGCAGCAGGGTTCAAGGTCTCCAACGTCCTGAATGTGGAAATCAGTATCCAAATGTCTGTTTTATGGCCTGGAAGTAGAAGCGCTTCCAGCCCTCACGAGTGGAGTCCTCCTCCCCTGATGGGACTCCAACACACTCCATCTTCAGCTCGGTCTCACCTCCTTGTTCCTCCAGCTGCAGACTGACTGAGGCATAGTGCTCTGAAACACACACCAAAAGGTCCCTGAATGCATCGCTTGACCTGCATGCAACAACAAACATGAATGCAGCCCAGACAGCGACCTCGAATGCATTAAAGACACTGAACCTGAATGCATCACAGACGCTGAATATGAATGCATCACAGGCACAGAACCTGAACTCAATGCAGACAATGAACCTGAACGCATCTTAACGTACCACTGGGCCAGGTTCTAAACCTCCACCTCATCTCAATCTTCTGGTCGGGTACCTGTAGGGGAGGCAGAGCAGCAGCCTGGTTACCATGACAACATGACACCTCCAAAGTGAATAAATACCTAACACCTGATTGGCTGAGTGGCTGTGACTTCACCAGGTTTGTGAACTCTCCGCTGACACTCCCATCAAGCAGCTGAAACCTCCCTCCGCGACGACCATCTACCACTGCCGCTGAGCGCGTGAATACCTGCACAAACTGCACAAACACCTGACTTTAGTCCACATAAAAATTTAACTGCTGCACTTTAATTAATAATAATATATTTTAAAGATTATTTAAAAATTAAATATCAAATCAGAAATAACCAACTGATAAGAATAAACAGTAACTTCAATGTCAGTAACAGAACTGAAATAAGAAACCCTTTTCTCTGATCCAGTCTCCATTTACAGTCTTTACTGTGGTCACATCTGTAATGCAGAACTTGTACTAGCTGTGTAATACTTCCACAGTGTGTATTAGTATTTGACAGTGCCTATAGCCAGTCATCGTCCAGGTCTGTCCTGGTGCTGGTCTTACCTCCTGGTTGATGAAAGTCCTGTACAGCTCATCAGCTGATGTGAGAAACGTTTCCGTCAGTGAGAAATTGCACGTCGGGATACGAATGCCCATCTGACTGTGGGCGGAGCTCGTCTGTAAACAATAAATATAAAGGTCAGAGGTCACTTTTTGTCAGCATGAAAGGACCTGGATGTGTATGGTTTCATTACAGTCTACCTGAGTCTTGGTGGTCTGGATCTGCATTTTACTAGTCTGGATCTGGGTCTTCTTTGGAGGGGGTGGGGCCTGTGGTCCGTTAGCAGTTGGTAAAATCATCCCCTGACTGAACTCTGTGACACCAAAGAAAACAACCAGAAACCATAATCAGTAGTTTTTTCTGGTGAAAGGATTTATTTTCCTACAATTCATGTCCTCCTAGTCCTGACCCAGTAATCTGGTTCAGTTTATAGACCACAGTGCATTATGGGAAATGTAGTTTTCAGACCTGATTTGAGTTGCTTGACGTATTCTCCCAGAACCTTCCTGACTTCTTTGGTGCCATTCTTCTTCATGAGCTGTAGCAATGGTGTGTCCGGCTGATCTTTGCACAGAGACACCGTGATCTGAAACCACCAATCAATGTAGTTATTGATCAGTTACAGGTCATGTGATCAGGACCAGGTGGCATCCAACTTACATCAAGGTCATCCTCATCATTTTCGTCCGACAGGTTGGACACCTCCACCGTCCCTCTGTATTTGACACCGCTGCTGGTTGTACCTGAAAACAGGAAACAGGAGGAGGGGTCAAGGTCAGGTGGTCAGTAGGACATTTCCCCACAGACCACATCCAGAGGTCCAGGTCAACAGTATGATGTGCAGGTGTATGATGACTGACCCAGCCAGTTGGCTCTGAGTTGCCACTCATAAAAGAAGATCAGTTTCCCTTTGCGGTTGTTGATGGAAGCTTCTCCGTCCAATTTGCTCACATCGGTCACCTGACATACACCCTCTGACCCCTGAACCTGAACACCCAGCAGCAGCTTACGGAGACGCTCTGATGACCAGCTGGTAACATCCCGCTCCGTCCTGAGAAGACAAGAAGAAGAAGAAGAGGAGGGTTACAATTTCCTGACATATAGCCACACTGTCTTCTAATGGTCTAACATCTGCCTGGTTCAACAGCTTCAGGTCCTGGTTTCAGATTCAGACTCTGTGTTCAGGACTGACAACTGAAATCCGCCATCTGGTTCCTGCAGAGACAGGTTCATCACTGTATTAGACCTAATTGAAACTGCAGCTGAAGATGGTCAAGCCTTCAGGCCTGAATCATCTGAATAACCTGACCCTAATCTCATCAGTTCCAAATAGTGGACTTCCTGTTGGGTTTAGGACTTGGCTCCAAAAGGATTTATTTTGGTGCATCTGGACCTGGTAGATGTTCCTAATTAAATCTGGTTTGTTTACATCTACCCTAATGCATGGGATGAAGTTTTTGGGTGGCGCTATTGAGGTGTTTTACCACTGTCATGACAAATACAGTATTTTTAGGACTGTTGCTCACTCCTGATACAAATTAAATTTTGAGCATGGTTTTGGAATAAGAAGAAGAATCCTGACTGGTTAAATTTAATTCAGCAAAGTATGAAAAAATTTAAAACAGAATATCATCTGAAATAATTCATACACTTACCCTTAGTGTAAACATTTTGGTCTTTTATTATTATTTATTTAGTATTTTATTATTTATTATTATTTTATTACGAGGATCTTAGACATGAGGCTACCTTTTAAATATATTAATACTTTAGTTTCACTTGTCAAAAGATCCAGAAATATACAAAACAATGTCAGTGAGTTTTAAGAAGAATTGGTTTTCACTTTGATTTATTACCATGGTGGAGATCTGTAAAAACACTTTAATTTAGCTTTAATGTGACTTTAAATGAGTCCAGATGTTTTAATGCTGATTCTATCATTAAATACTTTTGTGTGTGTGTGTGTGTGTTTATGCAATATTTAATGAGGGTTTCTTTTTTGACTGTGTTTTTCCTTTGGTTTTCTGATTATTCTTCATTTAATCCGACAGTAAACTCATCCAAACAGCTCCATACAAAGTGCCATGTGGTGGTGTTAAAAATATCTGAAGCAGCTGGAGTCACTTTACATCCAAACCTAAAATAAACCACACTGACGGACCGTCCCTATCTGCTTTTACTCAACTTCACCAACTCTGTCTGTGCGGTTTATTCTTGTATTTACATGTATCTCTTCAGTCTGTGAATGTGAACTCATGTCCACGTACCAGTGCCAGTTGTTGACATTTGTGGCATCCGCTCGTTCCTCCACGATCCACCGAGGGTCTCCTTCTCCCCACTTAGCCATGATTGACCCTGAACACACCACGGGTCGTAACTATCAATGTAGAAGAACTTATAATACCGTAATTACTGATGTAGCGGAGCCTATACCGTAAATACTAATGTAGAAGTACATACTGCCTAATACCGTAAATACTGACATAGAAGAAATAATACCTTAAATACTGATGTAGAGGAGGCCGTACTTTAAATACTGATACTGCTTGATATTTACACATATTTCATTCTTCATTTTTTGATCATTTTAACTGTGCTCATACTTGCGGCATGAATTTGGGCAAGACTTTGTATTTTTATTGGATTTTGTTATTCCCAGCTCAGCTCCTACAGAGAATCTCAAATACACTGTGTACAAATAAATGTTACACCCATACTGTTCATCGCAATAATTGTCCCACTGAAACCCATTCAAATCAATGCATAAAGAAAAAACACCCTTTGTGAGTATTTGACAGTGCACAAAAATAAAGTTGCATTAAAATCAATGTTGTTATTAATCATTGTAATATCCCAGGCTGTAACAATTCAACTAAAAAAAATACTGAAGTATAATTGAAATAATATATATGAAATAATAATAATAATGAAATATATCGAAAAATAATCCTCCTGCGGTGAATAAAAGTGACTCTCAAATATTATAGCTTAATTCAGATTCTGAATACTACATCTCCCAGAAGACACCGCGGATCCGGAAGTGTCTCAGCCTCCGTCAGAGAGGAAGAGCTGAAGGTAAGAAACAGCTGATCAGATTTGATCAATACTTTTGATTTTGAACGGTGAGGTTTTTTTTATTCTCCGCTGATCGACATATCGAACGTAACTCGAGAAAAAGTTACGTGATGACATCACTGTCACCGCCGTTTGTCCGAAAAATAAAACACGGAATTACAGTGTTAGCCTGTTAGCTGTCAGAATGCTAACGAGCATCTGATGCTGTGAGATGTGACACACAAACAAATAAATAAACATACCTGTGTCTATCAGCTGAACAGACATCAGGACGAGTTGTTCTGAAGATTCGATGTGGATTTGACTGATCCGACTTCATGGAGCCAAGTGTTCTATCAGAACCAGGATCCTCTGTTTTAGAGCTGGTTTTTCACCTGCTCCACCTCCTCATCATCACATCCACAGTTAAACCTGATCATCAAATCCCAGTCTGAGTGTACGACCAGGTGTTTTGATGTCATCAATTTTCAGTTTAGGGTCATACATGTAAATTCACACATTGGCCTACTAACAACTAAGACAGAAGACTTCAGAACCACGGCTGTACCTGAACAACTCACCACGTCATTATCCGCTATAGTGATAATCACAAGAAATTAGATACACCTGTTGCTGACTTTGTTTAGTTTCAAGAAATTATGTCATTATGTGAGGAGTGATTGCTTTAATTTTCAACCATAGATGTGAGAAGATAACATTCATTTCTTTATGTATGTTTCTGTAACAGTACCTAAAAATATTTAGGTTGTGACCAAACAAGACACTTCATCAACTGTTCCATTTTATTAAGTAAAAATTTCATGGATTAATGGAGGAAATCATCGACACATCAATAGTGAAAGTTATTGTGAGTTATAGATTGGAGAGAAAATCTGTTGAAACGTACATGACCTGTTAAGAGATTTCCTTATGTATATTTACATGCATGTGCAGAAACACACAAGACTTGACTATTTGATCTGAATGATCAATTTTCAAGATGTTTTTCTTCCTTTTATAAAACATACTTTTTTAAATATGATCAAATCGACTTCTGATTGTGTGTTTTTATGGAGAGGAGTTTGATTGATTGTTTGTTTTCTGATGTAAATGACATGTATCTGGCTGTTTTTAGATGATGAAGAGTAAAGGAGATGAAGATGAATACTGGAACAGCTCCAAGTTTAAAGCTTTTACCTTCGATGATGAAGACGATGAGTTCAGCAAGGTGAGACAGGAATCATTGAACATATGATTACCTGTGTAGCATTCAGGCATTAACATGTTTGTGTGTCAGCTCAAAGAGTCAAAACAAGCCGTGAACAGCATTCGGCGTCTGGTGGAGGAAGATGATGATGAAGACGATGTGGAGAAGGTCAGCTGGAGTGGAGAGCCTGTTGGAAGTGAGCAAACACCTGTCATTCCCACACCTGTGGACAGTGCTTGGTTTTAATTGGCCAGAGGGGGTGACATGTTTCTGTGTGTTTACTCAGGTATCTCCTGGTCAGTCAAAGAGACTGCAACATCCAGTCAGAGGACAGACAGAGAGCCTGCCTTCCCCAAAATTAACACCAACACTCCATCGATGCCAAAGAGCAACTCAGGATATTCTCTGAGTTCACTATTTAAAGGTGAGACACATAGGACAGATGAAACAGGTGATTCAGTGATATTCAAAGAGACTTATTTAAAATTTCTTTCTTCAGGAAAGAAAGGAGGAAGTTATCAGGCCTTTACCGAATGTAAGTCTGAACCATCCAAGTGAGTGAATGAATGAATGAATGAATCAGTGAATTATTGAAGATGCTGATGTTATTAATATTTAATGTAGGGTTCAGACTGACTATGTTTGTTTTTTAGCATTCAGTGACTCGTCTGTCCGGATGTATGCACCAGAGCTCCGAAAACCCAAATCTGAGTACAAGGTAACAGCCACAAGATAATCTGATTACAACACATAATAATCAGGTTACATCCAGACTGATGTGGTTTTCCTGTTGTGATTTCAGGATTACATCAGTGACTGGTCACCTGAGGAGACAGTTCAGAGAATGCAACAAGGAAAGGTAGGGCGTCTATCTGTCTGATAACATGACTGCCTGCCTGTTTGTTTGTTAATCCGTTTGTCCGTCTGTCAGATCCACAGACTAACTATCAGTGTATTATTAAAGTCAGCTTCATCATTGTGTAACACTGCTGTTATTTGTCAGACTGTGTCTCTGGAAAAGTTCCGATCTCTTCAGGACAAACTCCTGCTGCTCGACTACGCTGTCAGCGCATACGACGGAAACGTCATCACAGCTGTAACTCCATTTAACTCAGTCACAACAACATCTTTATCTATAACTGTATCCCAAACGATGACCTTTGCATGTTTGTCTTTTTGTCCTTTCTCAGATCCTCATTTATTTAAAGAGGACTCTATGTAAAGGTGAGCATCCTTTTGTGAGTCCAGGTCTTAATAAGTTCAGATCCCCATCACTTGAGGCCCTGATGAGTTTGTTTTCCCTGTCAGAGGTTTTGTTTCGGGAGCTGGAGTCCAGACAGACAGCTTTGCGGCATTTTATCAATTATCTGATGGAAACCAGAGATCAGAGACTGCTGCTGGAACTGCACAGGTCTGCTCAGAACTTGTCTACCTACATCCACCTGTGCTCACCTATATTTATGTGTATTTACATGCGTTCACCTGTGTTCACATGCTATGTTCCTTCATCTTTACCTCCTGTGGTGACATCTTCTCTGCCTCCTCAGAGCTCTCGGCAGGACGGAGGATGTGGCGGTACGTAGATTCAAAAGACCATCAGTACAGTCACTGCTACACATCACATGTCACTTGTAACTGATGCTGTTTTCTGTCTGTTTCCTTGGCAACAGCTGCTGCAGTATAAAGAACACCTGTCCATCGCAGATGAAAACAAGAGGCGAGACTTCCTAAAGAGTTGCCTCAGGTGAGAGACACCTACAAGTCGCATACAGCAACCTGCTGATCCTGTAGCCAAATACAAAACAGTAACATTTAGATTATGAAGAACAAAATGATGTGTTTATAGACAGACTGAAATAATCTGGTTCCTGTTTGTCGTTTCAGTCTTCCTTTTTCTCCTGAAGACTCGACTCACATTCAGGACCACTACACTCTGCTGGAGAGGCAAATCATCATCGAGGTCAGGAAATACAATAGTAATCCAAGAATAGTCCCAGGTGTTACCTTGGTTACAGTCAGTTTAATTGCTCTTCAATTCCAACTTTCTCCTTTCACTCTTGTTAGGCAACAGACCGAGAGGCTGAGCGTGGAGGGAAAGTGGAAATCTTCCAGAAGTTTCCCAGAAAAGCCTCAATTCTGAACATGCCGCTGATCACAACCCTGTACTACTGCTGCTTTTATCACTACAATGAGTCCGAGGTACGTCTGAGATAATCCAGATTACAGACCCAGGACTAGTCTGCACATAGAGATGACATACAGTACAGGCCAAAAGTTTGGACACACCTTCTCATTCTTTGCATTTTCTTTATTTTCATGACTATTTTCATTGTAGATTCTCACTGAAGGCATCAAAACTATGAATGAACACATGTGGAATTATGTACTTAACAAAAAAGTGTGAAATAACTGAAAACATCTCTTATATTCTAGTTTCTTCAAAGTAGCCACCCTTAGCTCTGATGACTGCTTTGCACACTCTTGCCATTCTCTTGATGAGCTTCCAGAGGTAGTCACCTGAAATGGTTTCCTAACAGTCTTGAAGAAGTTCCCAGAGATGCTTAGCACTTGTTGGCCCTTTTGCCTTCACTCTGCGGTCCAGCTCACCCCAAACCATCTCGATTGGGTTCAGGTCCAGTGACTGTGGAGGCCAGGTCATCTGGCGCAGCACTCCATCACTCTCCTTCTTGGTCAGATATCCCTCACACAGCCTGGAGGTGTGTTTGGGGTCATTGTCCTGTTGAAACATAAATGATGGTCCAACTAAACGCAAACCGGATGGAATGGCATGTCACTTCAGGATGCTGTGGTAGCCATGCTGATTCAGGTTGCCTTCAATCTTGAATAAATCCCCAACAACGTCACCAGCAATGCACCCCCACACCATCACACCTCCCCCTCCATGCTTCACGGTGGGAACCAGGCATGTAGCATCCATCCGTTCACCTTTTCTGCGTCGCACAAAGACACGGCGGTTGGATCCAAAGATCTCAAATTTGGACTCATCAGACCAAAGCACAGATTTCCACTGGTCTAATGTCCATTCCTTGGGTTTCTTGGCCCAAATAAATCTCTTCTGTTTGTTGCCTCTCCTGAGCAGTGGTTTCCTAGCAGCTATTTGACCATGAAGGCCTGATTCACGCAGTCTCCTCTTAACAGTTGTTGTAGAGATGTGTCTGCTGCTAGAGCTCTGTGTGGTTTCATCTGGTCTCTAATCTGAGCTGCTGTTAATTTGCGATTTCTGAGGCTGGTGACTCAGATGAACTTATCTTCAGCATCAGAGGTGACTCTTGGCCTTCCTTTCCTGGGGCGGTCCTCATGTGAGCCAGTTTCGTTGTAGCGCTTGATGGTTTTTGCGACTGCACTTGGGGACACATTCAAAGTTTTTGAAATTTTCTAGACTGACTGACCTTCATTTCTTAAAGTAATGATGGCCACTCGTTTGTCTTTACTCAGCTGATTGGTTCTCGCCATAATATGTATTCTAACAGTTGTCCAATAGGGCTGTCAGCTGTGCATCAACCTGACTTCTGCACAACACAACTGATGGTCCCAACCCCATCAATAAGGCAAGAAATTCCACTAAGTAACCCTGACAAGGCACAGCTATGAAGTGAAAACCATTTCAGGTGACTACCTCCTGATGCTCATCAAGAGAATGCCAAGGGTGTGCAAGGCAGTCATCAGAGCTAAGGGTGGCTACTTTGAAGAAACTAGAATATAAGAGATGTTTTCAGTTATTTCACACTTTTTTGTTAAGTACATAATTCCACATGTGTTCATTCATAGTTTTGATGCCTTCAGTGAGAATCTACAATGTAAATAGTCATGAAAATAAAGAAAATGCGAAGAATGAGAAGATGTGTCCAAACTTTTGGCCTGTACTGTATTTCCATCTGTCCAGTTGTAGTATTGCATATATTTCCACAACTTACATAGGTAATATATAGGTAATAATATATACTGTATATATTAAGGTAATGGTTGTGTTTCAGGACCTACCATTTACTAACATCCACATCAGTCATCTGTGTTTCATTGTTATAATTAACTGTGTGTTCCAGGGGACCTTCAGCAGTCCAGCAAACGTCCGTCAGACCTTCAGGGTAAGCACTGGCCCTTCTCTCTGTTTGATTGGTTTGTATTCTTCCATACTGAGTTGCTCACTAACACTTTTGACCTCTGACCCCAGATTTCAGATAAACAGTATTTTGTGACAGCGTTGGCAGCTCGGGCAAAGCTGAAGGCGTGGTTTGACGTGGATGCTCTGTTCACCAGTAAGAACTGGCTGGGATTTACCAGAAAGAAGAGTCCACTCAGCTTCCAGCGTGTTGTCGACATCCTTCACAAGAACTCGGCCCCCACACAGGTGAGTGGGTGGGGCTAACAGGAGTGACAAGATACCTGTAAAACTTTCATAGATCTGCAGTTAATGCCAACACTTCAACATCAAAACAGGCCATTTTACTAATGTTTTAGTACAAATAATTGTAAATCTATTCAAACTGGATTAACATGAACCAAACAGGTTTTTAAATTTCCTTAATTTCTCACTTCACCCCCTTTGCTTAACTCCTTCCCTCATCTCTTTTCCTTTGCCTCCTGTCCTTGATTCCTTCCCTCTCTTCCTTCCCTAGTCTCCTTATCTCATATCCTCTCCTTGAGCCCCTTCTTCACCCCTTTTCTTGATTTTCCCTCACCGTCTTTCCTTCACTTGTCACTTTACCTCCTCTGCTTGTTTCCTACCTTCATTTCCTTTTCCTCTCTTCTTTAGTACTTTCCTTGACTCCTCTCACACCACATCTCCTCGAGTCCTTTCCTTGACATCTCATCTCATCTCCCCTCACCTCATCTCATCAGGATCTTCTTTCATTGGCTTCCCCCACTTCTTTCCCTTGAAGATTTTTTTAGTTAGAGCAATTAATTTAACATAGTCGGCAGGTGAATATTTG
Organism: Sphaeramia orbicularis; assembly: GCF_902148855.1. Classification (NCBI taxonomy): domain Eukaryota; kingdom Metazoa; phylum Chordata; class Actinopteri; order Kurtiformes; family Apogonidae; genus Sphaeramia; species Sphaeramia orbicularis. The sequence goes on along the minus strand of NC_043979.1, from coordinate 42,600,852 downwards.
ATTGACAGGAATGTGTTTGATTCATAGATGTGGGTTTGACTGACACATGTGCTTGACTGACAGGTGCTGCAGGAGTACGTGGGTTTGGTTGACAATGCGGAATTGAGGATCAGTTTGGCTCAGAAACATAAATGTCATGACATCGTTATCAACGTGAGTTTGCAGAATCTTTTGTGTTGTTTTTGTGTTGCTGCATCTATCACATTGTTTTGTTTTTTTGGTACGTTTTGTTGTTGTGATCGAGAGCCTTCTCATGATGTCACATGCCTGTTTCGACCAATCAGACGTACCGAGACCTAAAGGATCGCCAGCTGTTGCTCGAATATCGGGGAAAGGTGGAGCGGGGTTCAGCGGAGGAGAGAAAGATCAATGAACTGCTCAACAACCAGGTGAGAAAGAGAGGGCGGAGTCATCTGTATCATGTGACTTGACTGACTAAAACAAGTTTCTTCTTCTGTTTTCAGCAAATCAGGTGGAAAAACTGACACTTAAACCAGAGACTTTTATTTTGAAACACCGACAACTGATGGTCCTCTGTCACCATGGTAATGGGACAGCCAATCAGCTCTCACCTCTGCGTTCTTCACAGTGGACGGAGCTTACTAATCGGAGGACGAGTCATTCCATCAACGCTTGTTAAATACTTTTCAGTTTTAATAAATATGAGCAAAAACAAATAAAAATAAAAATAAATAAAACATGATCAGAATCAAATTCAGCTGATTTTAAATGTGGTTCATGGTTAGAAAACGTGATGAAGGAAAGACAGAAAATTTACATGTCAACTATGAGCCAAATCTATCCGCTATTTATATTAAAGTGATCAATCAGCCCTGACTAGATGTCTTAGAAAGAATCAATATCAACAGAACTTGAGAGGTTGTTTTTATATAAACAAAAATTAACAACTCAGACCGATTTTTGGTCCAGAGTCAAAGATAAAAACACATTAATAGTCTCTGATTTAGTGTTTGGGTTCTTATTTTGTTCATTTTTATTACATGGTGTAAAACAGTAATATTAAATGAAAATAAAGAAAGTCTGAGCTCTCACTGATGATGAAAACATTGTAAAATTTGCTGTGGTTTTAAACACTTGTTTTGAGAACATTTCACAACTGTTACAAAAAAAACCATCATCAGCACAAATACATGATGGAAATGAAGAAACAACACCATATTTCATCAGAAATATAACTTTTTTTCCCGCAACCTCCTAGTTCAGTGAAAATCTGAAAAACTTACAGGTCAAACTTATTGACATTAAATAAAATTGATTCTATTTTTGTGTATGTTTCATTTATTTGTTTTATTTATTACTTGGATAATGTCTAATTTTTCACGTTTTGTTTATCTGTATTTATATTATGTCTCATTTGTATTTGTTATTCGTGACACTTATTTTTTACTGTTTTTTTTTTTTTTTTGTCTTTATTATTTTAATGAAGCCAAGAAGAAAAACACAAGTACTGGTTTTATATTTTATTGTCATTGTGTGTTTTTCTTTTTCTTTTTTTTTTGTTTTGATTATTTTATTTCTATTTAATCTGTATTTTTATATTTAAAGTGTTTGTATCAGTTGTTGTTTATTCCGTCAGATGGAGGAGCTTATGGATAAATAAATAACTGAAAAAAAAAAAAAAGCAGGTGGTGGTGATAAATTAAAGATGAACCGATCAACAAATAAATGATGCCGTAGTGACGGAGGGGGTCACGTGATCGCACCTCGCGCTGCGGGAGTACTAGACTTCATTCAGACTCCGACTGAGCACGAGGAGGAAGCAGGACGGCGTGAAGTGAGTATACGATTCATTTTCATCACCACGGTGTAATATTAGTTTAATACGAAACAGCTACTTTCATTCTTTGTGATTCTTTATCTGTTAAAACATTCATGTAGACTATGTTGTGATTTTTTTAAATTTATATTTTTAACCCTTTCACAAAAAAACAAAAAACAAGGTTTTCAGGTCATGTCTCCTCAGATTTTAACTTTTGTGGAAACGAAGGAGACTAAAAAAATTCAACAAGAAAAAAAGAAGTTGCTGTAGCTGAATATTAAAATGAAAAGGTGCTTGATTTTTTTTTTTATTAATATAGTCAAGAAATAAAATGTAAACAAGTGAGTTTTTGATTCAAATGGTTGATTAGAAACAGTTAGAATTTTTTTTTTTTCAAAAGCTAAAAAAAAAAAAAAAGACAACTGAAAATTTGGATTTTTAAAATATTCACAAACCAGTTTGGAGAAGAAAACTGAAAAAATGAGCAACCAAGACAAAAACAACAAGAATTCATCTGCTTCTGACGTCACAAATTAAATTAATGATAAAAAATTAAAACAAATTAAAGGGTTAAAGACTGAACAGTGATTTTACATGAAGTGAACTTTAAACATGTTATAACAAATTAATTAACTGAAGTGATGTGTTCTGTTCTTCACCTTCATCATCATTATCGTCGTCGTCATCTGTTTTGGCCTCAGTTTGGTCGATGAGAGGAAACAAAGCGACAAGAGACTGAACCAGTTCATACATCGAACCAGGTCACACATCCATTATTCAACAGACTCCGCCCCCCGCTAACATCCACACCATCTGATTGGACGGTCGCAGCTGGACTCAGGTGAAGAAATAACACGTGATTATTATTTTTTTATTATTGTTTTTGTTATTACTGTAGTTCATGTCACCTCATGAGCTAATGATGTCAGAGGGACCGTCGGCCAATCAGAAGCTTCGTCCTTCATAACATTTTATTTCCAGTTGAACGTTTTCATCAAAGATTCATGACACTCGACTGACAAAACAAAGAGCAGACAGAGACAAAGAGGCAGAAATCACAGCACGTCTTTCACAACAGATGAACGGTTTGATCATAGTTTTCCTTCAGATGCATCATTGAACTGTTCAACTGTGCTGTGATGATTAATGACAAGAAACTAGTGTTGCCCTTTCTTGGAATTTTTTAGTGATTCATTTATCCTGAATGAAGAAACAGTAGTAGAAAACAAAGAACAAACTCATCAGAATCTGTTGCAATAAAACCTGGAGCAGTGAACAAAGACATTAGATCAACTTAAACCTTTCTGAACTTAGCACAACACCCCTGGAGAGCAGTGGTTTCTGCATAAACCGCTGTTATTAAAGTCGGGATTTCCCCTCTGAGAGGGAACCGATCAGATCCAGAGATTTCAGATGTCGACAAGAATCAGGTCATTAGGGCTAAAACACACCAGAATCCAGAGTGACATCTACTTGTCTCCACATGACAGGCCTGGATGAGCTGAGACAGGTTTTAGAAACAGTCAGCCACCAAGTCAGCATCAATAAATAATCAGATCCAACATGAGGTCCACATCACACCATGAGGACGCATCATCGACCACACAGAGAACCTTTAAGTCTTAGTCAAACAAGTCAGAATTTACTCATTCGGACATTAAAGTAAACTCAAACCACCATTTCAGAGAAACATGAGAAAGATCAAAACAAAGAAAGAGATTGGAATCTTCTCTCTGACTGGCTCTCTCACTCACTCTCTATCCCTGATTGATTCTTTCAGACATGATGCACCAGCTGTCGGTGACGGAGACTGTCCCGGTGTCCAATGACAGTCTGGTCCAGTGTGAGGTTCCGTATGATGCGGGCCGCCTGCCTCTGGTGGTCCTGTACAGCGCTGTCCTGGTGGTCGGCCTGCCCTCCAACCTGCTGACCCTCTACCTCACCTGGCTGCAGGTGTGGCGGGGGAACGTCCTGTCTGTGTACCTGTGGAGTCTGTCCCTGTGTGACCTGACCTACCTGGGCACACTGCCGCTGTGGGCCACCTACGTCAACCGTCACCATGAGTGGCCGTGGAGCTCGCTGGCCTGTAAAGTGACCGGGTACATCTTTTTCAACAACATGTACGTCAGCATCTTCCTACTGGTCATGGTTTCCATAGACCGTTATGTGGCTGTGGTCTATTGTGTGGAGTCACGTGGCCTGCGGCGGCAGCGTCACGCCGTGGCTGTGTCCCTGGGCATTGTGCTGCTGGTGGCTTTGGGTCACTTGCCTGTCTTCAGCATGAGGGAGGGTGATGCCGCCACGGGTGACCGCCGCTGCTTTGAACCAAGTCGGAGCAGTTCTGTGGTGACAGGCTTCAGCTACACCCGTGTGGTGGTGGGCTTCCTTATCCCACTGCTGCTGCTGATAGTGACAAACCACCGCATCTTGAGCAGTGTCCAGCTCAGCACAGGGCTGCGGCGTAAGCAGAAGGACCATGTGCGGCGGTTGGCGGTGGCAGTGGTGGTGCTGTTCCTGGTGTGCTTTGCACCGTATCACCTGATCCTCCTGATCCGGGCCATGCTTTCCCACTTCCCCCGACTGGACAGCAACACCTGCCTGTTCGAGAGGAAGTTGTACACACCCTACACCATCTCCCTGGGCCTGTCCACAATCAACAGTGCTGTCAACCCCATCCTGTACGTCCTGTCCAGTGACAACATCCGCAAAGAGCTGAGCCGCGGCCTCATGCAACTCTGCAGCTGCCGCCGGAACCAGAATCTCAGGACACAAACTGACAGCAGCCAGAACCAGAAGGATGCTACCAAAAACTCCTCTGAGGAATCCAAAATTACAAAGACCACCAACAGCCCAGCTCAGAGACTGCCAGAAGAAGCCACAGGACTCTAGTGGACTCTACTGGACTCAAAACAGTGTTTACATTTTACCTTTGAGTATGCTGATGCTGTTACCATAGCGACACCTTAGCACTAGGTGTATCCCGTAAGGCAAGAGAATGGACTTCCTAAGAGCGCAAGTCTCAAGTTGACAGTAGCACGAAATGCATCTCGGGATATTTTCCAGCCGAGTCCACACAAGTCACCAACCAGTGCATCCTTGGTTTAATGGACAAGAAAAGAACAACATCCAGGAATTCCATTTGATCTTGGTTTGTGCGAACAGTGGAACAGTACTTGGGCCTCAGCTGATGACACTTCACAAGATTGCGAGAACGGACAAGAACGTGTTTTGAGAAACGGCTAAAGTCTGTTGTTGTTACCATGACAACACAGCCTCACTGTCCCAGATTGTACAGATGCTGTAGATGTAAACTGACTCAGTGGCCTGACAGGAAATGTAGGTGGCTGCTGCTCAGGTTCAGCTTCACTGTGAATATTTTTTTTACTGAGTTTAATTTTTAGTTTTCCACATTTTATACACATATGTTAATATGTAAATTACATTCATGAAATGCATCAAGTATGTTGTTATTTATTCATTATCTTTCCTGCTCTTAAACATGCTTTAATTAAATGTTTTTTACTCTGAGTTAGATGTGATGTGTAGATGTGTTTATTAGTCACTGTGATCAACTGAAAAGAGTCGTGAAAACTGAGCTCATTAGTGACCTTCATCGACATACATATTTCTCACAGGATGGGCATAAATCAACTGAGTATGATGCCTTATGAATTTCAGCAACAGGAAGTGAGTCAATGTTTCCTGTACATGTGGTCAGAAACGTTGCTGAATTTTGGAGAAGCGTAGTGTTTAATCTGAGATGTGACGAAAAGAGGAAGTAACACGTCGAGTTTCATTTAACAGACTTATGCGTCTCTGCAGATGAAGTGCACTAAGACTAAAGGTGCACCTTTAGATAAAAAAAAAAAAAAAAACCACAAGAAAAGTACACAAAACTGAGATTTTACTTCAGCCTCAGTTCAGTTTCATGTCATTCTTTTTAAAGTCACCTGGAGAAGCAGGTGAGCCTTAACGAATATAATTAACATAATTAAATCCAAACAGTGTCATGACTAAAGTTAGAATCTATGTTACATTCAAATTAATAAATATAAACATGATAGTTAAAAATCCTACACAACCATTTGTTCTGTGATCATATATTAGAGATTTGATTCAGTTTAGACATGATCGACAGAGAAACTCCCCCAGACTTAACCAGATGTTAGTGATCTAAAATGTTTAATAACTTTTAAACCACTGATCTTATCAATACATGGATATATTTCAGGTAAACTACAGGTTTTCATCTTTTCATGTCATCAGATATGGTTAATTTAGACGTTCAGAGGCTCCATAGTGAACATGAAAACACCATTATCTTCTACAACACTGATTCACCAGAAAAACCCATGGAGTTTTATAAACAGAGGTTACAGACAATTTCTGTTTTGATGTATTTGCTGAAAACTCACTTGTTCCTCATTTTGCTCTGTAACAAAATAACCTATAACATCTACATGATCAGTAAATTAAATATAGGAAAACACCTGATTTTTACTGAAAATTGCAAAATGCAGATAGCATTAGAATAAACCGAGGTAGATCACTTAAGGTTTAAATGTTAAGTAAAATAATTTGTAAGTCACCACAAAAATAGCACTCGGTCTTTCACCATCAGAAAACCACCCCATCACTTCCCTCCAGCTGTAAATAGACATGACCCCTGACGCACAGATACTTCTCCCTCGAATGCTTGTTCATATTTGGCATCACCTATTTATTCCTACAATTAGCAGTTTAACTAAATGTGACCCATGTCGTCATTTTATGACACAGGTTCGTTCTGTTTCACAGAGTTCAGTTTGATGCAGTGTTTTTGTAAAATTTCACCCGATTCTTAAATGAAGTTAAATAGAAAAACATCGGAAACCGAAATGAAGCCAAAATAGATTCACTATAAACATTTCCTGTGACAGAACCATGCTCTACTTCTGAATGCAAAAACATGTTGTATTTGTCCCTAAAAACTGGAGATGAACTGTTTTCCTCACCTTTTTCATCACTAAAACATAGAAGAAACATTAAAAACCTGAATTTAATCTTTTCATGTCCAGCAAACATTGGGAAAAAAAGTGTATTTAAGATGAACTAATGATTTGTTGAATTAAATGACTCGTTTAAGTCCGTACTAAACATCTAAGAGGAAGCTCAGACGCATAAATGTTCCTCAGTGTGGCCCTTTGCTTCCTGTTTTATAATTCTTAATTTATTCTGCTAAACGTGTTACTATTCAGACAAAATGAGACAAAATTTTTTTTTTTCTAAGTGTGACCAGGGAACAGGAACCAGAGCTAGTCTGATGTCCCTTGTTTTCACAGTCTATCATCTTTCAGTTTCTGCTTCGTGTTGTCATGTTGATATCAACAAACATGCGGAGACAGAATACTTTAACCACCGTCAGCTGTGAGGAAAAACACAGTGTTCACCTGTCCATGCGTTTAGCATTTTTTCCCATCCATGTGTACACAAACAGTCTCAGCCTCTTGTCAGATTCTTTTATTGTTTGTTTGGCTGCTAACATTATATTTAATTACAAAGATCCTTTAACTGTGATTTCAAAGAAACAAAGCAGTAGTGTTCAGGACCACCCCTTCCTCCTGACCTCTGGGGTCAAAGGTCAGAGGGTGGGGTGGGGGTTGGGGTGGGTGGTGCAACAGGAAAGATCATCACTGACACAAATCAAAGATATTTTCTCCTCAGGCTACAACAACAATGTGCAACTTAAACAAAAGTCAGCTTTAAAATTAATACAGTGTTTTTTTTCATCAGAGTGAGACCTCCCGTCCGGCTCCGCTAATGGAGACAGAGCGAGACCTCCCGTTTGAGTGAAACTTATTGAATAAAGAAGAAGAAGAGTGACTGACAGCAGCAGCGTGGTCCCACAGAGCCAAACACACCAAAGGTTCGAAGGTCAAACAAAGCAGCTGCAGCAGCGTTTCCCGTCAACAATAATACCTGGTTAAAATGAGGGGGCGGGGCTTCCAGCAGGTAAAATCCAAACAAAGTTATTTATTAAAAGCAGCAGGAAGCACAGGCTTGCCCCGCCAAAATAAAATCTAATTAAAATCTAAAATGCAGTCCATCTGTCACCTGTCCCCTCCCCCCTCAGGTGTAGGGGTGGTGGGCGGGGCCTCAGGGGTCAGTGTCCAGGCTGTCCAGGGTCAGCTGACTGCGATGGGGGGAGTTGGGGGAGGGGGGGCTGCTGGGATTGGACGAATTGGAGGGAGTTGAATGTTTGGTGGAGTCGGAGTCCGGCTGGACGAAAGACACAGAGAACAGGCGAGAAAGATGAGTAGAACCACAAGAAAACTTCAAGAGAATGCACCTGAATGCACCACAAAGCACCTGCATGGACCTGAATGCACCACAAAGCACCTGGATGGACTTGAAATCACCACAAAGCACCTGAATGTACCAGAATTGACCTGAAGGACCTGAAAGTACCTGAATAATGAACCCGGATGGACCTGCTGATCATTTACCCTTTGTCTCTGATTGTGTAATGGGTGTGTATTATGGCAACTTTTGATGCCGATACAAAAAGCATCAGAGTCAAACTGTGATTTCATAAATATTGGACTAAATTTCCAAATACTAATCACCACCAAGACAGTCTGGAGTCTGTAGATCTGTTTAAAGTTAGAACCGTGTTTCTACGTTTCAGTCCGATGAAGTAATGAGGCTCCAAATAAAAGCAGAATAAAGAATGAAACCTCTAAAATGAAAGGTATTTTGATGAGGCAGACGAAAACCTCAAGATATCAGCGACTGAAACACTCACAGATTAACCTTATTAACTATACAATTAATAACACGTTAAAGTTGCTAAACATGTGAAACAAACAGTGAATTCACATGTATGTGCTGTACCTCTCGGTCCGGGTCTTGGTCAGGCTCATCTCTGAGGCGAGACGAAGCTCCTCCCCCAAAATCTGAACCAATGAGAACACAGGTTACTGATGACATACAGCTCAGTGACCATATGGTGATGCGTGTGTTTGTATGTGTTTGTACCCGACGCTGTGCGGGTGATGTGGGTCTTGCTCTTCTGTTGCCGGGAAATACTGGACAGTGGGCGGGGCTTCTCTTTAACTGCGTCATCCTGAGAGGAAGGCATCACACTCTGTATAAACACACACATGATCCACATTAAACCAGAAACCTCCAGTGTGGTCACTGTGTGTTGCCCCCTGGTTTTCATTCAATTAAATATGTCCCAAAAGCCCCTATGACTCCTGGGAAATGTAGTCTATAAAGCTGTGTGCTAAAGGGATGAGGATTTCACATTACCGACACAAAAGCTGCTGAGTGATTTAATCCATGTGCTCCACGCACTGATCATCATTAACAGATGACATTTATCAGTAAAAACCCCTCATCTGGTTTCTGTTGATGGCATCTCTGCCTGATCTGGAACCGAAACTCAACTGCTCGTTCATAAAATAATTAACACAGTGTGGACTTCAAAGAAAACAGAAGTGTTACCTTTAGCTTTTGTAGTTATGAAATGTGGCGCATGTACAAGTCTTATTGAATACATGACAGTGAACAAGTCAGATATCATAAGACACCAAGGTAACAGCAGCAAACACTGAGGTGTTTTAAAAGCCTCTAAGATTGTTTGAGAAAAACTTTACATGTGGAGCCTCGGATTATTTGATAAATAAAGCTAATCTTTTTCATTATCATGATACATTAAACATTGAAATAAACAATGTGAATTTTCTATTTTATTACTGGTAAAGAGCAGTGATAACATTACTTTAGCACATTTTATATACTGTAAATACTGGTGAAAGAAGTAGTATTTTCATAGTTAAAATGTGTTTCTGGTTCAGATCGAGTAGAGATCCCAATCTGCAACTCCTCAGCTCCTCTCCTGGACTCCCTTCCTTGTTGGAGCCCCTCCTATCTCAGATACAAGAGAAGGAGCTGAGGTGACAGTAATTTAACATTTCAAATAAACACTGGTTAAATAAGACATCAGCTGCATCATGTGTCTGTTTGGGATGAGGAGATACAAAACTGGGAAGTGAGAAGAACTGGACTGAGAAATGGATCAGGAAATAAAGAGGAGCCTGCAGTGGTGGCATCATGCTGTGGGCGGAGTAGCAGGCAGAGGTGGGCGGAGCATACCCTTCCCAGAGAGGAGGTAGAGGGAGAGGAGGAGGAGGAGGAAGGCTGCAGGAGACTCTGCTGGGAGGAAGAGGAGGAGGTGGAGTCTTTCTGCAAGAAGGCGCCGGCCGACGCCGATGTCATGTGATACACGTGTTCAAAGTTGGAGGGAGGAGAAATGAGGGTGTGACGGGAGGACGAAGAGGAGGGAGAGGGAGAGGGAGAGGAGGAGGTGATGTCGCCAACCTGAGGAGGAGGAGGAAGGAAAAGAGGAGGGGTGAGGAAGAAGAGGAGGAGGTAAGGAAAGTGCAGGGAAGGAGGGGAAAAGAGAGGAGGAGGAGTCAGTGTGATGACGTCAGAGGTCAGGAGGAGAACATGCCGGCAGGAGAAGGAGGTGATGAAGGTGGACAAGTTACCAGAGGGAGGTCCATGAGAACCTGCATCCCGTCTCCTGGTCCCATGTGAGCCACGTGGTTAAAGTTGGTTGGATTGGAAATCATCTTTGACCGCAGCTCCGGATCCCGCAACATCTCCCTGAGGACACGCCAAAAACATGCTAGTCACATGACCTCACAACAAGCACGGTTCAGTCACCACTCGACGTAACATGAAGGAACATGCTCAGGGACCGCTCTGACAGAGGAAACTCATTCACAGCACTTCTTCCATGATCTCACAGATGCTGCTTCTGCTATAGACACTTGACGTATTCCTTTCACTGCCTCATGATGTCCCCAGGTCAGCAGAACTCCGCCTCCACCATAAACTGTGGGTCAAATACTGCTTCTAAGCCAGCTGACTGTCTGCCATTACCTGTTCATAGCCATCCAAAAGTCTCACACCGGCGATTTTAGCCCTTCCACTGCCAGAGCCACCCTGTCTTTTCTCTAGTGGTACCTTTCAGGTTCTTCTGAAGTCTCACAAGCCAACCAAGCTCAACAGGACTCTGACTGCAGGTCAGCAGTTCCCTTTACAACTGGTGTTCCATCGCTGGGCTCCAGAATTACTGTCACCTCTGTAATGGAGGGGACTGAATGTAACCCATTTGGACACAGCATCTAGGCCTCACTCTGAATGCAGTTGAAGATGGTGCTAATCACATCACTACAGGTTTAAGTCTACCAGGTCCAGCCTCTTTATCCACTGGATCAACTCACCACCAGGTGTTGGTTCCTCTATTAACCTGCGTGTCTAAGACATACAATATCAAGTCAGAAAATGCAGCTACAAAGTGGATCATCAATTTACTGCCTGTGGTGTCGTGGTGCCACAAGGACTAACCAACACCCTTAACCTAGAACATGATGTTATTGTGATCAAACTGCGATGAACACACAAGTCCAATAATAGACACAGCTCAGGTTCAGATTGGGTCGTTCCCTCCAGGACTGAGTTCCAGTAGAACAATGGGTCTCCATAAGAGGGCACCTTCCAGCACTTTCCAAGGACTCTGACAAGATAAGGGACTTTAAACATAAGACCACACTGGAAGATTGCACCAGGGGAGCATCATAACTGCTCCCACCAGTCGTGGGGTCGAACCCCTCCCCAACATTAAGCACCTTGGCTGCATTCCCCATATGCTTAGTCACAGTCACATATATACACAACAACATCTGGTTCCATGTTCATAATTTCATTTTGATGAATCACTGTGTTTTTCTGCTTTGGTGAGTCACCTTCTCTGCTGGAGACGCTCCTCTTCAGGGACCTTAAAGAGGAACTTCCTTTTACTGCGAGTACGAACCATCAGCTTTCTGCTGTGATCTGACGTCTCTGGGATGGTGAGATCACCTTCTGCAAGACACAAAGTTGAGGTTGAATCGGAGACAGACAGGTGAGACAACCCTGGCAATGTTAGCTTCAGATGTGTCCATGCACAGTTATTTATAATTGTTTAATCACTGTTTTTACCTGATGAGGTGTTGCTGAAGTAGATCAGACGAGGAGGTTCTGAGCTCAGCAGGTTTAATGTCCCTTCAACATTCAGAGGTCTGATCTGTAGACAAAGATGCATTATAAGCTGTTAGTGGCTGACGTCGGTTTGTGACTTGCTGATACTGGCCTTTGATTGGTTACCTTGCGGAGGGAGATGGTCTGAACCCACTCTGTGGTGTGAATATCAAAGACGTCAACTCCATATTCACTATATACTGTCAGGTGGGACGAGTTCGAGCCTGGACGAACAGATTAAACAGGTGTGAACATGTTTCTAACCAGGTAGGGAGCAGAGCTATATTATGCCACATGCTGCATACCTTTAAATCCTATTTTTCTGTTTCTATTGTACCTTCTTTTAACATATTAGCCAATGAGCTATCACTAAAACCTTCATGTATCGGCCTCTGAAACATGAAATAATGTTTCATAACTTTGACATTTAAGTTACTACTTTTCATGTTACTTTTCCTCTTGTTCACTGCTCAGTAACGTACTGCATGCGAGTGGTGTGGCAGGCCACATCAGCTCCTGGGTTCTGGAACGGCGTCCCTGTCCGTCCACGTAGATGCCGAGCTGGCTGAAGCAGAGCAGCAGTTCGCTGGATCCCACTTCCAGGGCGTGCAGAGCGTCCAGGGGCTGCTGGGCCAGGAAGGCCAGTGATGGATCAGCTGGACCCACCAGGCTAATGGGGGACGACTCGCCTTGCAGGGCCAGCAGCGCAAAGCCCGAAGGGTACCCAACACACAGGCGCTCCCTAACCATCCCCAACCACTGGACCACCCCTGGAGCCTGGACTTCCCACAACTTCTTATGATGAGGCTTGGACCGGGTGATCTCGTAACACAGCACCTGCACATGCACGTAAACATAAACTACATGACACAGACGCTGCATCATTGGACCAGTTTTTAATTCCATTCTGTTTCTGGAATCTAGTCTGAGTCCAGTCTTCTGTTAGGATCAGGATAATCTTAACCCAGATCCTAACAGAAGGTCTGATCGAGATCACACCAGGACTGCATTATAAGATCAACTCAGAATGTTTTTTTATTTCTTATTAAACCATTGTCAAGATTTGATCTGAAACCTCTCTGAACCGGGTCCTAGACTGGTTCCTAGGCTAGGTTGTACCTGGCGTTTGACAGCAGCCAGCAGGCATGCGGGGCCTCCAGGTCGGAGGACCCCTGTGGTCAGGGCCTGGCAGCCTTTGGTGTCAGCCAGTTTGATGTCAAAGGAGGACTCAGCACCCTCCAGCACCCCCCAGGGGTGGAGGTGGACATGACGGTTCCGACCGCACAGCAGAGCAAGGATCTTCTCCTTCGGGATAAGGTCGATCTGATAAACCTTCTTACTGTCGGCTGCTCGTACAATTACTGCAGAGAGACGGTAATGTTACACAGTCAGTAATAACCAGAAAAACAATAACAAAGTACCCAATACATGTCAATATCAGGCAGGTGTCAACCACAAATCACAGAAGTTACCTGGGTTTTCAGGGAAACCTAGTGTTTGTAAACATTACAGTAAGTTTACGAGTTTTCAACATTTAAGTAGATATTGTATTTATTCATTTGCTCTGTGTGGAAATTTGTTCTTTATTAATGTGTTTCTGCTCTTTTCTTGGTCACTGTTGGAAAGAGATTTAATCTCAGTTGCACTGTCATCCACAAAATGAGGACCATGACCATAGAATGAAGGCTCCACAGAAGTAATATTTTTGTTTACCTCCACATCTCCTAACATTAAATTCTCCAGATACCACTCAACTTGCTTACATTGACCTTTCCATCCATACAATATCTTTTATAATTTTTATACCAAATGTTTTCAACTTTACGGTTTAATTCAGATTTTTCTGAAGTTCAAATTGTAAATGAGAATAAAAGCAGCCCTTCTCGTACTGTGTAATGATTAATGAGCGTCTGTTTTTACCATCTCTGGTCACTTCTACCACGAACAGACCATCTTCAGTTCCCAGGACAATCCTCTCTCGATCTGCAGAGACAACATGTATAAAACCTTCACAACCTGATGATAATTACAACTGTGGGCAGCAAAGACTGAAAGGTTTTAATATAAAAGTGTGGAAGTGTCTTCAGCCATGGCCGCCTGTCAGAGGATGGTTAAGGGAGTTAAATATTACATCTTGCATCAAAGAAAACAAAAAAAAGCATATTCAAACAAAAGAGTGTACTTCCTGTAGGGTTTATGGCTTAAAGATGCACATGTTTGACATGGTCCAGAGGGCACTATTGGGTCACTTTACTACATCCGTCCCCAAGAGCCATAAAATACTAGAATCTTTAACTCTACCAAAATGTCTTTCAGTCAAAAAGGACACTGTTCATTAATAGCTGATGCACTGATAATAGCATTATTCTTGATGACGAAAACAATAATTACCTCCGCCAAGGAGGTTATGTTTTTGCCAGGGTTTGTTTGTTTGTTTGTCTGTCCGTTAGTGTGCAACATAACTCAAAAAGTTATGGACAGATTTGGATGAAATTTTCAGGGTTTGTTGGAAATGGGATAAGGAAGAAATGATTAAATTTTGGTGGTGATCGGGGGTGGGGGGGCCCACGGGGGGGGGGCCACTGATCAGCCTTGGCGGAGGTCTGCGCTCTCCGAGTGCTTCTAGTAATGTAATGGTGATGGGTAGAGACATACCTAGCACAGCGGCCGACAGTGTTGTCTTGATGAGCGGCAGTGAGGCGTCATAGGCCTCCTGTGGGACATGGACCTGTTGGCTCTTCAGCAGGTTCTTCGTCAGGATGTTCTGCAGACTCTCCAAGATCCGAACCCACTTCCTTTTCTCCACCTCACTTTCAGCCAGAACCAGCAAAGACACTGAGCACAGCGGCGAGTTCAGTGGAGATGACGTCACCTGAGGATCAAAGCATAGGTCAGACTGGTCGGCCTCTATGACAGGGTCAAAAGACACACCGGTAGATGCCACAGGTCTTTACCCTGAAGATGCATGGGACATCTTTCCTGGTAGCATGGATTACATCGGAAGCCAATACGGAGCTGACAGAGAACTCCTCGTCCCTGACGCACCAAATATGGAAAAATACATCAATATTACGACCATCAACATTAATACAAACAATAATACGGTAATATTCAAGTAAAAACTTCAAATGAGATAAAACATTTAAAATTAAAGAGCATAAATTAACTGTTTAATGTTTAACAAAAAAAATCAGGTTAGAGCACATGACCACAGGTGAGCAGACAGCTCAAGTACCTGAGGTCAAGGACCAGGCTGGCCACCGCCCCCGGCTGAGTAGATTTCCCCTCCGGAATGTCATACAGGAACAGTTTACAGTCTGATACGACAGCGAAGGCTCTCTGCCAGCCCTTCTTCACCCCACTGGGTTTCGGGATCTGAGACAGCAACACAGAGTTACTTAAATGACACTAACTTTACTAGTACTACTACTGATACTACAACTAAAATGACTGTTACTAATACTTAACATTCTTGTAACAATTTAGAGACGTCATAGCGACATAGATACTACTGTCAGTACTAATACCAGTGTCAGTTTGTATAAAGATGTCAGTTTGTGACCATTTGCATCAGTTTGTGAGAGTTTGCATCAGTTTGTGTGTTCTCATTCTGTCCATTGTCAGTTCACATCAGGATTTTGTCTGCACTGCCGGTCTCACCCTGACATAGCCCTTGTAGGCAGTGCCAATTCCTCTCTGGACGTCGATACCCTGCGGCCTCTTAGCCTGGTCTGCTGGGATTGGACAAACCAGGGGGGCGTGGTCTTTACAGGAAACGTGACAGATGAAGGAGCACACTGCAAACACACAGATTAACAGAAGAGTCAGCAGAGTCACTGTGCAGATCTAGTAAGGGACCATTATAAGAATCTTTCAGTTATTATATCTGATGGCCTCCTTCTACCTATGGACGGAGGCTGTGGCGGTGTGTACTGTCATACCTTCACAGGCGTATCCCTGTCGGATGAGGCCCACCATCAGTGAGGTGCAGTGTGTGCACTGGGTCGGGCTGCTGAACGTCTTGATGCTCAGCTGATGAGCTTTGGGCTGCAACACACAATCAGATCATCAACAGTTTAAAAATTAAAAATTTAGCCATGTGATTTGTGATTTCACATTCACATCAGTGTCCTGAGTCATTCACAACAAAAAACTGAATTGATTTTGATTATTTTGTGGAACAATTTGTTGAACATACTTGTGTTCTGTTTACACTATTGCTGATGTTTTGCAAAAACAGATATTTTTTCTGCATCTACAACAGTGTTTTAGTTTGCAAAAACAGATTTGGTTTCCAGAGGTTTTTTTTTTTTTTTAATCCAATCCACTTTATTTATATAACACATTTAAACAACAACAATGTTTCCAAAGTGCCGCACATCATAAAAACAATAAAAGAAAAAGCCTCCAGCTACAATTGTATGTATCCATGTGGAAAACAGATCAGAAGATGACAACTGTATGACCTGATGTGCATATGCCTATTATTGGTTTGTGTAATGACTCTGCATCAGCATCATCAAATATAGGTGATGTATGTGTTTCAGTCAGTATATGACCTGCAGTAGATTGAAGTCAGCATCAACACATGTACCAGTATTTTAAAAATAGAAGATAATATACATTTAGAAACAAATCTGTTTTAGAGTGGACAGGACGTTAACCCTCTTGAACTCATGTGTTTACTTCAACATGTGGGGAATAAGGTGGAACAAATGAGGACATGTTGTCAAACTAACTCTAACACGTGAAGTCAAATGCAGGCGGAGCCTGACATACCTTTGGTGTGGTCAGAGATGAACTCTGATAGGTGGGGGAGGGGCTAGCCGGGACTGATGGCGTCTTCACTTCCTATAAACACAGAGACTCTAAATCTGAAAAAACTGCCACAAAATCTTGTGAGAATAAACATAAGGGCAGTGTCAGACTGACCTGTAGCTCTGAGGGCGACGGTGTGGTGGTCTCGGACTTCTGGGGAGTGGTGTCTATATCTGTGGACTGAAGGTCAAATATTGGATACAGTGAACATGAATAAACTGCAAAATGTCAAATGTTTTACTGACCATAAACTTATCACTATGGCTCTTAAAATTCAACTCATTTATCACTAGCTTGTTGATTGTCACTGAAAAGAAAAACTAAATTAGACCTTTCTGTATATTAATTTATACAAAAAAATCCACATATTTGAAAGGTTGTTTTGTTGATGAGAATCAGTCAGTATTGATCAGATTTGTTTTCTGAACATCAGTTTGCTACAGTCTGAAAAATGTTACTGCAAAACTAGTTGCTGTTAGCCTCTGGTTAGCAATGCTAAAGTACCATTAGTAGTGTTGATTATACAGATGCTAAGAGGCTAATGCTAACAGGCTCAATGTGATTGTGATCCAATCAGTTACTGCTGAGGTCACTAAGGTAAAAGGTCACTACAGTGGTATTTGGCTGACAGTGACAGCCAGCCATAAGTGCTACCTCTACCTGATTCACACCACAAACCTGATTTATTCTACATATGAACATACAACTTTCCGTTTCGAATATCAATCAATAATCTACACCAATTTCTAATACTTAAAGACAACACTATAAATGTTTCCTTTAGATTACGTTTTTATCTAATTGTAATTTATTCATTTAAATCAGTTAATGTTCACTAGTAAGCTAACACCAGCTAACATTAACTAGAAAACTGAGCATAGTCTACAGGTTCTGTTGTGCAAAATAATAAGAAATTACAATGAAGGGAAGCCACTTTAAAAGCCTAAGTGATTTGCGTCTTACCTGAAAACATTACTTTCTCAGTTTATGTAATTAATAAAGAAAATGTAACCAATCTTCCACTGATCACTAGTAAAACCACAGATAACACTGATTTTATTTAATCTATAACACACTGTAATTATTGTTTTGGTATTTTTATATATTATTGTGATAGGATGTAGTATTTTCACACATGTGTAATAAATTATGTTTTTGGTATGAATCAGGTATAGACAGCACAATTAGCACAATGCTAGCAGCTACAACCTATGAGCTGCTCTTGTGCATTGTGGCAACTTACTTCTTCCCAGAAAGCAAGGAGCGAGGAGGCAGAGCAAACTGACGCCTCATTGGTTCATAGAGAAAGAACAGAGTGTTTCAGACTCAACACCTGAGTGACATCATTGTCACCTTTTCATGGGTTCAGACAAAGAGACAGGTTGACAGCAACAGGTTTATAGACAGATAGACAGATGGAGAGGTGACTCACTCTGAAGGTGAGATCAGGAGCCAGAGGTGAGGTGTTGAAATATTCAAAGATGGAGTCCTGGAAATCTGGAAGCTTCAGACCTGCAGACAGATTAAACAAACAGTGTTTAATCTGTTACACCTGAGCAGGTGGGAGGAGCCAGCAGGGAGACTCACCTTTGTCTGAGCGGGATCGGCTCTCCTCCACCTCCTTCTTCAGAGCCTCCAACTGATCCAACGTCTCCCTGCTCCTCTCCTCAGACTCCTTCAGCTTACTACAGACAGACAGGTGAGACATGAGACAAAAACACCATAAAAATCATAACCAGATGAAATAGTGAAATGCAGTTTTGTTTTCCATTTGTAAATTCTACTTGTTGTGTTGTGTTTTCATTTTTAACTGTGGAGTCTTTACTGTTGTGTCTATGGCAACAGACACCTCATTAATTAAGTACAATACATTGATTATAGACCTGATATTGAAAAGAAATGAGCAATGGAGGATCTCTGGGCCAAGATAACTACTGTTCTGACTTGTGTTACAGTGAATCAGACACAAGAGAGGTTCTTGTTAATTTCTGATATTTCTATTAAGTATGCAGTTGTTTTTTTCAAATAACATTGTTCACTCGGGTTTTACATGTCTGAAGGTGGTAAAGTTTTTAAAAGCCAGTCTTCATGTTTGTCATGTGAGCACACTGCCATCTAGTGGTTCATAACCTCTACAGGAATCTATCTGTACTGATTCTGATTGGAGGAGAACAGAGGTGACAGACAGGTATGGTATCAGGTTTGGCGTCTGACCTTTCCAGAGCAATGTTGTTGGCCTTGACCTTGCGCAGTTCATCATGGACCAGCTGCTTGGCTCGAATCTCTGCATCCAGCGCCGACTGCAGCTCCAGGCGAGCCGACATGTCTAACTTCTGACTGCGACGCACCTTCCACAGTGGATCCTGAAGGGGCAGAGCCAGACAGTCAGAGGGCATTCCAATTGGCTGGTACGACAAGCTTAGCAAGCAGCCAATAAGAGCAGCCTGGACACACGCCAAGTGTGACCATAGTTTCTGATCTGCAGCATGGTGATGGATGGTGTCAGTGATGATGTTCTCATGCACTAAATATACAGAGTTTGGCTGTAATTCTGAAAATCAGAGTTCTATTGATCTGTTGAAATGATTAATGAGCACGAGTATAACTCCATCATCTTGGGACAGTTGTCTTGGTATCTGTCCATTTGATCCTGGATAAGATTGGATTTCTAATATTTGTTCAGAAAATACACCTGCTGATCCTATGCTGTAATGTTCAACTACGTACTTCTTTTCTCCAAAGTCTCCATCTGCAACAGACAGGGTCTTTGTGTCAGCTGACTAAACAGGAGGCTGAATGTGGTGTAAACATGTTCACAGAACCTCATAAAACCTGAGCATATCCACATTGCATAACATAGAACATGTTGTATCACAAAAAGGCCTTATTCAGACACCTCTGCTTATAAACATCTCACATCCAGACCATCATCACATTAGTGAACATTAATGTACATGTAAACATCCATCTCCTTCATGTGACAGATGTGTGATCCTGGACCAACCAGAACCCTTCAGTGAAACCTGGACCTGTCATGACCTAAGCATCAAATCAGGATCCTGGACTCTGGATGTAGATGAGACCTGGCGGTCTTTGAAGCCCAGTACAGCCCCATTCCTAATGAGTGTCAGAGATACCAGCCAATAGCCATGCAAGCTGCTTAGACCCCGCCCAGAATTAAGTAGCGTAAAGTGGGATTGGCTGACAGCAGTGACTGACACACTCACCCTCCTGTCCCCACCAATAGGAGGCCAGGGCTTCTTGGGGGGTGTGGCCATCCCCGTCTCTGTCTGAGGCAACGGGTTAGAAAAATACAAGACACGTTTAAAGACGTGTCTTTATACGAGTGTTTACAAATGTACCTTTAGAGACACGTCATTAAGTGTCTCTTTACAAATGACACACACGTATCACATCACATCATATCATGCATGTTGAGGTAAGGAGTCTCCAGAGGTGAATCTTTGACTTTGACAATCTGTAGATAAAGCTGAAATGGAACCGAACAGATCATGTTTGTTACCAGAGGTCTGGTTCCAAGACTGGAGCTCCGCAGCGTCTCCAGCTCCTCCGTCATCTTGGTGGCCAGCGCCTGAAGGTAACCTCGAGCGTCCTTCTCATCGCTCACCCTGTAAATACAACACAATGGATAAAGTACACCACACGGTGATGAACCACCAAGACAGTCTGTTGTGGACTGATCAGGTGGACTGACGGACTCACCACTGGATGATCTCTGCTATCTGAGCCTCCCAGTGGGCCACGCTCTCCTTCTTAGCTGACAGATCCTGCAGGTCATCTTCAAGCTGACGATTCTGAGCAGTCAGTTTGTCCACAAATGTACACAGCTGAGAGAAAAAGAAACTATTAATACAATGCATTGCCCCCTGCAGGATAAAGCCAGTACTGCACCAACACTATGTAGAACGTCCATAGTTGACTACTGTGGTCAGACTGTTAAAGGTACTGTAGAATGTTATGAGTACTACAGATCAATCACAGTAGTCCAGTCACCTTATCAGTCTCAGCTGTCAGTTTACGGTTGTCTTCTGTCAACAGGTTCTTCTCACGCTCATATTTTTCCTTCAGAGCTGCAACAGCCTCATCCATTTCCGTTTGTCTGCAGATAAACAAATGAACAGACAAATAAAAATACATTTAAATTTCATCTTCGTCTTGTTGCATCTTTTATGTTGTTTGTCTTTTGTTACCTAGTTCAGGACTCACCTGTCCCTCTTGGTCTTGTCCAGTTTGTCCCTGAGCTGTAGCAGCTCCTTTTTGGCAGTCAGCTGAGCCCCCTCGGACTCATGTAGGTCTTTGCGGAGGTTTTTGATTTCTGCAGAGTGGGCGGAGTCTCTCCTTAGCAGTTCCTCCTCATAGAACAAGACCTTTTTGTCAAGCTCCGCCTTTAGTCGTGACACCTCCTGTTGAGACTCTGGCCCCCCAGCTGCTGCTCCTCGACCCTGCTGAGACTGAAACCAGAACGAGAACCACTGTGACTCCTGCTAGAACACTCAACTTGAAGACAATCAAACAAGAAATAAGATGAAAATAAAAAGTTAAACAAAATACAACAAGTTAAAAAAAAAAAAACTGGCAATCCTCCACTGTATTGATTTCTCTTACACCTTTTATGTCATGTTTGTCTCATGATTTTTACAAAATTTTTGAAGCCACAAACAACCACCTGTACTGTAATTATTTTGTAATTATTATTGTCATGTTGATATACAGTATTCCTAATGTCCCCCTGACTCAGACCCAGAAATCCACCCCTGATAACATGGGTGAGAACACATGAGGGTAGTTCAACTGGATGTGAACTGGAATGGGCTCTAATGCACAGCCCCACTACTTCCTGAACTTCAGGTGGGTCCTTTATTTCCTGTCTTTTCATTATTGGACACACTTATTAATCCAGGTGTGTCTGCTGCTTCTTGTTGTGACTACTGATTAATTAGGCACACCTGGATTAATCAGTGTGTCCAATAATGAAAGACAGGAAATAAAGGACCCACCTGAAATTCAGGAAGTAGTGGGACTGTGCATAGAGCCCATTGAACTATGACTGATGATGTTTCAGTAGAACAGAGAAAGGTTGGCAAAGGCCTGGATCATGCAGTGGTGTGACCTCTGACCTTTAGGCTCTGGAGCTCCACCTCCAACTGTTTGGAGTACACCTCGCTGTGTTCCCTCAGTTTTTTCTCCTTCGATGCCTCTGCCTTTGCGTCGTCTAGCTGAGCCTCCAACTGAACAACACAGTAAGATGGACTCAGTATGCGCTTTTACATTGACAGTCAGAATGTGCTTTTCCTTTGACGGTCTGAACAGCCCCACATCCCGTCCCAGTCTTGTGACTCACCTCCTTGCGGTTCTTCTCGGTCTTGCGGTTGTCCTGCCTGGCGGCGTCCATCTTCTGCAGCAGGGCATCCATCTCATCCTCTTTGTCTCTTAACTGACGAGACAGACGCTGTTTGGAGGAACGCAGTTCGGACATTCTCTCCGACAGCTCCGAGAACTCCTGCAGGGCCAGTTTCCTCTGGGAGTGGGCCTCCTTCAGCTCCTTGGTCTGAGACCGGAGCCGCTCCAGGGAATCGGACAACTGCTGCTCAGAGGAAAAAATAAATCGATAAGTGAGTGAAAACGATGTTTACCTGTACATCAGCATCCTACCCTGACATTTTGCCTCGTTGGCAGTGTATTTTGAGTACTGCTGAGTAGTTTTCCATACTAACCTTGTGGACGTCGTCCTTCTCCTGCCGAAGTGTCTTCACCTGTTTCTCCAGCGTCTTCAGTTTGGAGGCGGAGCTCTCAAAGTCCTGTCTCAATGTGACCGCCTCCTCCAACTGATGCTCCAGCCTATCAGAGTCTGCCACAGCAGAGGAGACAGAGCTAATTAACATCAGCAAAGATATTTTAACCCTCATTCACAAATCACTCATCAAATCCATCCTCACCTATAACATCTCAACCTGGTTCAATTTCCTCACCATCAAACACAAAACAAATGTATCCAGAATAATAAATCAGGCCAGTAAAATCATTCAAACAGCTCAAACCCCTCTGTGTGAACTATACAGACGCTCAGTGATGAGGAAAGCCATCCTCATCACTAAGGACCCCTCCCATCCCTCTACTACTCCTTCATGCTGCTGCCATCAGACAGATGCTACAGAACCCCAGTGGCCAGAAAAAACATCTACCAAAAATGTTTTCATCCCCTCTGCCCCCTACCCCCTCTGCAATATCTACTCTTAACAACACAAAATAGACTGACAAAAGAAAAAATTCAGTTTTTACTTTACAGACATCCATCTATCTATCTATCTATCTATCTATCTATCTATCTATCTATCTATCTATCTATCTATCTATCTATCTATCTATCTATCTATCTATCTATCTATCTTATTAACATGAACATGCTAACAGGCTACCATACTAACAGACTGCAAGTGATTTCTGACCTGCCAGTTTTTTCTTGAGCCGTTCGATCTCCTCGTTCAGCTTCTTGATCTCTTTGTCTCGGCTCAGGGTTCCACCTCGCGTTGGAGCCTGGGTTGACTCTGCACACAGAGTTCAGGGGTCAGTGCAATGTGTATGGGTCATCCTATAGAACTGGTACGCACCTACGTCACACAACTACAAAAACTTTTAAGTCTGTAAATTTTAGAAGTTATTTAATACACTAAAATAACCCATTGAAACCCTGTTGAAATTTAACAACATATAAACTGTCAACAAAATCAAGAACTGTCAACAAAAACTCCCAGGAAGCATTTCTGCTACAAAATGTCATTTTAGCTTGGGGAAACTGCTTCAAAAGTATGTCAAGTGAATGGATGTGGCTGAACTGTTCAATATCACCCCCTACAAATTAAGATAATTTAGTCCCTGCATAATGTCACACCTAGATGTACCAGATTTGGAATATTCATGAATCAGGGCCAAACAAAAAAAAAGCCTTTTGGAGCAGATCATTAGCCAACATGAAGTACGTCCCAATGTGTTCCATAACTTATAGACAACATGATGTTTAATCAGTGTCACATAGCGGACGTAGGGAGTTATATTAGTCTTTTAGATGCATGAGGGTAAGAGCCTGGACCTGAAAATGTCTACAAGTCTGTAATCAAACCTCCTCAGACCAATGGTCGCTCCTTGCAGCTGTAATTACAGCTGTGTTTATGGTGTGTGACAGTAGTGTGTACTAGTAGTTACATGTTACTGTACAAGTGTTACTGTGTGTTTCTGACCCTGCAGTTTGCGGTTCAGCTCCTGTTTCTCCTGCTCCAGCCTCCTTATCCTCTTCTCAAAGGCCTCTACTTCTGGCCCCGCCCCTCCTCCTCCTCCGACTTCCCCCTCATCTGAACGGAGGCTCCGTCCCCCTTGGCTGACGGTGCGCCGCTCAGAGAAGCAGCTGTCTGTGGTATAGGTGAAGCCGACGAAGGGCAGATGCTGACCAGTGAAACCAGTATGAGAGACTGGAGGCCCCATGTCCTGCAGAACCAGCGGTCGGTACACGTTAATATGTCACAACTGTAACCCTAACATAACACTGGTCACTCAAATGTTCAGTGATTTACTGGTTTAGTTCACATTGATCTATTTTCTGATCCAATCAAACCTTTATCATTTCCAATCTGGCAATATCATTAACCACTGTTGTATTGCTCGAACTCCAATGTAAATAAAGTCATTGATTTCTGATGGGAGGATGATTTAAATTATACTTAAATATGTCCTAATCAGTGTATTAAATTATCAGGTTATTATACAGATATATTTTCAAAACAAAGACAATGTAAAATCTAAATGTTAACACCATATATCAGAATATCTCATATTCTATGTATTAGAATAAGGTCTTGGTGTGTAACCAGCATAACCTGGGAAAAGTTTATAGGGCTGATTTATGATATACACAGAGTATCTAAGTGTAAGAAATACTGGCAAAATGATAAATCAATGTCAATCAATGTCAAGTCAAAGATGTCCAAAATAGGAGGTTATACATGGGTTGTATTGTTTGTTGCTTTGTTTTACCTCTCTTCAATAAACTCTTTCCACATTAGATTTTGCCACTTTTGGCTAAGTGTCAAAGACTCTAATTAGATTTTAGAAATATTTTAACGCCGCAACAGAGAAGATCTCCAGAGTTAAGTCCTATTTCCTGAAACCTCACTGTGATGTGGTCTAAGGTCCTCACCGGGTTCTTGAGGACGTCATCGTCCACATCAAAGTTTGACGTGTCAGTAGGAGAGGATACATCAGGGATATAGGGCGCCTCAGTGGACCGGATGTTGTCCCAGTCGATCCCGCTGAAGAATGCGTGACTCTTAAAGTCCGAGATCCCATTCAGACCAAGACGCCGATCCCTGGAGCAGAGCAGACGCTGGATCAGGTCCTTGGCGTCCTCCGATACGTCGCTAACATGTGATGGGAACTGGAACCGGTCCTGAAGACACCGGGAGACATTGAAAAGACAGAGACAAGCAGTGAGACAGTGGGATAATGAGACAGGAATGGAGAGCAGGACGCTGCCGTTTGTCCGCTGAGACCTGAGTTCAGATTTAGAAAACAAACTAGGACAAGAGTCTGGAGACAAACTGATAACCTGAAAACGACAGCAGAGGATGAGTGGAAACACAGCACAACGACTGACCTTAAACATACCACAGTCAACGACACAAAAACACACAGATCAATACATAAGTGAAGACACTGCTAAAGGTCTGGTGTCTTTAACAGGTCTTTATAAAATGAAACTAACATCTCAGTCCAGTGATTGGAGATGAGACCCATTCCTTACTAGTGGGAAAACTGATCAAATTATCAGCCATATTTATCTACCGTTATGATACAGGACATTCACTCTGATGTCAATAAACGATACGGAGATGTGTTGAATACGAAGAAGGTGAGGAATGGATGAATACTTACAAATAAAATCAAGTTGATATATGTTTACACTGAAGTAGAAGTCAATGACATTTTACCATCACTTCTTATAGTTTTGTTATGGCAGTCATAACCTAGAAGCTTCACTGTCTGCAGCTAAAAACATCCAGTCATAGTTTATTGGGTCAATCTGATTTCGTCACCACAGTACTGATTACTGCATCACAGTTCACCTGAGGCCTAGTTCTGAATATACTGATATTTTCAACATTCCCACCTCCCTTTGAGACAGACAGTTTCTTAGACAGATGAGTAATGTGACGTTTCTGACCTCATGGTTCATGATCTTGCCATACGTTTCCACCAGTGACTCAGCATAGAACGGCGTTTCTCCATATAGCATCTCGTACATGCAGACTCCTAGAGACCACCAGTCGCACTCAGGCCCGTAGCGTCCCATCCCATCCTCCATTGCCTGCAGAATCTCTGGGGAAATGTAATCTGGAGTCCCCACCGCAACCGAAGACTGAACCTGCAGGGACGGCGAGGACAGGCGAGTTCAGCAAACTGAACAAAACTGACTCCAGAGGTAAACAGATCAAGGCACACATGTACCTCTAGCAGGTGTGTATAACTGTGTGTTATTGTTACCGTGCCATCTTCCATCATTCGCAGACAGGACCCAAAGTCCGCGAGGCGTATATGTCCGTTAACATCCAGCAGGACATTATCAGGTTTAATGTCTCTGTAAGAACCAACACATGAACATCATTAAACCGAGCCTTAACATGTGTCAGCGTTTCAGTCACAGGAACACACACGTTTCATTCTTTATCCAAAAAAGTCAAAATTTAACATTAAACCAACATCATGATGACAGACAGACAGACTGACAGGAATAAAGAGAGGAAGGAAGGTGGAGACAGGATGGAACTACATATCCCAGAGGACACTGCTGCCAGGAAGAATCCACTTCCTCTTACCAAGAAACACACACACACACACAACACACACATAAAAAAGAAACACACACACAAAGAAACACATAATGTCTGAAATTTCAAACTAGCATAGTCTATGGTGACGAAGCTGAACGGGTCGAACACTGAGAAACTGAGAAGAACTAGAACTACTGGAATAGGTTTAGAACCAGAACTAATGCATGTATCAGGGTTGGGACTCTGTTAGAGTGGTGTTACATAACTATATTGAAATACTTTATGTACATTTAATTGTACAGATATGATTGTTACAATATAAAAATTCAATTAAAAAAATTTGGAGAAAGAACCAAAACTAACTGGTTAGTTTTAGACCCACAACTACTGGATTACTTTAGAATCACAACTAACAGGGTAGCTTTAGAACCA
This sequence comes from Sphaeramia orbicularis, assembly GCF_902148855.1. Taxonomy (NCBI): domain Eukaryota; kingdom Metazoa; phylum Chordata; class Actinopteri; order Kurtiformes; family Apogonidae; genus Sphaeramia; species Sphaeramia orbicularis. Next base: position 42,573,912 of record NC_043979.1, on the reverse strand, counting down.
GAACTAAATCTAAATGCAATGTGTCATGCAATAACTTTAGTTATGATTTGGCGATTTGATAATAGATGAATTTTAGACTCAAAACTACCTTGTTTGGTTTAGAACCAGAATGGTTTAGAACTACTGGGTTAGTTCAGTATCACAACCAGCGGGTCAGCTTTAAAATGGTAAATGGTTGGTACTTATATAGCACTTTTCCACACTTCTATGGCCCAAAGCGCTTTACAAAGCCTCACATTCTCCCATTCATTCATGCATGCACTCATACACCAGTAGACGGCTGCCACCATGCAAGGTGCTGCTGCCATGCAGGGTGCTACTAGGAGCAATTTAGGATTCAGTGTCTTGCCCAAGGACACTTCGAAATGTGAACAGTCGGAGGCAGGATTCAACCTTTCGGTCATTGGATGACCCGCTCCACCAACTGAGCCACAGACACCCCTTTAGAACCAGAACTAACTCTAAATGCAAACTTTTCTTATGATTTGGTGCTATAAATATAAATAAAATTTGATTTGATAACAGATTAGTTTTAGATCCACAGCCACCTTGTTTGGTTTAGAACCACAACTACAGGGTTGGGTCGGTTTAACATGGTACATGCAGTACAGGAGTATGCAGGACACAGTACACATGTTCTGAGATCCAGCATTACTATTATTAACCACAGGACACACCCATCTGACATGACTAAACTGTGATTCGGTTGTAACCAGTTTAACCAGTCCACCCAGTACCTGTGGATGTAGTGCTGCTGGTGGATGGAGTAGATGGCCAGCACCATCTCAGCCACATAGAATTTGGCCATGTCCTCTGGAAGACGGTCCTCGAACTTACTGAGCAGAGTCAGCAGGTCTCCACCCACATAGTAATCCATCACCAGGTACTGCAAAGACACAAGGGTCAGTACTAGGATATGTACAGTATTAACAGAGATACAGTAGTAGTCGGCTAGTACTTTTGGCTGCAGTGCTTTTATTTGCAGCAGTAGCAGTACTTTTTCCAGTGTTAGTAGAACATTTGCAGTAGTAAGAGTTTTACAGTAGCAGCATCATTTTTACCCTAGCAGCAGTACTTTTTGTAGTTGTACAGTTAGTCCACTTTATGGTAGTCCACTTCTGCAGTCACAGTAGTATTACTTGCAGTACTAACCAGGTAGTTGTCGTCCTGGAAGGCATAGTGAAGATTTGTAATCCATTGGCTGTCTCCTTTCACCAAAACGTCTCGTTCTTCACGGAAACACGCAGTCTGCAGACACAAGGGTTCATATGTTAAATACGTCATGTGCCCTGTTTGAACCTCAGATGAAGATGAAGAAGATGATGATGAAGGCTCACCTCTGCTCTCTTCAACATCTCCCACTTGTTGAGGATCTTCATGGCGTAAACTCTCTCTGTGTGTTTCATCTTCACCACAGCAACCTGAGAGAAGGGGGTGAGAGACTTAACACTGAGTGGGGAGAGGGAATAAAAAATGCTGTGATTTTTAAATAATTTTTTCTTTCATTTTTTTTAATTTGCGTTTTACATTCAATCAAAATAAATAGAGTGGGTCCAGGGTCTTATCTGACAGTGTGAAGTAATTAAAACATAAGACAAATAAATGAATACAAAATGAAATTGTGATGGATTTTGTATTTTATCCTCAAGCTCTAGGACTCTAGATCAGGTTTAAGATGTCGTTTATGGTTCACCTGAAACATTTAACATGAGTAGTATAAGCATAAACTCTGTGTTAAGTATTAAATCTGTTTATTTCACATCTGACGTCACAAACCTGCTGTTACTACTACACACATGCATTAAAACTTCTCTTTTGCAGGATTTCACCTCATCACCACACCAACTGAACAAGAGGAATCATCACTTAACACTATACTACCCATAAGCCTCTGCTGCAGCCCCACCCTGTGTCTGTACATTGCCTGAGCTTTGCTGGTAAAATGCATTGTGGGAGTCAGAGTTTTACTTAAAAGCAGCTAACGCTTCCACACGCCAGAGAAAAAGAGGACAGGATACAGAGTGCATAAACAGGAAATGCAGAGCCATGTTTAACTGGAAACACTTCCTGTAACAACAGGAAACACAGACGTACAGATAGGACGACTTCTGCTGCATTCACGGAACATGGGAAATGTCCAGTCCACTGTCATTTAATATCACTCAGTATAACAGTATACAACAATAAATCCAGGTGAGACGATGAACATGAACACGTTTGATTTTCACGTTACTGCTTTAATATTCAACATGTTTTTTCTTATTTATATTTAATGCAAATTTTGTCCTGTAATTTTTGAGAAAACCCACACAAATTCTAAACACGATAGTAAAAAATGTCAATCATTAAGACAAGTTGTAAAAATGTTCAACCTTTGCCCTCTGCAGAGCTTCATTACTTCATCACGTTTTAACATATAAACATGGTTCTACCTTTAAACCAATCTCCAGACTTCACACTTCATAGATGTTGATCAGTATTTGTAGATCTAGTCCAGTATTCATAAAATCACAGTGCAAGTGTGATGCTTTTTTGCATCTGTTTCTCAATTTATAATGGCTGTGATATATTTAACACTTCTCTCTTCAATCTACTGTTATTTTGAGAACATTTACAACCAGTTCAACATATTTACCACAAATGTAGCTGCTTGTGTCCTCTTTCAGACAATGTGACGAACATAGCCCACTAACTTACAGAATCTGAACTATGACCCTCAAAATGACAGAATTTCCATACAACTGCCCCATTAAAGCCAATAATAAATCACACCAAATGATTCTGTTGAAATGCACAAAAATGCAACATTTTACATCGTTTTTCACAAAATTTACACGAAATCTACATAAAATTTATATCAGTGTATTCATACAAGTCTCATCTTACACACAGTGAAAAGATTTTGCTGATCTGAAGACCAGCCTAAGACTCAGAAGCCTCTGTTTGAAGGCCCAAAGAGAAATTTTTGTTTTGTCAGTGTCTTCGGTTCATTGACAATAGTGGCAGGAGTCATGATAGCTACCATTTATAAGGCGGGAATGAACATACCAACCAGACACACCTGCAGCTGAGTCCTTATATGTTAAACTAATCCTTCTCTATTTACTATAATAATTGTCAGACATTTCGGGATTCGAGGGGTGAATGTGCAGAAGGTACACCCAACAAATATGCTAAAATTTGTCATTTTACTTGAACTTGAAAACAAAATCAAAATGCTGGAGTCCAAAGAAAACACTTAAAATGCTCGTCACAGATAAATTAATTTTAGACTAATATGATTAAATGTGTTGATACAAAGAGGTTTTATTCCATGCAAATGCAGATGTGACCCATGTGCTGGTGAACATGTGGAGGTAGAGTTAAGGGGGCGGGGCTTACCTCTCCAAAAGCTCCTCGTCCAATCACCTTGAGCATCTCAAAGTCGTCCCTGTGCAGCCTCATGTCCTTCACTGTGGTGGTGAAAGGCTTCACTGTGGATGGAACACATAGGTGTGTTATTCACCTGTGAGCCTGACCATGAATGAGTGTATGTACTGACACACTAAAGAAACACAACAGGTTTTACACATGGGCAAAGACACAATGCACGGTCCGTAAACTCAAAGCGTACACTATTCTAAAATATCAGAAACAAATGCAGCAGATAAACCCAGATCCTGGAAACAGAGGTTATAAATCCGTAAATCATTCATTCTTTTCATATTCAATTGAGAATCCACAATCGGAAAACGAAAAAATGACTCATTTCATTATTCATGTACAAGCCAAAAAATTTGTTGTTTTTCATTCTTTCGATCGTACGCACAAATTAAAAATTGGAAATAAGCAAATCGACCAAATGTTGGGTTTCATGTTGTCATTTTTGATAACCGATTTGGTATGACCCGGAAGTTACTGACTTCTTCGTGCGTTGAGCTAGACAATTGTGGGTTTGCTAGTATTCTGCAGTAATGAAGAATTTCAGGTTATTCAGAGGCAGCAAATGTGTTACTCTGAAGGACGACGACATGACAACTGAAAAAAATCGTCAGGATCTCCAGGCATTGTTGTTTTGTCTAATAAAGTACGGCCATGGAAGCCAATCTAAGTAGAAGACACTTTGCTTAACACACGAAGAAGCAGTAACTTCTGGGTCATACCAAATCGGATATCAAAAATGTCAACATAAAACCCAACATTTGGTCCATTTGCTTATTTCCAATTTTTAATTTGTGTATACAATCGAAAGAATGAAAAACAACTCATTTTTTGATTTGCACATGAATAATGAAATAGGGTCATTCCACCTCAATTCAACAAGTGCTGTTGACTGTGCAGAGTATAGTGATTTATTTACTAAACACCAAATGTAATAGAACAATCTGTTTGTAACATATTTCCAACAGTGAACATGACAATAGTTATAACATATTTATGTTATAACTATATAACTAGTTATACTGTTGGAAATATGTTACAAACAGATTGTTCTATTACATTTGGTGTTTAGTAAATAAATCACTATACTCTGCACAGTCAAACAGTTCAAGCATCTCGAATTTCATGATCAGATGATAAGAATCGTGAGCGATATAGCTGGGTTATTCAAAAATATTTTTTTGTAGGTTGGAGTCCTAGAACCATCATGAAATTTTATATTTTGTAAGCATATGTGATGGTCTTTCAGAAAATAAGTTCTTTTGGTTGGTACTCCTTGTCATACCTGTGGTATCTGAAAGTGAAAATTAATGAAAAATGTTATTTTGCGATTTTATTATGACAAAAACAACAACAAAAAAGGATCATACCCATTAATAAATGCTGATCTGATTACTCTATATACTTATGTAAAAGGATGTGTAATTATTTGCAATATATCATATTTGGTTTGTGTTTAATTGGTCAATAAATATAGGGGTTCGTAAAAGTTTCAAGTTTATTTTCCAGATTTCACAAGGTCATACCACAGTCCCAATAAAGACAATGTTATTGATAATATACATATGCAATCTATATGTGGTAGTCTTCCTTTGCTGAAAATTTCATGCATTTAGCTAGAAAACTTACTGAGATATTGCACTTTAAACTTTGCTGCATTTTAAGACGATCGCGAAATGCACCAAAAACGGCAAGAGGGGTACCCTGTTCATGAATTTTTTTCTTTGGATACATTTGATATATCGGTCTGAAATTTTGGCTGGGCTAGTTTTCATGGTTGAACTTCACATGGTAAAAATTTGAAGCAAATCCAAGATGGTCGAGCAGGAATTTTTTTCTAAACCCGTTGAATTGAGGAGGAATGACCCAATAACGAGTCTTTTTTTTTTCCAGTTGCAGATTCTCAATTGAATATGAAAAGAACGAATGATGCACGGATTATTATCATTTGTAAACCTGATGTCTCTGTTAGTTACAACATTTATAAAACATGTTGAGTTTGTAAAGTTGTATTGGTCAATGAGCTCCATTGTAACTGTGTGTGTCTGCATCCAGGTGTGTCCATGCATATGACCAGGTGTGTGTCCATGCATATGTACATGTGTGTGTCCATGCACATCTGTGTTTCATGTCCTCGCTCACTATGAGGGGGAGGTGCATTAGGATTCTGCACACGCTCACATCCACATCTACATCCATCTCTTATTTATCGCAGCTTATCTGGGTCATACACACCAACTGCACACTAAGGCATACTAAAGCACATTAACTACACACTAACGACGTAGTAAGACTGCATACATGATGAACTTGCAGCTCAGACAGATGGTCACATAAGCCCAAATGGAATCAATACAAATGATCGACCCATTGATCAGTCCTGTACATTTACAAGATCCATCTTCACATCTTTGACTCTGAACATGTTTATCACCATGAAAATCTGCCCAGACTCATATTGAATCAGTACAGTCCAGTCTATCAGAATGTGTCACAGGTCCACATCCAGGTCCAGGTTTGTTAGTCTGGGGGTCCTTGTCCCATTGGACCTGGTACCAGACTGTTATGTGACCTGTGACTAAACAGACCAGGTGAGTTCACACTGAGCTGAGCAAGAGACAGGTGAACACGCCTCCCTCAGGTCACATGACTGGACACACCTGTAACACACCTGGGCTCTGGTCCAGCACTGGGTTTGGTCCTGAACTGTGTTAATGTGAGTCATGAGGAGACGTTTCATGAAAACAGATGTAGATAAACAAAGTTTAACTCTAGTCCACATTCTGACTCAGATTAAGACCAGGATTAACTCTAGTCCACGTTCAGACTCATATTAAGACCAGGAATAACTCCAGTCCACGTTGAGACTCAGATACAAACCAGATTTAACTCTAGTTTACAATCAGACTCGGATTAAGACCAGGATTAACTCTAGTCCACATTCAGACTCAGATTAAAATAGTATGAACTCTAGTCTGCATTGAGACTGATTAAACCCAGGTTCAACTCTAGCTCACGTTCAGACCCAGATACAGGCCAGATTCAGCCATCGCCACGTTGACTCTGGATTTGTTGAATCTTGTTGCGTTGTTTTCATTGTTTTTCTTTGACTTTGTTTTTCCATCTTTGTCGTTTCGACTGAGGCCTCTCTTCTACATTCCACATGACTTTGCTGAGGTCGACTCTTCTACACACATCATGCATCCTATTATCATCATATTATTTTACACTGATAATTAGCAACCCAATAAAAACAGCTCTGTGACCCCTCTTGGGTCCAGACCCTGACCAAATCCACATGAAGCTTATCCACGGTCTATCACAATCTCAACCCCTTGCACCAAATGTAAAGCATTTCTATCTGTAACTATTAAATGACTCGACATTCACTGGATTTCAGACTCTTCCATTCCACAATCGGCTGAAATATGAAACTTGCTTCAGTTTCTTCTGGTTGATTACTGTTGAAATATTCCAACATTTTGTTCAGTTTCAGCCAAATAACACAAATCCATCAGGAACAGATCTTTCAAAAAATCAGAGAAAACTAGAGATAAACTGGTCAGAGTTTCACACATTTAGGTGGAGACAAACTCCAATTCAAGTCACGGATCCAGATCTGATCTAAGGGGATCCTTATGTGACCTTTAAACCAGATCCTTCTGACCACGTCCTGATGAAAGACTCCAACACTGCACCCAAGGCCTTCACTCTGACTTCAAGGTCTGTTTATGGTCCAGATAAAGACATCAACAGGACAGCTCACAAACTCAGTACTGACGACCACTTCAGGCTTCTAAACCAGGTCTGGTTATAAAACATTAAGTATCTGAATATAACCTTATATACAAATATTTATACTTATGGTGCATGTTTTTCTTTTGTCTCCTGGTTTTAGTTTACATTGTTGCCTAAATGACTTTTTGCATCGCCAATGTCTTTAGGAATCAGAGTCGTTTCAGTTTATCTCCAAATAAATTTAACAAAAGAAACTCGAGATGCACTAATATTTATCATGATAATTAATAACATCTTGTCCCATGGCCAGTACTGATGTTACTTTCTGTTGATATTTATTCCCCTTAAAGAAATTTTCATCCAAAATATAAAAGTAGTTCCTGTTCCTTTCAGACGATCACCACATTTATTAAAAGAAAAAAACCCAAACATTTCATATAACATATACTATGTCACATAAACATCTGACAGTGCTATCAGTGAAAAGTCATCTCATATGATGATAATGATGTCTGGTCGATATCTGCAAATATCATGAAATCAGAGATGACAACTGTGTTCTCATCTTTTTACTTCTTGATATTTTATGTTTTTCATCGTGTCTTACAATTAAGTTAAAACCACCACTAACTTCCATTCAGGACTGAGGCTTAAAATAAAAGATGTAATTAAGGACACATGGATATATCATTCCAACATTAGTATCAGCAGACATCATCTAATCGGTTGGCTGTATCATGTTTATCTGCTGTGTTTAGACTGCTTTTTTCACGTAGGAGTTGAATGTGAGCTCATTCACAGATAAAATAATGAAAGACTGAGAGAAACTGAAACAGTCAAGCTCACAGAAAGCAGATTAGAGGCATAAATAATGACAAAAACAAAATAAATAAGCAGAAAATAACAACTGCATCAACCAAATTGTTCTAAGAACTTTGCTATCAATTCGTCTCTTGGAATACTGATTTGACATTTATTGTGGTAATTATCAATACTGACTGAAAGGAAAATATTTAACATAACTTCTTTCAGTTCATCTTTTCAGCCCTAACCTCAGATGAAATCACTGTCTTTATAAAAAAAAGAAAAACAAATCCCATCTGGAATCCTACAGATTTCACATTTTGTTCGGGTCCAGAGTCATTCATTACTTTGTCAGATTTAATGACGTATTTATCACATCAACTAAAATAGAACCTAAGTCAAAGATACGTTAATGATAATCAGCTGATTCATCGTCTTCTTCCAAACTGTTATTAGATTGCCTCTAAAACTCCCCCATAATTTTCATATTTAATGCAGTTTTAGTGGTTTTCATCTGTGAACCACTGTCAGGTCAAGTACTGTGCAAAAGTTGTGTTTGCAGGGTTGAAATGATCATACATATTCATTTCTCAGTCTCATTTCTTCACATACATCAAGAAAATACAGGAAATATGTGAACAGCCTTAAAAGACACACAAAAAACTGAACTAAATGTGTTGTCATGGTTAAAGTGTGACCTCTGACCCCATGACAAGAACCAGCACAAAAATGAGAAACATCTAACATGTGTTGAATGAAACCTGGTATACAAGGAATCACAAAATGAATGTATTAAATCTCATGTCATCTGAACAAAAGGGTTGAAGACATGTTAAGTGTAAAGGGAGGTCACATTAAAACTAACACTTTGGTTGATAGAAGCTGTTTTTAACATGTAACGATTGTTTTTTCTGCTGCACATACGACACATAGGCTATATCCAGATTGGATCACAATGTAGAGACTGACAAATGCAAATGTGTGGTATTTAGAATTTTACTAAACCAACAAACATAATGTTAGATGAGGACTTTGCACAGTACTTTATGTTATGTAGTGAGTTTAGTAATGGATGTTCAGTTTAGATCAATATAAAAACCATAATGAGCTGAAATCATATGGGAAGAAAAGATATACATAAAAAGCTGTCAATGTAATAAATACATAAATTAATTAAAGCAGTAAAATGCAATAATCTGGCCTTTGCCTCCACTGCACATGCTGGACGATACAGACTTGCAGATCAATTCAGTCCAGGTCCCAAATAAAATATAAAAATTGGGGACACTGGATAAAGTATGATTGTGCTCTTGGAACTTCCCGTTTTATGGCGATTCACTGCATTTGCACCATTGTCATTGCAACAGGTCTAATATTGACATGTGGGTGTGGTCAGGGCGGGTCTGTAATCAGGCATGTAAAATGTGGAGCAGATTGGCCAAAGTGCCTCAGAGTTAGTTACATAGCAATGTTTTAAGGCAAACCGTTGAAACTGGAGTCAAAATTTGCAGCATCGCAAAGGCAATGGCGTTGGAGTTAATATTTTCTGATCAATACCATCTCTAGATGATATGGACTAAACTTACTGAACCAAACGTGACAGAAGATCTCAATAAAATACGAGTAAATTATCAAAATTAAGTATTAAAAAAAGAAAGCATGACATGCAAAATGGCCAACTTCCTGTTGGATCGGGGTCATGTGACCAACTGAATCTGCAATGTCAGTTCTCATGCCTATATTAACACGAATACTTAACCCTTTAACGCCTAGAACTTGTTGTGGGGACTTTGAATGATATTTAACCTTTCCTACAAGATTTACTACCATTTATTATGAAATTATCCTTGCATTTTGTATTTATCTGTGAAAATCTATTATTTTAACTCCATTAAATTTAATTATCATGTAGATGTCTATACAAGCTCAAATTAAATACAGAGGGTATCATATCAAACATTGAAAACTGAAGAATAAGTGACATTTTATATATATTTAAATACATCAACTGAACGTAAAAATAAGTGTCTCCATCCACTGTCATTGATCCAATGCCATGGGTTTTACTTGTGAATCAATGTTGCAGAAGATGACGGTGTGTCCATGCTCACTATGGAGCCTCTGAACATCCAGATGGGTCATATCTGATGACCATGAAAAGATGACAAACTGTTTTTTACCTGAATTATTTACATGTATTGACAGGATTAGTGGATCAACAGTTACTGAACATTTTAGATCAGTAGATGCTTTTGGTCACTGGAGGCTGTCTAGGTCAGAGAGGGTTAAACCATCTGCAGATGAAATGACTGATAATTAAAATGACAATTTAGTATGTGTACTGATGTTATTTCTGTTTGTTTATTGTGGTTTTGTTATTTAATGACTCCACATAATAAATACAAGATGACTGATTAACTGTTTTAAAGTCTTTCATAACCACTGATTGAAAAAAATTCAAGTATTTAATTAACAGAATAATGAGATGGAAGAGTCTGACAGAGATTTGAGTCGACTTGATTTTTCAGCTCAAACAAAGTTAAAATAGAATAAAAAGAACAAACCTTCAAAAACACCAACTGATGTCACTTCCATGTTACGTGTCTGAGTCTAAATGATCACTTTCAAGCAGAGGCTGTGTTTATTTCTGTCCATTTCCACCATTAGATCAGATTAAGATAACAATATGCTGAGTGTGAATGTTTTAACCTCTAGATAGGCAGTAATTACACAAATCGATAAAGTAAGTGCAACTGGATTAACTGTCCAACTATGAAATGGGTCATATGATCAAAAAGATGCTGCTGTTAATGTTTATCTGTTCATTACCTGCTCTGTTTCATTAACATGTTCATTTCAACACTGCATTTAAGACAATAAAATGGTTCATTTGTCTGGTTTTATTCATATGATGATGATAAATAACAACAAAGATAAACAGAAACTATCATCAGCCAGACTTTAACCCTGACACACTGTTTACAGGGACATGAAGGCAACCCAAACACACCTGAGGTCATTGAACGTAACACAGACTCAATAGGAATAAAACATAAAATACGTCACAAAGTCGACACGTGTATGATCAGACACATGCTACTTCCATCTATGGAGGATCCACCTGGACCAGAACCCAGTCCTGGATGTTGTCTCCATCAGCATAACTGGACTACATGAATCCAGGTTCTGGTTTTGTCTCTGTTTCTCTGACCCACAAACCTAGAACACTAAACATGTTCCCAGACCAGAACCCCGAGGACTAGAGGGGCCGGAAAACTGGGTCTGGACGAGTTTAGCTCTGTTTCTGTGTCAGGTTCCAGCGCCTGTTTTTGGTCCTGGTACTGGTTTGGGTCTAATACTCAGTCCTGGTTGTGTAAAACTTGTTTTAATTGTAATTCTGGTTTTATTTCTGACCCTGGATTGTGGTTTTCACAGTTTTGGTTCATGTTATTTATTCTGATTCTCTGGTCTCTGGTCTAGGTCTGACTCTAGTTCTGACTGTGGGTCTGGGTCGTGTTCAGCTCTGGTTCTGTCTCCTATTTTCCTTGTAATGCTACGACTTGTCCTACATCTCTACTTTTTGCTCTAGTTCTGTCTGTGGTGCTGGTCCTTGTCCCGTCTCTGATCCTGGACCTGTCTCTGGTTCTGACTGCAGACTTGTTTTAACACTGGTTCTGTATCTTTCTCTTGTTTTGTGACTATGACTAGTCGTGCATCTGTACTCATAGCTCTGGTTCTGTCTGTGGTTCTGTCCCGGCCCTGGTCCCGGTCTTACCCCACTCCAGGAAGTCCGTGATGTGCTTCTCCCTCTTCAGGGGGGAATGGGACACCTCGGTGTAGAAGCAGAGCAGCAGGTCCAGCAGAGTCTCCATGCTGAGACATCCGTCCGCCTTCTGCTCCAGCAGCAGCTCCTCCAGCTGCTTCAGCCGGACCTGCGCCGACATCCTGACCAGGACCCCGAACACCGCCCCTCCGCTCCCGCCGACGACAATCCCTCACTCCCCGCCGCCTCACGGTCCGTGTGAGCGCCGCTTCCTGCTGCTAACGCCGCTAGCCGCCGCCCGTTAGCTCCGGGAAAACACTCCCGACATTTTGAGGATCCGTCCCGCGGCCGCCGGCTCCGTGAGTCCGTGTGTAGGTGCGTGTCCTCTGGGTTCCGTCAGTCCGTCGCGTCGACAGCCGTTCAGCCGTCAGGCCTCCGCAGCCTCTAATCCCGATAAATCTGGACTTTCCTCTCAGGAATCAGGATGTCGGTCAGACCGTCGAGTGTCAGGTCGGCCGCCGCTGCTCCATGCCCGGGGGTCGCCGTTTGAGCCCGGGATCGTATCCCGGGACTCCGGGACCGAGTGGTACAGGACCGTTCGGGCCCAGAAGGAGGAGGGAGCGCGGCCCGGAGCCTCTGTGCGGGGTTTTGTGGACTTTGAGGCGGCTGCCGGTGTGGCTGCTCAGCGGGAATATGGCCGAATCCAGGATCCAGGACGGAGCGTCCACGACAAGCGGCCCACGGCGCGAGACGCTTCCGTCGCAGCGGACTGTCAAAATAAGATCCCGAAAAAAGAGGTCACGGAGAAAACGATTGAAAAGGAGATTAAACAATTTAAACAGTCAAGCCTATTTTAAAAGAGCCTTTAACATTGGCTGAAAAGTGTTAAAATTGGTTAAAAATAGAAGTACCTGTTTCAGAGAAAAAACCCAAAACTGTTTAAGAAGAGGTCAAACCTGGTTTGGAAGAATCAAAAACTATTTTGAAAAAGAGTTAAAACTGTTTTTTAAGGAGTTGAAATTGGTTGAAAAGTGCCCAAACTGTTTTGAAAAGTTAAAACTGTTTAAAAAGCAGTGATTTTTTTTTTTTTTTTTTTTTTTTAAGTTTTAGAATAAAGAGGCAGAACTGTTCACAAAGAGTTCTAAGTGGTTAAGTAAAGTACAAAACTAGCTCTAAAAGAGACCAAACTGTTCATTTATGGTGAATAATAAACAGTTTAAATAAAATAAAACAGCTAAGATAAAACAAAATGGGACACGATTGATGATTTATTTGTGATTATTTGTTTAGGCTAAGTTCTGTTGGTCATTTGTGGTTTAAAATCCTTCTTTACCATCTGAACATGACACACACCTGAGAATATCTCAATAATATAAGCAGAATATTCATAATTATTACTGCAATTAAATGTTTGCTCCACAATACACAGGAATCAAGTTAAAGAAAGCAACAAAATATTGAAACATTTTAGGGCGTTGGAACTGAGATTTAAAGCTTAAAAACTGAGGGAAACTTTATCGAGTGGTGATTATCACGATCACATTAGTTTAACAAAATTTCTTATAGTAAGTGAGCCACTAACATTAAATTCATGTTAAGTTCTATGTCTCTGTTCAGGCTTTTATTTTAAAGTCAATTCTGTCAAACCGGAAGTGTGTGCGTGCTGCTGCATGCACACATGACTCACCTGTCTATAGCGTTCCCTGAGGATACGGAGGCCCCGCCCTCCTGCACCGGAAACGCTCTGGATACATGACGTCAGGTCGTGATTGACAGGAGATGGGGCAGACTGGTACCGCCCCCCTCCTCCCTACGGACACGTGGGGTCCTGTAAATATGACGTCATCAACGTGATATCATGGTAGATTGTGTATTTCCACAGAGGAGTCTTTATGGAGACTGTTGTCAGCCTTTAACTGAGTTTAATGTCCCCCACACACTGATAAAAACAATTAAAATTCAGTCCACACAGAATATTATATTTACTAAATGTTTCTGTCCACACGACAACACAAAAACAAACACAAATTGGTACAAATGCTCAGACAAACTATAGTTTGTGTTATACTTAAAACAGTGGAATGCAGGTGTAGAAGTGTGGTCTGTATATTCAATAAACATCTTCTACACATATAAATCACAGATGTAACTCACACAGACACATATACAGGTACAAAGCAACAGCAGTTGTGTGTGAACTGACACTAATTACTTCAGTGTTCACATGAATATGCACAGACCGGAGCTTTCAGAAATCTGCACTTTTATTAACCTCTATTTTTGATACTTAAAGCACTGTTGGAAAATAGGAAAAATATTCACTATGCAAAATATCCATAAAAGTGTGGATGGGACCATAATACCAGAGAACATCAACTTTACAACGAAACATTATAAACATGATACCTGAAAACATAAGGTAGATTTTAAAACAATTTGTCTGTTGTGTCCCCTCAGGTGGAACAACACAAGACCTTATTTCAGAACCAACCAATGGACTCGTCTGTACTAGATATGAACCAGAAACATGATTCATTCAACACATGTGAAAAATTTAACAAAAAAATGAATATTATTTTGGGTATACTATAATGTAATAGAAGATTCACATTACTTCTAATAAACACAGATTTATTTTATGTCTAATTTATGGTTCTGATAAACAGATTATTAGCTACGTTTCAGACAAGACACAAATAAAAATATGGGAAAAATTATGAAAAAAAAGGATAACAATATGAATGTTGTGTGAAAATGCTTAAAATAATACAAAAAATATATATAAATGTCATGTAAGTTGTGCCTTTTCTGCTGTCGTCCCAAAGTTGTGGAACCAGTTGCCCTTAATTGTTAGACAGGCTCAGTCTTTACCTGTCTTTAAATCACATCTAAAAACACACTTTTTCTCATTGGCTTTTAATCAATGAGTGACATGTCTGTTGTTGTTGTTTTTTTTAAATGCTGTTTTTATCAGATTTTAATTTGTCTTTGTTTTTATGATGGTTGTATTTTGTTGTTCTTAGCCTGCTTTATACCCTGTGTTACCACTAGTTTTACTTACTTATTTACTTATTTAACCCCTTGTTTTATGTTTGGTGTATGGCCCTTTGGCCAGCTGTAAAGTTCTTAAAGTGCATTATAAATAAAGTTGGTATGGTATGGTATGGTATGGTATGAAAGTATTAAAAACACCACAAAAATGTGAATATGACATGAAGTTACAAAAAAACAAGACAAATATGTGAACAATATCAATAAATTACTTGAGAATGTGAGCACATAATAGAAAAAACACACAAGAACACAAATATACTGATAATAAAGGGAAAATATGTATAAGCGCATGAAAATATGAACAAATATGAAAAGGAATGAGGTGAGATTATGAATAAACAACATAAAGATCAAATGGAACTGTTTATCACCATATTAAGGTGTTTTACCGCTATCTACATCTGATTTAATTCTGTTTAATATTGTTTTTTAAATCCAGTGAACGTCTCAGTTCTTTCATCCAACACCCTTTTTTCACTATTTATCTAAACTTTTACACCTCGACTAAAACAACGTAAAAAATGTGTATGGAAACTCACACATTCTGTTTGCTTCAGTTCAGGTTGTTCATTCAGGTTGATTTCAATCTGCAGCTGTTAGTTTTAGTTTTCATCACTTTAAACTTAATGTGGATATGCAGTTTAGAACAAACACCAGCAGAGGGCGCTCAAAACAAAAGTCCACATCCAAGTCCAGAATTTGGTTTGGTCCTAATCTCTAACTGAACTATCTGAGATTCACTTTAAGTTTTTGATTTACAGAACCATAAAAGATGTGCCAGATATACTATTATTTTTTGCACAATTATATATATCCTTTTACTTATCATATTGATAATATTTGTCCAGTACATATTGTACAAATATATATATTTCATATATACAATGAATATATCATTCATTGTACATATATATTCATTTTGAGGCATGTTAGCATTTTTTTTGTTATCATTTTTTAATAGATGCACTACTTATTTATTTATTTATTTATTTTACAGAGACAGATGTACATATGACATGATGAAAATGTCAAAGTCTGGGTCAAACATGTGATCTCATGATTGTCCAGTATATGTTGTAGGATGTGAGATGACACTTTCCACACTGTCACTTGGACATAAGATATCACTACTTGTTGCACCGACACGTACACCAAATCACAAACAATTACCTGAATCAGTCACATGGTACGGTCAGCTCATGAAGCTTTGAACATCACATGTCATTAACACTAACTTTGGTACATGCTTCAGGAAAGACGTCCTGGATTACACGACACATGCTTCGAAGCCTTAACATGGACATAAACATCATTAATCATCAGGTACCTGGTTTCAAGATGGCCGCTCCCTGCAGGTGACAAAGGAAAAAACTGTGAAAAACAATCTAGTTTTCTGATAAATCAAAGTGAAAAACAAGTTTTAATGCAGCAACTTACCTAAGGTACAAATTAAGATAAACCACAGTTCTAGTTTTCATTGTTTCAGGCCCTCTTTAAAACATTTATTCTGGCCCATGAACATTAGAAATCAATATTAAAAGTTCCTTTTACCTAAGATTATGGAGTTTTACCTGTTGTTTTTAGTCTGTTACATTTTTAGACACATGGCTCTGAAACTGCCATGTGTGGTTGTATGAGGGGCTTTAAAAAGTATGTGGAAAAGTACATAGCATGACATGATGAGCCTCAGTTTTACAAATGGACTTAAAGGCTGGCATCATCTCTTGCAGAAGTGTATGGACCTAGATGGAGCATATTTTGAAAAATAAGCATCATAACTTCAACGATTTTTTTCCAGCTGTCTTTTTTTCTATGAGCCTTTTGAAGCTCCCTCGTACTTATCATGGATGTAATAACAGGAAACCGCACAGCAAACATGTTTAATTATTTATTAAACATGACAAGAAATGAGCAAGCAAACATTCAAATGCACAACCTCCACATGTGACAGGATACTTTAAATGTAAAACAGGTTTATTCATAATACTACACTACCCAGGTGCCTCAGCTTTTGTAGACATGGGGATGACATGAATCTCCAGATGACTTTTTGTATTCCAGGTCCATGTCTTTCCACTGGATGATTAGTTCACAAGGCTCATTAATGTGTGAACATCAGTTTGTGAAGTCCTACAAAGACGTCTTGGATGGTGAACTTCAAACAGAATCAGTGGGTGGAGACAGGAGGTGGATCAAGGCATCACATTTTTAAAGAAGATGAAGAAAATGTGAACTAAAGTACCCCTTCTTACACTAACACAGACCTTCTTCTGGTTCAGAATTGTTTATTTCTTGTTGATCATTTCAACATACAGGGAACCTCTACAGATGTCCAGATGATGCCATGGGTACGGTTGGATTTCAGTATAAAACAACTAAATTAGCGTTAGGAAAAAGGTTTACAGCCACCTTCTACTGAGGTTTATGAAGCTCAACAACATTGCCTTATCGTTTCCGAGACATCTAAGTACTTATACTGATTCTACCTGGTTCCTGCTCATTTAAACACGGCGCTATAGAAGTACCATGAAGAGTAGACTACTTCCTAGATGATGAGTCTGACATCATCCCCAGGTCGTCACATCCTGGGTCATGAGGCCCTGGTGCCTGCTTCATAGACTCCACATCCACACTGAAGGTCTGGTTGTTCTTCAGATTAGATGGACTGGACACTACTTTAACTCTGGGTTTTAGATGGTTCTAGTTGGTCCTATTGAGCCTGATGTAATCAGTTAACTACACCAGTAAAGTGCTGGTCCTTTCCAAGAACCTTTTTCTGATGAGATCCAGTTTTGTGGAGCTTCAGAAATTAATCAATTAGTTGTTGAGTACCAAAATAATCAAGAACTAATTAATAATCACTTTGAATAATTAAGTGGAAAATGCTTCATAACTGTGAATATTTTCTAGACACTTAACATTATAGGCTTTAGCAAACGCTGATCAATGGTTCAAAAACCTGATTGATTAATCAAAAACATAAATGACCTTTAGCTACAGTACTAGAACTAGTTTGAAGTTCAGCCCCAGCTCCAAATATGATGTATGGCCCAATCCCAATTCACCCCTTACCCCTACCTCTTGGCCCTTGCACTTGACACTAACCCTTGAAACAGAGTTGCAAGGGGTAGGGGTTGAAACACTCCCCTGTGAAATGGGACAACCCTTTAAGACCTATTATGTCATCAATGCCACTATAAAAAGATGCAACAACTTTGTTTCTAAAAGTATTCCCCATGCTGTCAGCAGCTTTAACCATCTCTGTTGCATGGGTTTGGGCATCTTTTTGCGGCTATCAACCACAAAATACAGAAATGTGGTCTATTTAATAGACCACATTTCTGTATTTTGTGGTATAGAATAGACTCTATTACACATTAAACAGCATTAAACTGTTGATCAAAGGATTAAGTTGTTTACAAAGAAAATATGTACATTTGTGTGATTCTTTCATCACACTGCTGCACTTTTGCTGTGTTTACCTCCATTTTACCAATGATTCAAACAGAATCATGGGAGATTTCTCATACCCCTCCGTTTGTAGTGTGGTCCTGAAAAATCTCAGTTTCGAGGGCCAAACAGCCCTTCCCCTCCGACTCATCGAGAATTGGGACATCCCTACCCCTTCACGTGAATGTGCAAAATGTAGGCGTAGGGCTAAGGGGTGAAATGGGATTGGGCCAGTGTAAAGTATGAGGATACCAGCTGACGTTGAGGAGGTAAAAACGGTGATACGCAACACACTCCGGTCTCTTAAATTGTACTTAGATCACCTCTTAAAAGAATTCAAACACAGAGATTTGTTAAGTTCTAGACATTTGCAATCCAGAAACGGCACTCACCATAGTATTTAATCATTAAAAATAGAGACGTTTCTGTAGAACTGCTCTTATCCAGTAGGATCTACCTGTGTAGACTGTTCTCCAACACCTTACAGGATTAAACTGAACTGAGTAAACATATTTATACATATTGTACATGTGGATGAATAACTGCTACTGCTGTTTGGCAGGTGAGCAGTGAGAAACTCTGTTTTGTCAGAGGTGAGGCTGATTAGCTACTGTTAGCCACCGGTCCAGTCTCAGCAATGGTAACACTGACAGCAGAAGTATTCAAGTTAGGCTGGAACTTTGATTCTGTAGAACACACATCCCAGCTTATCTCATCTTTTGCAAGAAGACTGGTTTTACCAGCAGGTGGACCTTAAAGTAAAACTGTTGTCAGGTGAAAACTCTGACTTGGTAAACCAGAGCACCTTAATGCACCATTCCGATTTCATTTTAAGGTTACAGTTTGATCTGAAGGCATCTGTCTCTTATCAACTTCATTTCTGTCTATAATCTCCGACAACTCAACACAAACAGCACAACCTGGATCTGCAAAACACCAGGTCACCTCAGCTGTGGAGTTCTCAGACCTAATCACCCAGTTCCGGTTGAATTTCAGTAGTTGTCCTGCTTTGGCTGGATGTTAACTGCTCTCTGATTTCTGAACCTGTCTACTTGGTACCTCCTGCTCAACAGCAGCTGACGGTACATTGATGTTGGGGTCGTCATCCACTTGGTAACACTTCCCTAGATTCTTTATGATGTCAAAATTGGATCTTGCCGTTTCCACCAAACTGTTCTCTAGAATCCAACCGTCAGACTCTGAGTCAGGGTCGCCAAGTCGGATGACGTTCTCCATTGCCGTCTGCAGGTACCGAACGCCCGTTAGAACCAGGAGCTGGACAAAAAGTAAGTGACAAACATGGATGAGTTAAAGGTTTAGACCAGGGGTGTCAAACATACAGCCTTTGTACGAAAACCGGCCTGCCAAAGGGTCTAATCCGGCATGTGGAATGAATTTGTGAAATGCATAAATTACACTAAAGATATTCACAATCAAGGGTGTCAGTTTTTTATAGTTTCAGGGGCCACATACAGACCAATTTGATCTCAAGTGGGTCAGACAAGGAACATACTATCATAACAACAACTCCAAATTTTCCACTTTGTTTTAGCTTAAAAAAGATAAAATTACAAGTTACATGAAAATGTTTACATTTAGAAACCATCTTCTCACAAAAAATGTTAACAACCTGAACAAATATGAACAACACAAAATGTCTTAACAGAAGCCAGTGCAATTTGAATAATATTATGCCTGTTAATAAGTATTTTGTACATTTGTAGACCCACTGTGATCTGTAAGTTGAGGCATAACATGGTTGAAATTGCACTTATTTTTCTTAAGAAATTTCAGGTTGTTCATAGTTATTCATGGTATTCACATTTTTTTAAAGTATACTTCGTAGATGTACATATTTTCATAATGTAATTTTACTTTTTAGTGTCATTTTACTGGTCCAGCCCCCTTTAGATCATATTGGGCTGTATTTGACCCCAGATCTGAAATGACGTTGACACCCCTGCTTTAGGCCAAACTCTGAGCTTTCTGAGTTTAATTGTTTTTCATCCTTTCGTTGTTGGTCCTGATGTGAAATGTTTGAAGCATGTATGTTCAAATCTAAATTTGAACCTCTGTTGTTCTGTCTGGTCTGAGGTTGAGTCTCGATGCTGACCTCAAACATCCAGATGAGCAGTACGGTGAGTCCGATGGACTGCATGATGCCGGTGTAGTGGTCCAGCAGGGCCTGTCGGCAGCCCTTCCTCCACAGGTTCAGACTCTGGCTTTGCTGGTCGTAGTTGAAGTGGGCCGAGGTGTTGCTGAGCTGGCTCTGAATGCAGGGGCGGGGGGACAGTGTGCTGCAGCAACTGAACGGGACCCCGTCCATCAGGTACCTCCCATCCACATTACTCCTCAGCCGGCTGCAGAGACAACAAAATGTCAGGGATTTAAGGGAATAAAACACACAAATGTCTCACATATCCTGCAGACACATTACATCATTTGAATTCAGGTTGAACCACAGCTGTCAATCATAATTAATTCTAGTTAATCCCATGACCTTTGACCCTACGATCCTCAGTGTTGTCAACAGTGGATCAGTGGCCTCAATCTGAACACAATGTTTACTCTGGACTCGACATCTAAAATAACTGATGGTTTTAGGAAAATGTTGGAACAGCTCAGTCGAAACATTTATCAGGTACAATTAGACACTACTAACAGTGCCACCATTCATCCATTTTCACAGTAGCTCCACATGGTTAGGTTCTATTGGGTAGCCCACAAAGTAATCAGGGCCCGTATTCCTAAAGATTCTGAGAATCCTCTCACAGAGCTCCTAACTTAACCTAAAAATTCCTAGCAAGGAGTCTTAGCTTAGGGGTGATTCCAGAACACCGAGAACTCCGAGCGAGGAATGGACAGAAATTCCTGTTAGTGAGGAGGTGTGGTTGACCCCGTTGCTAGGTATGAGTCATCATTTCAAAAGCTGTGATTGATTGATCCTAAAAGCTAGAAAAAAAACTATACTTTTGGTGATAATGGGCGAGGGATGGACCCTCAAACTGATAAACTTAATCATAGAATCTAATCTTATGAAGACTGTGTAATTGTAAATAATATTTCACATAAAAGAAAATCTCTGTTCAATGAATAGTAAGCTATATTTTAAAATTATCCGACAAAATATGTGAAAAAAACTCAGGCCCACTTGCACAGAATTCACACAGTGATAGTTGTATTTATTTGCTCATATTAATTGGCACACTGTAAAAAAAAAAATCTGTAATTTAACAGAATTTTTGCTGTTTATTTTACAGATTTTTCCTGTATTTTTAAGATACAGGAAAATGTCTATGAAATGGTAAAAATAGGCTGTGATTTTACATGTCAAATGTAAAACAACACAAAAAACTGTAACTGAATAACCATAAAATTTCCATTTTTTAAAAGATGTTT
Organism: Sphaeramia orbicularis; assembly: GCF_902148855.1. Classification (NCBI taxonomy): domain Eukaryota; kingdom Metazoa; phylum Chordata; class Actinopteri; order Kurtiformes; family Apogonidae; genus Sphaeramia; species Sphaeramia orbicularis. The sequence continues at coordinate 42,552,284 of NC_043979.1, read as the reverse complement.
TTTCCACAGAAAAATACAGTTAACATACATTTGCAAATGTATCGTAATTTCACAAATATTTATTTTCTATTATGAGATCAAACTGTTAATTTAAAGTTTAATACTGTAAAAAAAAAAAAAAAAAATTATTTATATATATATATATATATATATATATATATATATATATATATATATATATATATATATATATATATATATATAAATATATATATATATAAAATAAGATAAAATTACTGATAATTAACCGTAAAAGAAGTATTTGTTCTCTAAGTTTAACAAGACTTGTTTGTTAATTGACAAATATCTTGTGTAATTACGGGAGGTTTCACAACAAAAATGTTGAATAAATGTATTTTTGTGAATGTATAACATGTAAAAGCACTGATAAACTGTCAAAATACAGTTTTTATCAGTGGATTGTACAACTTAGTCTCACTGAAAATTATTTATATATATATATATATATATATATATATATATATATATATATATATATATATATATATATATATATATTTATAGGTAATTTGATTGTTTTAATACATGTAAATATTCTTTATTAAACATTAAAAAGTGAAATAATATGCAAAATCCCATGTAAAGTTAGGGCAAAAAACTGTATTTTAATTATGGAAAATTACCGTATTTTTATGAGATGGTTATTTTCCATTATTTAACAGTATTTTTTCGGCACCCCTGCTGCCAGAATAATAAAATTTTTTATGTTTTTTTTTTTACAGTGCAAACTGTAGCGTTTAATTAATTCACTGTCATCCAGTGTTTGGAGAATATCCCTCCTGCCTCTTCTGTCGGCCATTTTGTCCTCTGCTTAGGGAACTCCTAAGCCCCTTAAAAGTCCTCTTCCCTGCTCTTAACAGATCTCACCTTAGGAGCTCTCTTAAGGGCTAGGATTCTTTAGGAATAGCTTTTATTTTTACTAGGATCTACTCTTAATTTTTAGGGGAAATTCTAAGAAAACATCATGATTCAAAGAATTTTCTTAGAATTTGGGCACTAGGAGCAACTCTTTGCACTAAGAATCTTTAGGAATATGGGCCCAGATCTACAAAGATTCTCTTAAACCCAAACAGACCCAAAGTTCTCTGCTGTACTTACTCCACCACGCTGCTGCTGGTCATGTCTAAGTAACGGTTGCTGATCCACTGAACCTGGAACCAGTCCCGATACCCAGTGTTCCCACAGCACTGGAACTCGATCTGCAGCAGGTCTACGGTCCTCTTCAGGTAGCAGCGTCCCGGTGTATCCGTATCCTTGTAGAACCTCATGGCACTGCGCAGACCCAGGAACAGTGACTCCTCTAGTTGACTGCGAACAGTGTAGCACATGAGTGCCCCCGCAAGGACACAGGAGGTGAAGAAGAAGGTGCAGATCACATATGGCATCAGAACCAGCTTCCAGCGGAGGAACTTGTAGGTGTCTGCACAGTCCAGACAAATCTTTCCACCCATGAAGTTGATGCCACAGGCGGCAAGACCAGTGACGATCAACATATGAGGTACATAGAGGATGCTCTGCTCTAACATCACCTCCTGCCATTTCTGGATCTCCACTTTAAGATACAGGCCCAGACTGAACAGGATCGCTCCTGTCACCACAGAGATCCAGTTGAGCAGCCAGAGCACCTCGGCCAGCTTCTCTCTCTCTGTCTTGGTGAAGGTCACTTTACCAACGGCCATGGCGGACCACTGGAATTATGGGTGTCACGTCCGAAAGCACACCAACATGGCCGACAACTGCCTTATGGTTCACCACTACTCATGTCCAGTAGGTGCAGCATCAACATTGTTCTGGTAATAACAAAATCTATCAGTCTGTGGATAGTTTATGTTATTTACAACTTCGACGACTTAGTTCACTTTGGTAAATCTGTCCAAATGTAGCAAATGAGATGTCCATCATTCCAATACTTAAATATAATGTGGCTGCACTTGAAAACCCTTGGCTTTCAATCGACGCCAAAGTTTTTGCACATATGAACAGACTGACGACGGATGATGAACTGATGACAATATCCTGCAGCGAGCACTGAGGGTAAAAAGACTTATTAAGCATCAAATTGTGTTCATTAGTTCTATGATGCTGGAGACAGGATAATGTAAACTGAACAACTGTAAAACTGAGATCGACAGTGAGTCTGAATTGACCAAAGAAAACTGTTACAAATTACCTATAGAATGTTATTATACACCATTTATTTATGAGGGTACCCTTATTATAAACTGGTACCGAAGATTCATTGGTCCTCAATAATTCTTGGTTTATTTCAAGTCTTAAACTGAAGTTCCGCAGTCCAATACTGATCCCAGCACTGATCCACTTCTCCATTTGAACCTAAATATTCCACATGTGAGTGAATCTGATAATTGTGTTTACATGTAAACACAGCTCAGTGGAACAAAACCCTCCTTCTGATTGGTTGGTTTAGGTTTGACCGTCATCCCATCTGTCCAGTGTCCAGACTCTGAACAACAGAAAGCTTCTGTTTTGTTCTTATTGCTTGTAGTTATTCGGACTCAGATCGAAATCCCGCCACCATGGAATGAAGACCACACACCTCTGAGTTGTAGGTTGACTGTCCTCAGTGTTGATTAGGTCAAAGGTCAGAGGTCAGGCCTGTTGCAGGTTGAGGATGCAGAGCTTCGTAAGCAGCTTAAGGAAGTATTTTAAGATCCACACTGCAGGTGGCTACTTTGAGATACAACCAGAAAATGAGCTCTAAAAGAGAAAGAAGGTCAGACTTCAACAGTGAGCTTCAGTCACTGTTGGAGAGAAAATACAACTTTTAATTAAAATTAAACAAGTCACTGACTTTCACACTAAAAACAAAACAACAGAACCTCGACTGATGCTTCACATCATGATATTGTATTTTCCAAATAAACAAGAATTCTTCTTACAACACATTCAATAAGAAGTTGCATCTTTACATTTAAATAACCACTTTGTAATGCTGTCATTTGTGTAACACTTTTCTGACATTCACAGACTAAAAGATTCAGGTTCATTGGGTCTCATTCTTCTGTAAACTAGTCTTAAGGTGTCCAACAGTTTGGACAAGTTGGCTGAAGTTGTTTTTCCAGCTGCTCCACAGATTCTCTATTGGGGACCATGTGGACCGAGTCAGGCTAGTCCAGGACCAGAAGAGGTCTGCCTCATCAGGCCTTTTGAATGTATACACAATGTGGTTTTAACTAATCTGGTTGAAATCTGCATAGATGTCTGTGGAAAACCACAAATTTCAGCATTAATGACCTTAGACATCAGAAAAAAAACTGCCCTGGTCTCTGGACATGTTGCTGATACCAGTCTGGATGCCTCAGAATCCAGAGAAGTCCACAATACTTCTGGACACCATTAATATAAGATTTCCTTTAGGATTAGTAAAGTCTGAACTGGTGTTTGTATCTGTAATTTTATATTGAAAGGCCAGACCAAGGTTCTTCACAGCAATCCTGACCCATGTGGTCCTGTTGGGTCTAAATAAAGGCTGGATCTGGATGCGATGTGGTCTGAGGGGTCAGACACCATGGTATTCATCTTGGGGTTGAACCCTTGCCCTTTATGCTCTGAGATACATTCAGGTTCCTTGACCCCCCCCCATTCAGTTTTGTATTGTAAAGGCTCATATATCCAAACCCCTACAGATATTGGAGGGACATTGTTTTAAACGTATTTATAATTTTCTCACTCATTTGTTGTCCAACTGACAGACCTTGGCCCGTCTTGGCTCCTAAAGGAGTAGCCTTTTCCTGGATACTGCTTACGGACCAAATCAGGATTACAATTACCTGGTCCCCATCAGATTACTTGATTAGCAGATAAAACATGAAATAGACTCCGTTTTCTGCCTGTACAAGTCAAAGGACATTTTAATATCGAAGTTGCCTGTGAGTTCTTTACATTCTTCCATATTTATTCTGTGACCTGTTAGATTTTAAAGATTGACACTTCATCAAAAACACTGAATGTAAGCTACTGTACATTACTGAGCATGCTCAGTCTGTAGTCCAGTCAGAAAAGGTACAGTTCCATCTGATCATATAGCAACCTGAAACTAGTAGCTTTTCTTCCTCATCAATATAAATCTTTGATTGATCTTTTACCTTCTTGACTTGAAGCTGTAGATCGCTACTCGGCTTCGCGTGTCTGGCACCCAAACTCCCATCATCCTCTGTTGAAAGGTCACAGATTCTTCAGCAAATACAACAGAAGTGGAAGTGTGAGGTTCCTGTTGCTGCCGTCCTGTCGTCTTAATCTTCTTACAGATAATCAGGCTGAACCTAATCACCTCCCATTCACCAGCTGGACCTTCAGTGTTTTGTATCTGATGGTAGATCACAGCGTCAGTGGGTTGGTTCATATCTGATTCATCTACCTGTCCATATACCCCTGAGGCACTCCATATCAAATCACCCAAAACCCATGTCTCCGGAGAGATTCTCCTTAAAAAGTTTTATCTGATCGTCTACAGATATTTTAGACCATGTGGTACAGATATGAACATCGTTAATTCTCCACATGGTCAAACAACGACACGAATCCAGCATCTTTGAGTGAATGTGAGAATTAAGGACATTTTGACAACATAATGTTGACATTCAATTCAGTTTATTTGCAGAGCCCAATATCACAAGCTGCTACTCCACCTCACAGAGCTTTACAGAATTTGTTGAATAGTCAAACAGTTGATGAAGCAAATGGATTAATGTCCCAGGCATCTCTCATCCTTAAACCCTCTTTCTTGGCAAGGAAAATATCCAAAAAACCCAGTGGGGAAAAAAGAGAAACCTCGAGGAGAAAACAGTGATGGAGAGATCCACTTCCATGGACAGACAGGCTGTAGATGGACTGATGGACACCTATTTGCTGATGTAGTTCCAGTCTGTAAGGATGCAGTAGGGTGGGGGCACATGCAGACAGCTGAGGAGGTCCATCCAGACAGGTGAGGGTAAGACAGGACATGTCTGAGTATTAAGAGTTTGTTTTATTATTCTATTTTCATCACAATAAATCATACCTGTCTGATCATGATGCAAATTACAATATTTGACTTGAAAAAATTTTCAGGTTCAAATATGAGTTGGATTTGAACCAGATTATTATGTTGAGCAAATTTACACCGGATGCTGTCGAGACACAATTTGGACATTTGTCTTTTGCCATTGTTGAGCTCGATTTAATCAGGATGTAATTGTATACTTTGATTACTTTTTATATTCCTGAAACTACTGATCTCTGCTTGTCTGAATGGTTTGCCTTTAAAAACATAGCAAAAATTCCACTAATCCTATCAATTCATGTAAATCATTGGTGTAAAATGCAGTTTGTCATCTTTTCATGGTCATCAGATTTGACCTGTTTGGACCTTGAGCGGCTCTGTAGTTACCGTGGGAACACCATCATCTTCTACAACACTGATTCACCATTAAAACCCATAGAATTTGATCAGTGAAAATGGAGACACTTGATTTATGTTCAGTTAATGATATATTTGCTGATAAAGTATAGATAGATATATTTTATCAAAAGCCACTTTTTTCTTAAGTTTTCTCTGTTTTTGATATAATAACCCTCAACTTTAATCTGAGCTTTCATGAACATCTACATAATCAGTGAATTAAATATAGAAAAATACGCAACTTTCACTGAAAAAAAATATGGAGGATAATATTATAATAAATGGTGATAAATCACTTGAGGTTAAATATTCTGAGAAATTTATTTGGGAACTGCCACAAGAAGTAGCATTGGGTCTTTATAGGTTAAGCTTGAAAGGAGTCAGTGATGACATCTGTTTCATCATTAACAGCAATGTCTGCATGATTTTTCACATTTCCAGCAATGAGTTCCAATTTTACATTTTATTACTAGTCAATGCACAAGAAAATGGAAGTGTCATTTCATTTCATTTACCAGGCCTAGTGCAATAACAGTCACTGCACTTCTATTCTATTTTGTCACATCTCTATAGTTTTTGCACACTTAATATTTATTGTCTTCTACTTACTGTTCTGCATGTACAGTGCTTTCTAAAAACTTAGAATAGTAAGTGCATCACCTTTTTCCTTTATTAATGATTTTATCTGAGAGTGCTTTTGACAACCGAATGCAATAGCTGCTGCTGTAACTCCTGTAATTTCCTGCAAAGTATCAGTGAAGTATCCATCCATCTAATTTGGCCTCTGTCAGCCAGATCATGAAGGCTTTCCATAACATTTGAATAAAATTATACATCATAAGGTACATTTTCAGAGGGGAAATTAAATGCCTTATTTCAAGATTGATAAAACATTAATGCAACACTAGCGGGAGGATGAGAGTCTACAGTCTCCATCTGACTCTGATCAGAGGAGTCACAAGCTGAACCACCATGTTGTTGTTGGGCAGCCATTTCACATGAGCACTGAGAAAGGGGATGAGGAAACGATGAATGACACAGAAATGAGGAAAGATTAAATTGATGAATAGAGTGTTGTAAAGGCTGGAAATAATTTGAAGCCAGATCTAGTTAATTTGAACCAAAGGATCAGAATCAGAGTCATTGTAATCAATGGGGTTTTATTTTTTGGTCATTTTGTGCAGGTTTAGTTAAAGTGGTCTGATAAATGTCAACAATTTGATTGAGATCGTCAACAGCTTGGAGTAATTAGTCAGGATTGGTGAGCCCCAAAACACAATGTCACGCCTTCCTTTACAATAATAAATCTCAACTGACAACACTGATGGCTTGACATGCATGAATAAATAGGATGAGATGTTTCAGAAACGTTCAGCCAAATCTGTGCTGATTTTTGGTTGTTTACTTTTTTGGGGGTGGGGGGGTTATCCATCAACAATCTGCAGTTTATACATACATAACATGGCTAAATAAACAAAAAAATACATACCTGTTAAGGCTGACAAATGGACCCAGTAGCTGACATGGAAAGTAGTTTGTGCAGTTTATTAACAGGACAGAAGACCAGGCTGGACCACAGGGGTCAGGCTGAACACAGGACTGAAATTAGGGGTTGATGGTTGCACAAGCCAGACCAAGGAAAACTGCAGGGACTGGAAAAAACAACAACTTGGCAACGTGATGGAGGTGGGAGTCGTGATTTATTGCAGAGGGAGTGGAGATTGGTAGCAGCTGTTGAACCTGGAGCTTGCACACCTGAAACTTATGACATGTCCACAAAGAGAGGCTGGATGTAACGGTACCAAAGTCCTATATCCCTTTGGATGTGACGGCTAAAAATTATATTGACAGTCAATTAAACGATACAACGTAAACTAAGAAAACAAAAGTAACTAAATGAAATACTTACAAGGGCAGTCGTAATCAGTGATGTCATGTGTGGTTGTAGATGTGGGCCTGAGTAACAACTACAAGAAAACAATACATGGATCTGCAGAAAAGCTTATTTAAATAGAGTTTTTTGAAACAATATCTATACAATAATAGCTTTACTCCTATGCATCTTCAGTGTCTTGTTAGCAAAAACTGTGTTCATCCTCATTGCCTAGGGCAGTGTTTTTCAACCTTGGGGTCGGGGACCCCATGTGGGGTCGCCTGGAATTCAAATGGGGTCACCTCAAATTTCTAGTAATTGATTAAAAAAAAACAACAATAACAAAAAAAACAAAAAAAAAAACCCAACTTACTAGTAAAAAATATATGGCGAGTTGAGAGAGACAATCACAATCCATAAAAGACATGACAAACTGTGAAGCTGAAACTGAAGTACTGTGGTTCTGTTTATCTTTCAAATGTACAGTGTCGGTTTAATTGGTCAGTTTAAGATGCAGCAGCTCTTTCATAATTCATAGTCTGAGTTATTGTTTGGTCAGTATTAATTGTCAGCCTTGTAAATACAAGCTGGACTGACTGTACATATCCTGACCAAGGAAAATCAAATTCTCACTTTGTGCAGTAATCTCAACCTGGCTTTTCTGCCTCCCTCCATAAATAATATATATTATATAGACTAAATGTCGTCTAAAATTAACGATTATTTGCAACATAGCAGAGCAAGCTATTACATGATCAAAAACAAATTTTAGCAAAAAAAAAAATGTCTGGGGTCGTCAGAAATTTGTGATGTTAAAATGGAGTCACGAGCCAAAAAAGGTTGTGAACCACTGGCCTAGGGTGTGACTATATATGATTTACTCTGCTAAACATCATACCTATATACTTTTACCTTCCTGACCACTCTTCTACTTTATTTTGTCAAGTATTTTTTCATGTAAAACATAAAGTACAAGACCCACCATAGTATCAATCTTCTCATTTTCATCTTCTCCTCCTCTGCCTCCTCCGTTATCCGACAAAGACCATCTATGTGTAAATCCAGTCCTTCCTTCTGCAGCTTCTCATTCCAAATCTCCAACTAAATTTAACAACAAAAGAACCTCACGCTATGGAAAAGCTTTCTGTTTCATAGAGGTATGACTATGAAAGTGGACCAGAGTTTTTCCAAACCCTCACCTCTAGTGGCTGCTCAGCTAAGAATACACATCTAGTGATACCTGTGTGAATATCAAAAACATGTTTAGTTTTGTTCATTTTTCATGGGATGAGAACTCTGGTCTAGAAAACAAAAGTAACAGAGGTCTGATTCTGTGGAGGTGATCTAGTCCTTTTACAAACATAAACCAGTCAATCTAAAGGAACAAACCCACAGTGAATCCTATCATCCTCAACACATTCTGACCAGAGCAGCAGCTTCAGCGTACAAAACATCTCATTGTGATGCTAAACATCACAGAGGATCATTCAACCACTGACTGTACAACACATTAGTTGGTTGTCATTGATTTTTTTGCACAGTTTTTTTTTTCTTGAGCTGAGGAACACAAGGACTCTTCATCTGAGTCTGATTGTCTTCAAAACAATCATTTGTTACTGTTTTTTTCCTGTAGTTTCTGTCATTATCCTCTGGGAGGCGACAAACTGTCAGTTTTTACAGCTTGTCAAATCACAGCCCTTGTCCTCTGTGTCCTGTGGAGGGAGGCGGTTGTCATGGCGATGGCCACGTGGTCCTCAGTGTCCCAGATTAAGGATTCAGCCCCTCCTTTGGTTCCCTTTGTTCCCTTTTACACCTCCTGTTTCCTCCTCGCTCATCTATTCTATTCTATTCTATTCTATTCTATTCTATTCTATTCTATTCTATTCTATTCTATTCTATTCTATTCTGTACAGCAGTAATGATTAACGATGTAAATAAAACAAGATAAATATAATCTTCTTAATAAAACCAAAGGGGGTGAAGACAGTTAAAGTGATGGGATTTTGTGACATATAAAAATTGGGAATTAACTCATTTGTTTTGTTTTTATTTGTTTCATTTATCTTCATTCTTTCCATTATCCAATATAGTTTCTCCATTATTATTTTGTTTCTATCCATTCTGTAGTGGTGCTTTCCTTCCTTCTGTTCATTCTTGTTTATTGTTTTCTCTTATTTTTGTCTCAATCCATTCTGCTCTCTTCAAGTTTTACAGGCGTCTCAGTTGTCGTTCAGTTTATCTATTATTTTATTTCATTATTATCTTCAGCTCATTCCTAATTCCAGCTCTGTTCTTTTGTTTTGTTTCCTTCAGGTTCTTCTCATTCGTCTCCTGTTATGTAACTCCTCCTCCTTCTCGTAAACCAATCACACACATCTGTCAGTGACATCGCATAAGGGGGCGTGGCCTGCTCCTCTATATGTGTGTGGGCTCGTTGGTTGCCTTGGCGACGGGGATTAAACGAGCTCAGATTTACATTCGTCCCAAACGGCCTCTGTCACCTCTTCATCTCCCACAATGCACCTGGACTCAATGACAGGCTGTTACATAACACAGAGAGCGAGGACCAACCAATCAGAGAGAACACAGACAGAACACGCTAAGATATCATACAGAGACACGGAGCTCAGGTAGAGGACGCCTGAATGTGACGTAGTCTGATTGGTCACAGCTCATCATATGACCTCTGTTTATTATAATAAAAAAACAATTTTCAATCCAAGTCATAAAGTAACACCCTTACAATACGAACTGTATACAAACAAAACCAATACAAACCACAAAGATACCAACAAATCCAATGAACGACATCAGGGGAAGTCCAGAACCAAATCTGACCCATGTAGACCAAAACCACCAGGGAATTTTGCCCTTCAAACATAAACTCAGTCAAAATAACAATGTGTCATATATTGGTCATGTGCTACATCAGCTGATAGTTTACATTATAGCTCTGTTAGCTTAGCTCTGTTTTTAGACTGAAAACAGACAGAAAAACCACAAATCACCTCCGTTCTCTGTATGGTTTGTGTTGTTAACAGCTGAACTAAAGATCTGTTTGGAATCCAACAAACAAGGTCGAAACTGTCACAGTTTAGTCTGAACCATGGATCAACAAACAACAACTTAGCAAAGACAATAACATCATATAAAAACTTTATACCTTCACAAGCCTCATACTAAAACTCACCTGTGTAGAAGAATCACTGCCATTTCAGCATCAAACTCTATTCTTTTTATTTGGAGATGTGTCCAGTGGAGAAAACAACAACAACAGCACTTCTAGCTTTTATTTCTTCTTTAGCTCTGGAGGTTGTTTCTTAGGGTTCTCATCCTTGACTCACTACACCCTCTACCGGTCACATTCATTCACAGTGACATGAAATTAGTTCATATCTCTGACATGCAATACAATGCCATCTTTGTCTTCATTCCTGACACTTTCATTGATGCTTTTAAGGTCATATTTGGATATTTCAAAGGAGGAATGCTACACACAGCTCCTTTAAAACCTTCTGAATAATGCAGTAAGTGAGTTTTTGTGGACTGACAGAAGCATTGGCTCTGATTTATTATTGGGTGTGATTGGGCAGTTGGATGGAACTGCTGTCATTTTGAGACTCATAGTTCAGTTTCTGTAAGTCAGTGGAGTTTAGTCATCACATTGTCTGAAAGAGGACACATGCAGCTACATTAATGGTAAATATGACGAACTGGGTGTAAACGGTATCAGAGTAACAGCAGATTGAAGAGAAAAGTGTTGAATATTTCCCTTTGCTTCTCTCCAATACACAGCCATTATAAAATCAGTAATGGAATGCACAAAAGCATCAAACTCAAACTGTGATTTCATAAATACTAGATATCCAAATACTAATTGACACCAAGAATGTTCTAAATCTGGAGACTGGTTTAAAGTTACAACCATGTTTCTAATTTAAAGTGTGATGGAGTAATGAAGCTCCAAACCTGAGAGTGAAGCTCCACCTCACAAAGAGGATTAAGCGTTAATCAGTACAAACACACGAACGGTTGATCAACACACGTATATCTTTATATGTCAGGGTTAAGATGAGTTTCGTGTAAAGTTTGGTTTAGGTTGTTGTAGACAAGTAAGAATTGAAACTTTGTCATGACCAGGACCAGACCACATAGACAGGAGGGTATTATGTTGAATCAGGATCTACAGTTTGTTCATATAGGATGTTCTGAGCTGATGTCCACCACATCTGTTTGGGTCAAATCGTTTCTGCAGATTTTCAGGCTAAACATTAGTCGCATCACCTTTCTTTATGATTCAAAAAGCAGATCATCTCCAGCTTTTTCTCCACAGTAAGCAGAGACGCATTAGAGAAAAGTCATGATATCATTTATATCTGAAGAAGTTTTGCGTCAGGTCAGTGATGATGGTCAGTAGAATGACTATCCAGCATTTAGAAAATACAGGAGAATATGGAACATCTAGTTCAGGTCTTGGCGCCAATCTTCCACAAAAAGTTTACATATTGATTTGACTTTTTATTACAGATTCTCCAACCAGATTTAAGTCCCTGAGGTTCATTCTCTGGGACATGTATGTTAAAGTACAAAAAATCTGGGCAATAATATCATGTTCAGCTAATAACGGTGAACTTCTGTTTGGGTTTAGAGTTTGGATCTGGATCTGCTCTATCCATCTGGACCTGATTCATGTTTGCACCAGGTCTGGAACATGTGGGTCGAACCTGATGCGGGTCTAGGGGGTGCTAGTTTTCCAGAACCAGACCTCTCGGACTCCGGTTTGTGGTTTCAGATTTCTCTTTGCTGGGTCTGTTCAGGACTGTTTCCTGTCAGCCTCCATGTCCTCACACACAATGCAGTCATGGCGACTGGCAGCTGGTTGCCTGGAAACCGGTCCCGGGAGTTGGTGCCAAGAGGCCTCCGGATTGGTCCAGATGAACGACGTTGCAAACAGGCTTTTGTTCAAATATACAAAACTTTATTTGACATGCAGATCAGATGCTCAGAGTCTGGACATGAAAGAAGGAGCAAATCCATCTCTGCAGAGTATTTATAAACTCTAACATAATGTTTACCTGAAATCTGTAATAAACTATGGGAAATACAGGTTTATGGGTCAGTGAATGCAACTGGAACAAACCAGAACTGATGGATAAATCAGATAAATCTATAAATGTGAAGTATTTACAAATTATTCCGTTTTTTCTTTTTATCATGGTCATGTCGCTATGCTAACATACTGACAAAGAGCTGATATTTAATGAATAAAACATGTCTACATGTGATCAGAAAATAAATTAATCTAAATAGAAATCTGATCTAAATGAACTATGTCTGACTGAGCAAATATAAAACAAAAAGACATAAATATTAAGTTAGTGGTTTTGTGCAGTATGTTTATATAATCACATTACTGAATTGTTAGGTCTCCCAGATTTTATATAATATTACCATAAAATCATTATAATAATAGCATTATAGATCATAACCATAACCACCATAAAATCCTATATGTGTCATGTGTATGTCACATAAAATGTTGAAAGTTATGAATCAGTGGGGTTGAAATTTTTTGGCTTCATATGTGAGCATTGGGATGATTCACAATGGATCCAAATACAGCAACTGATTCTATTTAATAAATACAATTTTACTGCTGATATGTCAGATTTACTGTTGTGTTACTTTATGTGAGGAATTTAAACATTTCAAAAAAATTTTATGCAGTGTATTAAAAATACAGAAAGGTATATTTATTTCAGTCTCATGTACATATGTCTTTTAAGTCAGTCTGTTATAAGTGTACACAGTGGATGCAAAAGACACAACAAGATGAAAATCATGTAAAATATACAAAAATAAGAAATGGGTGAAGATGACGAAATGTAACTATGGTTCACGTATCTGTTCATCAGTTTTTATATTATTTGTCATTAGGGCGGTTGTCATTGTTTGTCATCACTGATGCTCTGTTATTTGAGCAAAGTGCATAATGGAGATGGGGCCAGTATTGATGTATTTTGGAAGTTTTGGTCTGAGGAGACATGAAAATATTTTCTTGGGTCTGGAGTTTTCACATGATGTGTTTCAGTAGAAAACACAGGACGTGGTCATAATATATCATATATGACAACAGAAGGACTTGGTTATCAATCATTGCCTCTGCCTTCGTGCTGTGTTCAGGTTCTCCTCTCCATGTGGCGTTCGATGACCTGCTGCCATTGCACGTGAAGCTCAGTGCTGCCCTGACAGCCAATGGTAGGGGGAGGAGGGCTGCGATTGGCTGCAGGCGGGAGTAGGGTGAGTTCACGTCAGTTTGTCCTCAGATACGAGGAGATACGAGGTTTCCCTGCGGAGCGTCATGTGGTTCATGAATAAAAGAGAGCAGAATGGGGGAGGGGGGTTGACAGGTGGGGGAGGGGTGGCGGATCTGGTTTGTATTCAGCTCTCATCACCTGACCACCTCCATCTGCATCAGCCCTGCTACAGACGGACAGTGAACACATCACAGCATCCAGTCACAATGAGCAGAGGAATTTAACTGGTGGTAACCCATTAAAAACCACGGAAAACACACAGCAATTAACCTCCTACAGAGCGGAAATTCATCTTCCACCATGGTGCATAGATAAAACTGTACAAATGATAAGGGTCTGTGTAACAACGCGGGTTGCAAAGCACAAAACTACCCATTTGTATTTAATTTCATGTCAATATTAGACTAAATTAAACAGTAAGTGGTTGCAGCCAATCAGGACGTAGAATGCACACCAGAGGACCAATCATGTTCTGGTTCTTTATCACATTCTGCAGTGATTAGACAGAAAGAGAGTCAGAGATCCAGTTCATCAGTGCAGTCTGTAAACGTCAAACCTCACATTAAAACGTGTAATGACCCAACTGTGATGAAACATATCAATACCGGTGATAATACTCATAAAAACACATAAATATATTTAATATGTTGTGTTTGAAAATCATTGCACCACTGTGATGACTCAGAGTTGTACATTTAGTACATGTCATGAAATCTGAATAAAAATATCTGGTCCATTTGTCCTACAGTTAGAGTTAGAAAAATCTTGTTCCTTTTGTTGACAGACTGAACCGAATCTGTTTTATCTGATCAGAGGCATCTGACTCACACATAAAAAAGAATTTACCCCACCGGAACAATATCATTAGTATGTAGTAAAAACAAAAAAAAAAACAACCCCCCCCCCCCACCAAAATCCTCAAATTAACCCTTTCAGAGCCTCATATGGCTCTGTATAAATATAGTATCTAGTGAAACTGTAGTATCCCATCGTCCCTGAAAGATTGCTGTTCTACATCCAGACCTGGACTTTCAGACCCTCATCACCTCCATCTCAGCCTTTGACAGAGTTTAGAGGAGATCTCAGAACCATGTGGTGGGTAGAGTTTGACTCAGACCAGGGCTGAAGTTACTCTTTAATGTTAGGTTTTGCTGCCAGACTAACATTATGGATTTGGCTAGCATTAGCCAGAGCACTCATTGGTGAAACCCTCCATGTCCAGGTTTCTTAGAGTTTCTCACCTCCGTCGAGGTCTTTGTGAACTCCTCTCCTTCTCCCCTTTACCTGATAAAACCAGCTAAAACCAGACTCTTTTAGTCTTATGTACCTCTTTCAGTTTTGGTGTTAGATTTTGTGGGTGAAGAAATCCATCCATTTATCCATCTACTACCATTTATTTGGGTCATGGAGACACAGCCCTAAACAGAGACACCCAGACTTCCTTCTCCCCAGACACCTCCTCTAGTTCTTCTTGGGGGGGGGGGGGGCACCAAAGAGATATAATCTCCTCAGAGTGTCCTGGGTCGACCCCAAGATCTCCTCCCAGATGGACATTACCAAAATACCTCAGCACCACCTCAGCAGACTCCTCTCAATGTGGAGGAGCAGCAGCTTGACTATGAACATCTCCCACATGGCTGAACTCCTTACCCAATCTTTAAGGGTTTAAGGGAGAGTCAAACCACCCTGCAGAGGAAACTCATTTCCATCACTTGTATCCATGATCTCATTCTTTCTGTCACTATCCACAGCTCATGAACATAGTTAGAGCTTTGCTTTTTTGCTAAGCTCCCTCTTCACCCCAACAGACTGGTAGAGCATCCACATCAACCCCCAACCCTGCCCCCATCCACTGTTGAACCTTTGCTCCATCCTTCTCTTCCTCGGGAACAAGACCCTAAGAAATTTCAACTCCTCTGTTTGAGGAAGTAACTCATCTCCAAGTAGGAGGGAGCACATCACCCTTTTCCAACTGAGAACCATGGCCTCAGACTTAGAGGTGCTGATCTTCATCCCAGCTGCTTCATATTCAGTTGCAAACCACCCAAATTTAAGATGTTGAACCTTGGACTCAAGAGGGTGAAGAAATCACCACTCTCATTACCAGGATCTTTAAGTCAGCGACTCTTGTTCAAGCAGTGCACAGAATCTCACACAATGCAAGAATTGTGGAAGAAAAGCTCCTCAGAGAGGAACACTTAGCATAATGTGGCACCCAAAATACATTACAGTTTGTGCTTAGCAACCGACGAGTGATCTCCTGAGACTGGAGTGACCTTGGTCAAAAACAGTCTACAAATGGGTGCAATTGCACGTGTAGGATATCAATAAATAGTTCTTTCATTTCCACTGGACTTCAGACTTCACAATCATTAAGGAAGTGAAACACTCAGTATTTCCCATCAGTTTTATTTACCTCTTTTAATTTTAGTTCTTTTTGGTCTTAGTGGTATTGGACTGTGTGAACCTTTCTCTGTTCATAACAAAGGCGTCAGTGTTCAGTCTCTTCGTATGTAAATGAGCAGCAGGAGGAGGAGGAGTCAGCCACACTGTTTGATCCAGATTAAGACCTGATGCAGCAAACAGAGCTGTTCCCAATGACCTCTGACCTCTGACGTCATGCTGTCTGCACACAGTTACAGAAACAGCCATGATGAAGACCCTAGTTGGGTTTTATACAGATGTGTTCAAGTCCACACTGTAGAAGAACAGATACTGATGTAAAAACAGGAGCACTGATTCATAATTTTCTTCTTTTACACTCAGGCCTACAACTATTTGGACAATAATGCAAATGTTGTAATGTTCTCTCAAAAACAAAATACATCTACCAAAGAGATAGAGAAAACCTTAGGAGTGGCCAGATCCAAATCCACTGGTGAGCTCATCATGACCAAAAGGCCTGAAAGACCCATGAGGACAATCAAAGCAGATGATCACAAAATTCTCTAGCTGGTGAAGAAAAACCTCTTTATAACATCTACCCAAGTCCAGAAGGAGGAGGAGGGTGACGTGTCATTGTCAAAGTATACAATCAACTGCCAGCGTCATGAATGTAAATAGAGAGGATTGACCAGGGCCGTTTCTAGCTTCATGGGGGCCCTAAACAAGATACTGTTTGGGGGCCCCTAGTTTGTCAAACTACGATGAAGAGATTCCTAAACCCTTTAGATGGTATACTAAGATGCCATAATCTATTACACTTCATGAGCAAAACAGGCTACAGTTAAAATGAAACATCTTAAGTTGAGCTACTCGGGCAAGTTAAACAGATAATAAACTATAATACAAGGAAAATAACAATCCTCTATAATAAAACAGATTTTGAGTGTTTATAAAAAATGTTTACATTAGATAAGAAAATACAACTGCTGAGATAACTTCTTTTTGATGCCATTACAGTGCTTGTCTTAATACTCTCTCTGGTTAGCTGTGAATCATTCCCATCAACTCTGTCAGTGGCGCGCTACATCACTAACTGTGTGCTAGTGTGGTCCAATGAATATGACCTAATGTCACAAAAACACCAGCCGCAGCATATCATTGCAGTTTATTTTATTTATATCCTATGTTTATTTTTTTTTAAGTATATAAGGGATGTATTAAACACATGAGATAACTAAAGATAAAGACCAGACATTTTAATTTTCCTCAGATGAAGCTAAACATGCAGCTTTAGGGCTCCCTGGTGGCCCTAAGCATTCGCCTAGTTCGCCTATAGCAAGAAACGGCCCTGGGGTTGACAACAACGTACAAACTATTGGTAACACAACAACAGGAAGGACATATTAGAACCTGACAGGAGACATCTAAAAAAGCCTGGTCAATTCTGGAAAAAGATTCCCTGGACAGATGAAACCAGTTGAACTTGTACTGAAATGATGGTGAGAGAAAAGTGCGGAGATGGAAAGGAACAGCTGATGATCTGGATCAGACCACATCCCACAACATATGTCCAACACGGTGGATCAGTGTTATGAGACGTACAGTATGTCTGCAGTGGAGCTAGATCACTGGTGTTTGTTAATGATATGATTGATGACTCTGCTGAAATTCAGACAAATGCTACAAAATTGACAGGATGGAGCTTCATGTTGCAGATGGATAATGACCTGAAACATACTGCAGAATCAATCCAAGAGCATCAGAAGGTAAAGGAATGGGATGTTCTTCAGTGGCTGAATCTGTCACCTCATAGAGCAGCTTCATTGTTACTAAAGACTAAACTGACAGCACAAACACCCACAAACAAACAGCAGCTGAAGGTGGCTGCAGGAAAAGCCTGGAAAAGCATCTCCACTCAGCATTTGGTGACATCCATGGGTTCCAGACTTTAGGGAGTCATTGGTTTTTCCTCCAAGTATTAAAAGCAATCCTCATATTTATAACCATTCTAGTTTGTCCAATGACTTTTGAACCTCTGAAAATGGAGAAACTAAAATGGTTGCTATTCTTAAATGGTTAAAGCAATATTTTTTTTAAAGCTAAAAGTACGCACCACAATCACATCTTGACTGTGTCATTTCTAACCCACTGTGGTAGTTTACAGAGGAAAAAATTACAGTCTTTGTCACTGTCCAAACACTTATGCACCTGAATGTATTGTATGTCTTTTATGTCATTTGCATGTTTTTTTTTGTTTTTTTTTCCTGTTTCAAGGCTTGAAGTGAAACTACAACATCCAGGTTCTAGTCCAGGGAGATCTTTTCTGCTGTGGATTGAGTTTCAGTTTTAAATGTGCTTCTACACTTGGAGCCTCTGGACTGGACAAACAGTCAGAGGCCTCTTCTCTACGGCCTGCAGAGGCTCATGGGTAGTGTAGTATTCATTTTACAATCAGTACTTGTCCATGTGAAGCTTAGTTCTTTATTATTTCAGTTTAAGTCAGTCACAGATGAATCTTCTTAAACATGTCAGATTTACAAACTTTGTTCTTTTAACATGTTTTTAGTTTTACCGTTTGTTCAGATACAGTTAAATCATGAGGTTTAAATTCAAAAAACCATCATGTTTGGTTTGTTTCTTGAAAGGCCTTTTTCTTCTTAATCACATTTTTCTTCATCACATGAGACCTCAGCCGCAGCCCTTGGGCATTGTGGGTAACCACAGTGTTTGGCCTGAGGATGAGGACTGGACTCGATTTGGTTCATCGTCAGATTAGGGTGGGAGTCATGTGACCGCTGAGAAAAAAAGGGGGGATTTTAGTGCTGTTGGAGAAAACTGACTCCTCTGGCCAGCGTTCATTCATCACTTGTTCGTTCTGGTCAGAAGTCGACATCTGAGGTTCAAAGTTAAACTGTAAACAAAACAAACAAACAAAAAAAAGTTGAACTGTAAAATCTACAGTCTCTTAAATGTCCACTAGAGGCTCTAACAAGGAGTCAGTTGTATTGGCAGTCATGTCGGAGCGCAATGAGACAAAAAAGATGAAAATAAATGCAAAAGACAAAAGATGACAATCATGTAGAAGGCGGAGCAAAATGAACACAATGTAGGAATAAAATGAAACACACAATAATGAAAGACTTTTATCCAGAATCTGATCCATTTAGTCCATGAACCTGAGTCTGGTTTGATCTCTGCAGAGTTTGATTGATCACATTCACAATGAATTCCTGAGCCATGTTTTTTTTTGTTTTGTTTTTTTTTACATTTTCTCCCAGTAGAAATGAATCTGGGGGGGAGCATCTGTAGACTGAAATGAATCTGGATCTGTCTGTGGTGGATCGAACACACCTAATGTGGTTTAGTGACAGGTATGAAACTGCATTAGTGAGTTTTATTTTTTAGTTTCTGCTGCTGAAATGTGAGACGGCAGCTGTTCACCCCCATCGGGAGGGGATGAATAATTTAAAGCTGCAGGAGAAAGTGCTTCATCACCAGAGAACAAACCCCTCCTCCTCTTCTTCGTCCTCCTGAAGCCAAGGCCAGACCACCACAGTCCAAATCTCATATCAAACACCACCAATACCTGGACATTAAACTATAACCATCATAGCGTCGTGTTTGTTACTGTAATGATCACCACTGTCTGATTTTTCTTCAGGTTGATTTTGTTCATATTCTCACCTGAGACTGAAATATGGAGCTTTAACTCTAGGTCAAAGTCAAGTTGAAAGACCTGAATGTCATCCTTTATGACAATAATTCATTCATTCATTTTCTGAAAACGCTTTATCCTCACTAGGGTCACAGGGGTCGCTGGAGCCTATCCCAGCTACTTATGGGTGAAGGCGGGGTACACCCTGGACATGTCTCCAGTTCATCATAGGGGTGACATGTAGAGGCAAACAATCACTCTCACATTCACACCTATGAGCAATTTAGATTAACCAATTAACCTATCAGTGCATGTCTTTGGATGATGGGAGGAAGTCGGAGTACCCAGAGAGAACCCACGTGGACACAGGAAGTACATGCGAACTCCACACAGAAAGGTCCCACCCCCATCGACTGGTGTTGGAATTGAACCCAGGACCTTCTTGTCTGCTGTGAGGCACAAGTGCTATCCACTGCACCACCGTGTCACCCTATGATGATAATATCACAATAAATCTACATGATATTTATATTGCATGATATTATTATACAGGATTTTCTTTCTATGTTGCAAAAAAGGAAGAAAAATTCCAGACTTAACTGTAATGATAAAGTATGATCTTTTTTTGAAATGTTTCAGTGTTTTCCTATTTTGTTCCTGTAAATTATGATGTTAAACGTTTTATCCTCATAATAGTTTTGAGTTCTAGTTGTAGGTTTATGAGATGTTCTTCAGTGTTTATCATGACAAGTTTTTTTCATCCTGTTGAATAAAAACGCAGACTGAACTCATCAACGTTTAATATTTAAGAAATTTGTAAATCACAAAGTGTTAGAATATGTCATCTAATTTTCCATGATATTAAATAGCTTTTAAGCTTCTTTGTGTTTTTGTTTCATCATTCATAGTTGAAATTAGATGCACAATGATGTAAAATAAAAAATACTGGATAATTCACCTCATATGAGTTAAACCTGAAGCCTGTTTTAAATAGGGAGGAGTAGAGGGCATAGCCTGATTGATCCAGAATGGGTTTGCTCAAAGGCACTGCGGCAGACCCGAACCTGACGCAGCGGAGAGACATAGGACACGTGACCCCCCGCGGCCCCTGCGTCCAATGGAATGAATGGACTGTAAATAGGAACCAATGGCAGGCGGGGGGCGGGTATAAAAAGCCCAGAGCCGCTTTAATCCGCAGCAGCAGCAGCAGAACCGGATCCGCTTCAGACCACATCCCAGACCGAGCAGACAGGTAGGAACCGCTTCAGTCCAGACCCCTCACATCCTGCTGATCACCAATCAATCATCAATATGAGGCGTTGTCAGTGATGGATGAGGGTGGATGGGAGCAGACAGGGCGGAGGGTCTCAGTGTGCACATGGGTTAACGAACAAAGGACCAGGATCAGGATGTTGATCTGTTGTTTATTGTTATTTACAGGCTGTGCAGCTGCAGAGAGCCTGTCTCTCTGTCCGTCTGTCTGTCTGTCTGCATGCCTGCCTGTCTGTCTGTCCGCATCCAAACGACCTTGCAGTCCGTCCTGTCTGCAGGTGTTGCGCAGTCAGCAGCGCACAAATAAAAATGCGCACTTTTCTTCCTGAATCGTTATTAAATTAATGCTTTTATTCCTTCATTGCATTATTTTTTGGTTTTATTGATTGCAGACGTAGAGTGATGGGGTTATTTGATGCTTTTCATGTGCAGCTTCAAACAAAAGGCCTTCATCAAATCCACCTTAAACCAGTCAGGCGTTAAAAGTCCTTAATCTGCAGAATAAGGGCAAACAGAGGAGACACTGCGGCTCCATCTGCGCCAAACCCGACCCGTGTCTGCGGAGGATGTCAAAGACATGTATCTGGATGAGCCTCAGAGGTTTCATCACGTCTCCTCTGGTTCTGGTTCATACTGGATTCGTGTTTTTCAAGTGGTTTGAGGGTCGGGCCGTCCTTAATCCGGGACGTATCTGAAGGTGACCGGGGCGTAGCAGCAACCGGGCTCTGGGGGGTTAAACCCGGCTGCTGCGTCACAGCCGCGGCCTCCAACAGAGCCGGGCCCGGGTCTGGGTCTGGACCGCAGTCTGATCCACGACAGGGTTTGGAGATAATAAGAACGAACATGGTCTCAGAGGCAACCTGATGTTTATGACCACATCCGGGATCCAGAAGACCACCTCAAAGAAACAGAGCATTCTGAAAATCCATGCATTACGTCACTGAATCCATTTGTGCGTTTTTGGCCTGTGGATGCGTCTGCAGCCGGAGCTTCATGTCTTTGGTCATCTCTTCATCTCGTCAGTTGGTTGTCTTGTTGAGATATGAGAGGGAGGATCAGAGGAATCTGATGACGTCACCAGCTCGGCCTATTAACCTCATCCCAGATCAGATGAACTGAATTAACACGTCCTTCAGATCCAGAAATCAAGTTTAAAAACAAGTAGTAATCAGGGAGAATTATTGGCAGGATGCTCAGTCCAGTGTGGTCTCTAGTTTCAGTGTAGTCTCTGGTCTGGATGCTGCTTAGTTTCCGGTTTGTGGTGGACCATCAGATCTGCAGATCTTCTGAACTAGGAAGGCTTCTTACACCATTGGCTTTGACTTGAGGAAAGATCAGATGATGAGATTTCCAAGTTTATTTTACTAATCAAAATAAACCACAAACATAACATCATCTCGGAGGTCTTTTTCTTTCCTAGGATGAAACATGGAGATTTCAGAACAATTAAGAATACTTTAATCCATTTTGCAAAATGGAATTCATTCGGTCGTGTAATATTTCAGCCCCTGATTCAGCACATTCTTCAATATTTAATCATATTTGTGTAGTCCCAGGGAGTTGCTGCCATAAACGTCTCATGATAAATGTTTTTGAGATCAATTGGATAATTATCACCTTAAATTAGAAATTATTAGTTGTTGCAACATTAAAGGTCGATTTTTGGTTCTGAATGAAAGTTGAAGAAACCAGACAGCTATTTGTGGTTTTAAATTAGCTGTAAAAGACACCACAAGAGGAAAATTATATAAAAAAAACAACAAGCAACAACAAAAAGTCATGCAACAAGATGAAAAATAAAGCAAATGAAAAGAAAAAAATTACATTAAAGATGCAACAAGAGGAAAATAGGGTAAAAGACTAAAGATATAAAGTTAAAAGAAAATGGAAAAGTAAAAAACACAACAAAACAAAAACATTATAAGAGATGCAACAAGATGAAAAACATTAATAATGAAACAAAGTGAAAATGATGTAGAAGATGCAATGAAATGAAGTAAATGAAACGATAATTGAAAAATGACATAAGAGATGCACCAAGATGAAAATAATAAAAAAAACAAGATAAAAACAATGTAAAAGATGCAGCAAAGCAAAAATGTAAGAGATGCAACATATGAAAAAACAAAATTGTGAAAGTAATGCAACTAGAGAAAAAACTAAGTAAATCGCGCAACACGACGAAACAAATACAAGGTAGATACAACAAAAAGATACAACAAAATGCCATAAAAGACGCATTGAAATGAAAAGTGGCCTGAAAGATGCAAAAAGATGAAAACAATGTAAAAGACGCAACAAGACCAAAACGATGTAACACATTAAGAAACACGATAGATAAGATGAGGTGTCGTCTGTCAAACATGAACCATAAAAAATATTTTGATTTTGTATGTTTTTGTTGATGAGGGATGACATAAAGTTATTTTTAACTGGAGATAAACAGGATCACATTAACCATTGTTCTTAAACCACGCCCACAGGAAGTGTTCCATGATCAGATCTGTGATCCATGATCCACATCCCCTGGTCCTAGTTTAATGAACCCTGTGTGTTAAAGATGTTCAGATGTAAAGTATCAGTCAGACCTGTGCAGGATGGACCAGGTCTGATGGACCCCATGTGAGTATGTCTAGTATCAGAGTCTGACCAGTACTGGTTCTGTTCCCAGGTCAGCAGGACGTCACCATGCCTTTCGGAAACACCCACAACAAGCTGAAGATGAACTACTCCGCTGAGCAGGAGTACCCCGACCTCAGCAAGCACAACAACCACATGGCCAAGGTCCTGACGCCCGAGATGTACGCCAACCTGCGCGATAAGGAGACGCCCAGTGGCTTCACGCTGGACGACGTCATCCAGACCGGCGTCGACAACCCAGGTACAGCATCCAGCCCAGATCTGGACCAGGAGGTAGACCAGAAGCAGATCACAACATATAAACTGGACCATGATATATAGACTTGACCTGGAAATGTAGACCTGACCAATAGATATAGACCAGAAAAAAGACCACAATGCATAGACCAGACCTGAGGATATAGACCAGAACTAAATCAGGGGACAGTCCAAGCCATGAGATATAGACCAGACCAGGAGATGTAGACCAGACCATGAGGTACAGACCAGACCAGGAGGTGTACACCAGACTACAATACATAGTCCAGACCAGAAGATGTAGACTAGACCAGGATACATAGACCAGACCAGGAAACGTAGACTAGACCAGAATACATAGACCAGACCATGAGCTACAAACCAGCCCAGGAGGTGTATAACAGACTATAATACATAGACCAGACTAGGAGATGGAGACTAGACCAGGATACATAGACCAGACTAGGGGGTGTAAACTAGACCAGGAGATGTAGACCAGACATGAAGCATAAACCAGACCAGGAGATATAGACTAGACAGGGATACATAGACCAGACCAGGAGATGTAAATTAGATTAGACCAGGTTACATAGACCAGACGAGGAAATGTAGACCAGACCATGATACAGAGATCAGACTTGGAGGTGTAGACCAGGCTATGATACATAGACCAGACCAGGATACAGAGATCAGACTTGGAGGTGTAGACTAGACCAGGAGATGTAGACCAGGCTATGAAGCATAAACCAGACCAGGAGATATAGACTAAACTGGGATACATGACCAGACAAGATGTAGACCAGACCATGAGCTACAGACCACACCAGGAGGTGTATAACAGACTATGATACATAGACCAGGATTTGTAGACCAGACCATGATATGTAGACCAGACCATGATATGTAGACCAGACCATGAGATGTACACCAGAAAAAAGATCACAATGCACAGACCAGACCAGAATATATGGACCAGACGTGGACATATAGACTAGACCACAGACCAGAGGATTTGGATAACTAAAGTACTGGGTTTAGTTAACCATTGGTTATGGGAGCTGATTCCATCACATTATATAAGAACTGATTCTGACTTAAAATAATAATAATAATGTAGAAATAACAAATATTTGACCAATATCAAGAATGTAAAAAGATTTTTTAAATTTCCAACAAACCACTTCCTAAAGTAAATATACGACCTCTCTGAATCCTGTATATAACTATTATAAGTATTTCACATTTATATGATGAATGCATTTGTTTTTTTGTGTTTTATAACTGGAAAAATTATGATACCACAAATCAAACGTATTATATTGATTATTAATCAGACGTTTTTGTTTTTTTTGTTGTTGCTTGGTAAACATGAACCTTTAACCATCAGACATGTGACTTGTCCTTCACTCAGAGATGTTCTGTTCAGAGCTCATCATTAATTCTTTAATTGGATCCACTCGTGAGATCAGGATAATTTCTGCTCTTTAATTCCTCAACAGGAAGCTAAGGGAGGAGGATGAGGTTTATTGATCCTGATCCTGATCCTCCTTACCACTTCCAAACACTGTACACGAGTCTAGCACGACACAGATCTGATTAGAGGTGGTTTGGTGTGGTGTCTCTGCAGGTCACCCGTTCATCATGACAGTCGGCTGTGTCGCTGGAGACGAGGAGACGTACGAGGTGTTCAAGGACCTGCTGGACCCGGTCATCGAAGACCGCCACGGAGGATACAAACCGACAGACAAACACAAGACGGACCTGAACTCTGACAACCTGCAGGTAAACGACAGTAACAACAACAGTATGGCCCGTCCTGTTCCACAAAGCACCGAAATAAAAGAAGGAATTAAAGTCCAACATCAGGCTCAAATGAACCAAAAACAGATGGAGCTGAAGGTCAACGCACACAATCAGATTAATTCAAGACAGGCCCGTCACTGTAAATACTACTTCCTGTCACCAGTATTTCTAAATAAAATGTGCTGTAACATTAATTAAAATTGAAAACTCACATGACCTCTGATTGAATATATAATAATGCACTCATATGTTTACATATCCTGGCAAAATTTGTTAAATATTGTCCATTTTTCTCTATTGTTATTGTTTTATTTCATAATTGATGCCTTGTATGGCATTGAATTTCCCACAGGATTAATAAAGTATCTCTCTCTCTCTCTCTGCACTTTAGATTGAATCCCATTTGAAATAAAATAAATTTATTTTGCCTGATTGCACATGTTTTTTTTAAAAGTCAACTACATATTTTACAAATTTTGGGTATGTAAACTTATGAGCACACATGTATGGTGCTAATGACACAAAAGATTTACACCATTTTCTTTGACAGGAAGTTACATTTTCACATGTGTACAGCTAACCCGGTTTCCGGTATGGATCAGGTAAAGACATGGTTCAAAAGGGTTAAATAGTTGCGTAGTCCTCTTCTGCAGTCCAGAAGGTTGAACACTGATCACATCATTTCACTGTCAGGGATGATAAGGAATAAACTGTGATATAAATTATATCCAGTTTCCACTGAACTGTGCATGAATGTCGTATGACACAAAGAGGTTCTGTTAGATCCTTCAATATTCTGTTGTAGTTCTGTTCGGTTTTGTTCAGTTTTTAGTGCAGAACCTGTTTTATTCTTTTGTTTTTACCTTTTGTGTCTCCTTTCAGGGTGGAGATGATCTGGATCCAAACTATGTCCTGAGCTCCCGGGTCCGGACCGGTCGGAGTATCCGTGGGTTCTGTCTGCCACCTCACTGCAGCCGTGGAGAACGCCGCGGCATTGAGAACCTCTCCATTGAAAGTACGGCATAACTTCTTTGTATTTGCAGATCCGGGTCAGATGACTCTAAGACCAGATTTCAGATCACATCAGATATAATTCAGAAAAAAAAAACACATTCTGAAATCAGATCATTACTATAACTATAGCTATAACAGCTAGTCCCGATTCAATGCGTTGTTCAAATACCTGTGATCCAGAACATCAGGATCATTCTGGTTCCAGTAGAAGACTGGGTTCAGATTGGGTCCAGAATGGGTCTGGATTGGATTTAAGAAACAAAAATGGAATTAAACGTTCAGTCTTGTCCAATAATATATGTGTATCATGCAGATACTACTACATACTACTACTACTACTACTACTATACTAATACTAATAATCTACATTACCTTTTAATTTATCTGCTGTTTGAGTTCACTTTGTAGCAGGTCAGATAAGGGGCGAATCTGACAGTTTCTAGTGGTGATAAAGACCAGGTACAGTCTGATGTGCATTAATGTTTCTATCTATAAACGTCTAAAAACTGACTTTGTGGTGGAGCTGTGGTCTCATGACACCACCGCCCATCAGCAGGAGAACATCTGACTGAATAATGCTACAAATACACCCATCTTCCACACAGACTGAGAACCATTAGATGTGGGTCCAGTGTCATTTGCAGCCGTTTGATTGATTAACGGGCTCTGATTTTAATCCTGAGGCTCAGCCGCGTCGTTGGTAACACAGTCTGTTTCTATCACAGATCAGATTTATTTAAAATAATTATTTTTGATCGAGTTACAGCCAACAGATAGTGTTGCAATGCGTTCAGTGATTCAGTGCTATTATTTGTGGAGGTAAACCCTGAGTTGGAGAAACAGCCTTTACAGACACCCTCCTTACCTTCTATTTTATGTAATACAATAATCCCCATAGTGCTGCGTCATGTTAAACCTGTGCCTCTGCTGCCTCCTGCTGTCTGAAAGCAGTACCTGTTAAAGCCAAACAAAGATCCAGTCACATTCACACAAACGGTTAAATTCATGAAGAAAAATCATGAATGAGCCACAGTGAAGGATGTACAGCATGAAGCTTGTGCCATTTTTTTCTACATTTGTTAGTCATTGAAAAATAATGGACTTAAATCAAACAAGGAGACGATTCAGTCAGTGACTATGAAGCATTGATAAATTCAGAATGATCTACAAATAAAAAGCTCAGTCATAGATCTAGCGAACATCCAGATGATTTACTGATACACTGTAAAATTACAGTCATTCTAAATCATGAGGGATATTTCACTTTTCCTGACGCTTATGTCATGTTATTGTTGGTTTATTGACTCTGTAAGGTTAAATCTACATAACTCCCTCTACTCTCTTGTGTCTGTCATCGTATTTGAGATCTGAAGCCAGCAGTGCACCAATCTCGCAGTATCTGTACATAAAAACCAGTGCTGCTGTACATGTGTTTATTATAGGTAAAATGCCTCTAGAGTAAAAGTAGTGAAACTTTACCAGGTTTGAGTCACTAATAAATAAAAATACAGTCCCAAATGTGGTTGGTTATTTTTTTCTGGGTCAAAATGTTAATTGTGATATTTAATGAGAGGATGGGTTTTACTCAAAAGGAATGGTTGTCTCAGAGCTACTATATTTACTTCAAAACACTGTCTGCATATTATACATTCAATTTACAGGTTCTTATACTGAAAAATTTAGGAAACCTATTGGATAAATGGACAAAAATCAACATATGTGTAATAACTCTTCATTATGTACACTGAAAAGGTCACATAAATTATTGAAGTGCGAAAGATTTAGCACATTTAATCTCTGAAGCAAATAATTTCCAAAAACAGAACTGTAGACAGTGTTTTCTGTACTGACAGACGAGTGACATATGTGACCTTATTGAACTTTACATTAATGTCATTATTGGTGTTTGACAGAAAGGAAAACCAGTAAAGACAGTGTTGAGAGACAGAGGCTGTTTTTCAGATGTACAGAGTTTAGCTGCTGACCTGCACTCTCTGTCTGACCTTTGACCCATCAGGTCTGGACAGCCTGGATGGGGACCTTAAGTGGAAGTACTACGCTCTGAAGACATGACGGAAGAGGAGCAACAGCAGCTCATCGACGACCACTTCCTGTTCGACAAACCCGTGTCCCCGCTGCTGCTGGCATCCGGGATGGCCCGTGACTGGCCCGATGGCCAGGGGCAATCTGGTGAGCACGACCTCTGACCTTACTTCAAACTCAGAGTCAGAGAGAGTGACAGGTTGTCACTAAAAACATCAGTCAAATCATTACCATGTTGTGTATTTGACATGTATATTAGTGAGATTAAAACACAATTAAATCATGTTCAGCCAAAATCTGTTCTATAGATAATTATAGCATTTTCCTGTTGATGGGTTCATGTATAATTTTTAATTCTTGAATGCTATGGATAAACCTGCCTTACTTCACCTGACAACATATTTTACTTATATGTAGGTGAAGCAGCTCTTTTCACTCACTGTTTTAAGAGACTTGTTGGTATAAACATAACTAAGACCCATGAACACATCCTGTATAATCCTCCTGTAGCTGATGGATTTTCCAGTGATTTTTTTTTTTTTTTTTTAATGAATAAGATATTTATGATGTACACTGAACCTTGAGGGATCCTTTATCGACTGTGACAAAGCATCATGGGAGTGAAGGTTTTTGACACTGAAACACTGATTTCTAAATAGTTTTGGATGATTATTGTTGTTTATTCTGTTTGTTAAAGTAAAAATGCTGCTTCTTCTCCAGGCACAACGACAATAAGACCTTCCTGGTTTGGGTGAACGAGGAGGATCATCTGAGGGTCATCAGTATGCAGAAAGGCGGAAACATGAGGGAGGTGTTCACCCGTTTCTGCACCGGACTCACTAAGGTAAGACCTGAATACCCGTGTGACAGGTAGGACCGCTGCCAACGCCTGTCCCGTTAACATCCGTTTGTTTTGTGTGATCAGATCGAGGCCCTGTTCAAGGAGCGAGGTCACGAGTTCATGTGGAACGAACACTTGGGCTACGTCCTCACCTGTCCGTCCAACCTGGGGACAGGGCTGCGTGCAGGGTGTGCATGTCAAACTGCTAATCTGAGCAAACACGACAAGTTCGGAGAGATCCTGAAGAGGCTGAGGCTGCAGAAGAGAGGCACAGGTAAGTGACACACCTGGACAGGTAACTCAGGACCAAAAAAACAGACTTGAAACTTTTTCCAGCAATTATCAATTTCAACTGATTGAACTGAAAAATCACCCAGTTCTAATGTCACTTCCTGTTTGTCTTCAGGGGGTGTGGACACAGCAGCCAGTGGGCGGAGTCTTTGACATCTCCAATGCTGATAGGCTGGGCTTCTCAGAGGTAGAGCTGGTCCAGATGGTGGTGGACGGAGTCAATCTGCTGGTGGAGATGGAGAAACGTCTAGAGGGCGGGGACGCCATCGATGACCTGATGCCCGAACAGAAGTGAACTGTGACCTCTGACCCTGACACCGAACCTACCGACCTACACACCTATCCCCACTGACCCCCGACCCCACCCCCCCCCCCCCCAGGTAAACCAGATCCGTCCTGAAGCCAAAGGACGACGTTTAGAGCCGAACACTTAGACCTCAGTCTTCCACCGAGAGAAGGACTTTATATTGTTGGACCCGTCTAACACCTGAAAAATAATCATAATAAAGTCTGTGTGGACCTGACTAAACGCTGCAGCTCACTGTCTTCATTTATCACCTCACATATCTAATAATAAAGTCTGTGTGAACCTGACTAAACACTGCAGCTCACTGTCTTTATTTATCAAATAATAAACTGTGTGTGGCCCTGACTAAACGCTGCAGCTCAACATCTTCAAGGTCTTGATTTTGTCTGGTAGAACAGTTTAACTGCATAAATCAGGTGGGAGGAGAGAGTGACATGGTTGAAATCTCTAGAAATAGAAAATAAATGGATCTGGATGTTGGGCTGGTATCCTGGCAACAGTGATGTCACATGCCACCGGTCTGGACTGAATGTAAACAATGATGGTGATGACAAGTGAGAACCCCCTCGGTGTAAAATAAGGCCTGAGACCAGCTGCTAACAGTTCAGGGTCCTCACAGCAGATCTTTTCCTGGAAAGTAAAGCAACCAGGGTAACACCACCTGTTGTTTACAATCAGACCAAGTCCTCCTCTTCTTTCTGGTCAAATCAGAGCAAGGCCAGTCTGGAGGGTTATTACTAAACCAGGTCTGGGTAAAACACATGAGGCTGGACTCGGTTCTTCAATAGTGCCTCCAAGTCCTCATTTTCATGGGGCAGGTAGTCAACATTCTCCATGAAGATCAGTGTTAGAAGAGGCTTGTTCCTCTGCTGAACCAGCCCAGAATCCATGGTGAAGTTTCTTTAACTCTGCTGGAATGTGATGATGAACGTTAGATGTTGGAGTTCCAGTTGGACCTCCTTCGAGTTTTATTAAAAGTTGGATTGCTCTTATAAAAACCTGAACGATAGCACTAAAAGACTATTATATCAAAAACTTAAATTTAAATAATATAACAGCTTCAGGACATTATTAAAAATTGTGTTGTTTTGGTTATGTTTTTACTTCTCCTGTACTTTACTGTTTGTTGTTTTGTGTTACTTTGTCATATGTTTTTTTGGAGTTTCATAATTGTTGTATTTTTGTCAGTTTCCTGTTACTTGTGCACTTGCTGGAAGTTTTTAACCTCTCATTATATTAACGTTTGTATAATGAGTGTATATTTGTCGATACAGACATGCTATACCTTGTTAGACAGCTTGGATTCTCTGCAATTAACTCTTATTTCATCATAATTATTGTCATACTTATTTTACAGTAAAATAAGTTTATTTTACATTATTCCTGAGCACCAAAACATAATTAGTAAAAGAATCACCTGGACAGCGATGGAAGCTAACGGGACTTCATACCTGTTTGGTGCGCAAGAGGTCACATTAATGGTCTATGATAAATTATATTCCTGTTCAAAAATTGGTGTAAAAAAAAAGGTGAAAAAAATGCTTCTCCTAAATTTAACCTGTGCTAGTTGAGGTTGTACATACAGACAGACAGAAGACAAAACGTTTACAATACCCCTCCGGCCAGAGTTGGCTGAGGGGGAAAAACAATAGGTTATTACCTTTCAAAAGAGGTGTTAATTCATTTTAGCCTTATGGGTCTTCAGTTATAACTTTGGAACTTTGTAAACAGGAGAAAATAAACATAAATTAGGTGGGAAGGAACAGGTTAAACATAGGGTGGAACCATTTTGCCAAAAATCATTTAAAAAATGGAAATCTTAAGTGTAGTAAAAAAGCATCATATTGTTTGTAACAATAAATATCCTATACTAAAAACACAACAGATTGGGTATCTAATAGTGAGATCTTTGTTATTATACACAACATTTTAGGGTTATAATAATTAAGTCTTTTTTTTAAATTAAGTTTTGTTAACTCACAGTTGATTAAATAACTTTTCAGGCCTATTTTAAATACTTAATTTATAATTCTATCACTATCAGTTACAGCATGTTATTTACTACAAACATAAGAGACATTTGTGTTTAATTTACAACCAATTTGTCTAAGCATAACTCCTTTGTGTCGGTTTCTGATGGGACACATATGAGTGTGACATGGAGGTAAAGATCTGCTGTGACTGTCCAACTGGGTTAGAGTTAAACAACGATAAACTTAATACTGCTGTTAACTAGGAGAAATCATGGCTACAGGAGGAAATGTCTGTAGCGTTTGTTCCTGTTCAGATGTATTTGAGTAAACGTGTGGGACAGGATGTAAATCTTTAGTATTGGTTTTGTTTCTAAATGGTCTGAATGTTGGGGAAATATAAACGTTGATCCCACGTGTGTCTCTGTCAGGCTTTCACAACATCAAAAACAAATAAATACAGCAAGTGGATCATTTACCTGACTGTATGAACATAATGAACCCCGGTTCAAGTCCACTTCAAACCCACTGAGTGCGAACAGGAAACTGCTGCGTTCAGGTGTTTAATGAGACACAGTGAAGCTCAGCGCTCCAGGTAACAAACATCACCAACAGAGAGATCAGCTGATCACCAGCTGATCGCCACATTACAAAAGAGAAAAACAAACTATATTTACATTCAAACACTGAGCGTCCGTCTGACTCCGCCTCCAGTGGCCCAAATAAAACTAATGTCCATCACAGCAGTGTCACCTGATCGACTCTTCATACCAGACTCTGAGTCCCACCATGCTCAGTGACAGAGGCCATGGAGAGGTCCAGTCCAACCTTCCAGTGGAGCATTTGGGAGTTTATTCCAGAAAAAATGTGAACAGTAGAAACTAAAAACATTTGAAGACTGTTTGAATTGTTCCATCATATATTTAAAGGGTTCATATTGAACCATATTTAATGTATCTGGATCAATAAGAAGTGAACTGAACCGTTTGTTCATGGTTACATTAGAGTGAAGCAGCAGAGCTTCACCTCCACCATGTTGGACTGAAATCCATTATTTAAGAGTCTTTGCTTCTGTGCTCTTTTCTTTGTGAAGGTGTGTGCTGACGGAACACAGAGGCAGCAGATACATTCAACATTTAAAGACAATTCTCATTTGTTTCTACTGTTCATATTTTTCTGAGGCTGTGCCACATGTTGGTTGAGTAGAAGAATCAGGA
This sequence comes from Sphaeramia orbicularis, assembly GCF_902148855.1. Classification (NCBI taxonomy): domain Eukaryota; kingdom Metazoa; phylum Chordata; class Actinopteri; order Kurtiformes; family Apogonidae; genus Sphaeramia; species Sphaeramia orbicularis. Next base: position 42,518,997 of record NC_043979.1, on the reverse strand, counting down.
CTTCAACTCTGATGGATAACACCCCCAGCTCCACAGGTGAAGGAAACCCCGTGCAAACAGACTTAATGAGACAGACTGATGACGTTTGTCAGTAACTGATCAATAATCACCAATATCAGTCCGGTGACCTGCTGAGTCTTGGTCCATCCTCTCTACAGCTTCAGCTCATTGGCGATCTTAGAGGCGATGTTCTTGAAGGCGATGGAGGTCCCTGAGATCCGCTTGAATCGGACCCCATTGAGTGAGAGGCGGGGCAGTTTGCACACCTCCATCTCCCATTGGACTAGGCTGTCGGCGTGGCCATCGCCATGGACACACAGCAGCAGGAAGCGCTCGCGCTGCTCGTAGTCACAGTTGTTGGCATCCAGGACCTTTCTGATCTCCCGCATCATGTCCAGAGGCTCCATGGATGATGTGGTCTTCATGCTCCAGGTGAACCTCAGGGACCGGGGCTTTGAGTCCTTCAGGTGGGGTGGGGCTGGGGATGCAGGCTCCTCCTTCTGGTCACATGACACATTACGACTGGAAGAGGAGAAGAAGATAAGACATTAAGGAGAAAGAGAAAACAGTTCTTATTCAGTTTCAGACTTGGCGTTTCAGATTCAGCAGGAAACTTTATCTCTAAGTTAGAAGCAAAAGATTAACTACATCTCCCATCAACTTTGGTTCAGTTCTTATTCATTTCCCCTCCCATAATGCTTTATGGCCTCACCTGCGAGTCAGTTTGGAAGTGATCTTGGAGAACAAGTTGGTGGACCCTCTGGCTCGTGACTGGGCGAGTGGTGTGGCATCATGTGACAGGCTGGGTGAGGCTGGCGGTCCATTATACGTGGCGGTTCGTCGCTCTCTGAGCTGACCGCCGTGGAAGGTGCTGCGACTCGCCGTACCACGAGGGAATCGCAACCGGTCAGGGGGTGTGGCTCCGCTGCTGACACTGTGGGTGGAGGCTCCTCCCACTGACCTCTGAGTGGGTGTGGTTGCAGAGCTGCAGACAGAGCATAGAAAGAGAGAGAGGGAGTGTGTAAGTGATGGTGTTTTCCTTTGTTTAATAGTAATGCTTCATGTTTTACTACTTGGTCCAACCCAGGTCTGGTAATGTTCAGTGTCTGCTCACCCAGTGGACACATGGACTCATCTGGTGAAAGGTGGACTCACCTGTTCTCTTTGCCATTCTGGACCACAGAGTGTCGGTCTGTGGAGTTTCTCTCAGTGCAAACATATGTGTTCCTCCTCGTCATACTAGAAGATCCACTCTGAGAAGGAGATACACTCATTACATCTAAGGACAGTTCACCCCTGTAAACGACTGCAGTCTCTTGGTAATCAGTATTCATTACAGCGCTGTACTCACAGCGGGAGTGGTGGACTTCTTCCTCCGCTCAGGTATATCAGACACATTGGGGTTGTTGGCATTCCCTAGTAGGGGACTACCCTCCTCTGCTGGACTGGACTTCATGGCCTTCACATCTCCCTCTGCTGAACCTGAGGTCTGAGTCTGGGTCTGAGTTCTCCTGGACTGAGGAGCAGCTGAAGATGAGGATGACAAAGAGGAGGGAGGACACACTGTAGACAAGAACAAGGACTTACTGACACAAGGGCACTCTGTCAGGCTAATTTTAAACCAAATTAAAATATTAAGAAAAATAATCATCTGAGTAAAACTGAAATTCAATCTACTTATGCAGTTGTAAAATGAGTGTTACCTTGTTCACTGTACCTCCTCTGTTTGGAGGAGGACGAGGATGAAGAAGAGGATGAGGAGCGCTGAGTAAGAAGGTGAGCAGGAGACTGAGAGGAGCTGGAGGGGCGGGGCTTCAACAGGGAGATGCCACAGGACGAGTCCAACACATCCGCCTGAAACATGGAAACAGAGGCACAGGTTAACATGTAGAAGGGAGGGCATGTGATGGTTGCTGGCTGTATCTGTTGCCATGGTAACAGACCTCAGCAGCCTTGCGCCCAAGCAGCAGGTAGGTGGCTGTGATGTCATCGTACTTCATCTTTGTCAGTGAATCATTGATCTTCTCTCTGGAGTATCCCATTGTCACCATCACATCTGAACAGATGGAGACATTATATGTATAAGATTGCCTCACATTTAATTCCAAGTAAGAGATATTCTTATATTTATAGATATTATTATACTTATTCTTAAAAACAGTGTGTATGTAGCAACATAACAATGCACTGAAATGTCTCTGAACACACAGCTAGAGCAGTTCAGAATATATACACTAATTATCACTAGTTAGGGTGTATATCAGAGTCACAGACCTATGACAGATTAATAGCTCACTTATAATATTCCCCCCCTGAGAACAAAAAGTTTGCATAGACTCATGACTAAAAGCAGTTTCCAGTGTATTTATGTATTTTGTCTAACCGTTCACCTGATTTAAATGATGGTGGTGTTTTTAGCTGTTGTTTTTTTTGTTTTAATCAACTATTGTACACACAGTTGAAGAGTACAATATACAGTTGAAACAAAACCTTTTTTCCAGTGTTCAATGTCTTGCACTTTCCCTCATATCAGCAACTGTTACTACTTGATAAAAGGTTCCTATAGTTTCTTTAACTGATTAACTAGAATGATGCTAAACAACCAACCAGAGGCATTTTGACAGTATTTTCTCATGGAGAAAATCACTTCCTGCCTCCGCCTGCAGAACACGCTGTGACATGACGTCAGCTGCAAACAACAATATGGGAAGTAGTTTGTGTGTAGCATGTGATTCTGAACGTGTCAATGTGTGTTAGTACCGATCCTATTCTGGTCTCTGATGTCCAGCTCTGGTTCGACAAAGGGTTTCAGCTGCTCTTCATCAAATCCAGTGTTGATCCAGCGATCCTTCATGATTTGCTGAAATATTCACCCAACATTAGACAATAACAAACAAAACACGTCTGTGCTTTACCCAGTTTATTTGAGAATTATATCATTACATATATCTTTACAGTTTAAAGACTGATGGTCATGGGTCAAAGTATTTTTACTGGTAAAAGATGTGATAAGACAACAGCATTGTAAAAAGAACGACTAAAATTTAGACAAAAGACAAAAACACACCCCTAGTCTTCGTACTGCCTTTGTTCATCTCATTTATTTTTATTTAAATAAAGCTGACTTTGACAACATTTAATCAAAATCAAGAGATGATCACTAAATCTATAGGTGTGTTTTTTCCTCGATATATCCAGTATCATCTTGTCTTTTTTTTTTTTTTTTACGTCTGCTGTGACATTTCCCGTGGTAATTACTGATGTCTGATCAACATAAACTCTCTGCCTCATCCAACCTAGGACGTGTGTAACTGACCTCCAGAGTTCCTCGTTTTCCTGGGTTCAGCACCAGGAACCGCTTCAGCAGGTTCTCGCAGTCTGTTGACATGTAGAAAGGGATCCTGTATTTACCACGAAGTACCAGCTCTCTGAGCTCCTGAACACAACAAGAACATGCAAACATCATACAAAGCCGTGTTTTGCAAACCACTGGTTTATGGTTTGTGATGACTGACCTTCAGGTTTTGTCCATCAAATGGCAGCGATCCACTGACCAGGGTGTAGAGGATCACACCCAGACTCCACACATCCACCTCAGGGCCATCATACTTCTTACCCTGAACACATTTAACACATGACCAAACACACACATAAATACAATGAATCACTGACATACTTACACACAGTCACCACCACTCAAACAAAAACCTCATTTAGAAAACAGTAAATCATGTGCTTGTGACCTGGAATAGTTCAGGTGCTGCATACGAGGTGAACCACAAAATGTGTCCAGTTTCCCACCGACTGTGAACTCGTTACTGAAGCCGAAGTCTGCGATTTTAATGTTCATGATCAGCGGCCAGGAGCAGGTTTTCCGCCTAGCAAGGAGGAAGGACGAGGAGGGTTCATATGGTATGTTTAAAGACAACTGGGAAGTATGGGGAGCAGAGTGAGGTTGTTACCTTTAGGTCTCTGTGGACGATGTGCTTCTGGTGGCAGTACTGGGACAGCAGACACTATCTGCAAGCAGAGGGACGGTTACCAATTTTACATGTATATGTTTACATCTTATTGTGCCTTTAGGACCCTTTTTTTCTTTTAAGTTGTTTATGTGTAGTTACATTATATTGTTTTTGTCTCATTGGAAAGTAACTCAGTGCTGCAGGAAACTGGCAAATTTGACAACCCAACACACATTTGATTATTAAATATCATGATGTATTGAACGACAAAAATGATAAAATACAGCGTAGAACAGTGTAACTTGGTAAAATGAGTGGGTTAACAGGTTCACTAATGTCCATAGCAAGCATCTGCTGCTGAACATGATTGAAAAATGTTTTAAAATTGATTATCCTGGCTTTACAACAGCACTAAAAACACTTGGCGTAAGATTTTGCAGGTCAAAGTGAACAAATCAACACTTTTAGTGCTGATGGACTCTAGAGAATCACTATAAACAGACTTAAAAAGACCTGCTAGCTTATCCACAGCAACCCATGATGCAGTAGCAAACACTGGATGCCATGAATGAAAGGAGCCGAAGATAACCCTCCATCTTTACAAAGAAAGGCTTTGTGTGACAGTATGCACCACTTCTTGTATAACTTGAAAGCCTCTGAGAAGAAGATTGTCTAGTGACTTCTGCAGGATGACATTATTTATTGCCACTGACTGTATGATAAAACAAAATGACTATTTGAATATTAAAATTGAAAAATAGATGTCTAACCACCGAACAAGACTTCTAACAGTCAAACATGTGGGCCCAGCCCTGGTAGAAACTGTATGATTTTAGACATTTTAAGGCCTAAAATTCACATGACTAGATTTTAGCCTGTTCTAGACGTTCTAAGGACATTGTATTATGGGATGTATGCTGCAGGGAGTCACTGTGGTAACAGCTGTGTGTGGTACCTGTCTAAATTTAGCTCTGGCCTCCTTCTCCTTCATCCTCCCATGAGCGACGAGGTAGTCAAACACTTCACCTGCACAAAGAGAAGCAAAGGTCACCTTGTGATGCATTCAGCACAGACACAGTGTGTTATTTTCACATTCACTCCTTCATGGTGTGATTTAAACCTATCTGACATGTTACTAGTGGTCTGACCTCCACTGGCGTACTCCATCACCAGGTACAGAGTCTTTTCTGTCTCAATCACCTCGAACAGCTTCACTGCAAAAACAGAAAAATAGAGATGCTGACGGTCTGATGCTGATCTACAAACAGCCCCCAGACCTCTACAGTTTACTCACCAATATTCGGATGATTGAGGATCTTCATGATGCGGACCTCTCTGAAGAGCTGAAGTACGTAGACATATTACAAGAGGTTAAGCATCTGGATGTTTTCAGTTTACAGCACAGGATGGAAACTGGTTTAATGATAACAACTGTGTGAGTCTGACAAATTTAGACTGACCTTCTGCAGACTGGTGGGATTCAGCTGAGTCTTATCGATGATCTTTATGGCCACCTGTTTGAATGCAGCGTCAAAGTATAAGACATCACCAACATCACCACCACTGGTCTGTCTGTCCATAACCTGCCTCATTCTTTATGTGGTCAGTCCATAACCTGACTCCTGTCTTGATGCATCTCACCCCTTGTCCTTTCAGTCTTAACTCCTCTCAACTATAGTCTATTCAGTCTTACCCTGACCACTCCTCTAGTCTGTCTTCCCCATCTCACCTCTCGTCCAGTCTGCCGGTGTTGGCCCAGTTTCACTTTGGCAAAGTTCCCCTTTCCAATGGTCTTCATTAGCCTGTAGTTTCCCACATGTGGAGACTCATCTGCAGTGGATGATGTTTTACATCGAGCAGATCGAATGGAGCGGGACGCCGTGTCAGGACGGCCATCATCCACAGATGTATGCTGTGAAAAACATCACCTGTATTATGCAATGCAGTAACTACAGCCCTGAGAGACATCATCCTGGTATGTACACTCTACTATAGGTCCAGATCAGTCATTTTCAGCTTCTGTCACTTCAGATTAATGTGGCTCTGGTGTGTAATTAATATTTACAGTACTATTTAAATTTTTCTCCTAACAGTGATATAGTGATCAGTGATATATATATATATATATAATATATATATATATATATATATATATATATATATATATATATATATACATATATACACACACACACACATATATAGATATAGACATGCACAACATATTTGCACACTCATATATATGACGTGTTCTTCTGTCACATATTTGGCCTTTGTTCAGTTAAACAATCCGTTCCATTAACCGTTGATAACTCGGGACTGGAGACTGTGAACACTGAAATATAACTTTAATCTTGAATCCTTAAGTTCATTAACACCACTGTCTGGGAGTTGAACTCACATTCTCGGCATCCCGCTCGTTGACGGTGGGCAGGGGGGTCCTGGCGGACATGTTACCCGGGTCAGAGTGAAGCAGGTTCGGGCATGAAGCCGCCGGTCCGCCCCGGAACACCTGCCCGTCTTAGCGGCTGTCTGCGGGCTGGCGGAACTTCAGGTCGGCTTTATCTGAGCAAGTTTCCAGCCGTCATCACTGGCGCCGGTCGAGCTGAAGAACCAGAGGGTTATCTCGCCCGGTTCGACTCAGCTCGGCTCCTGTTCTGCCTGGTTGTGACCGACATAGATCCAAACGGAGCAACAGTTCCTCTTTGGGAGCTAAGTTAGCCGGCTAGCCCACTAGCTATCCGGCAGGACCGGGTGTGCCGGCGGCCAGTGTTTGCAGGACCAGAACAGGTCCGGGTGGGTCTGCTGGCCTGTGGTTCTAGTCGGCTGGGAGAGGCAGTCCCGGTGCGGTCGGCAGAGCAGCGGGTCCAGGTCTTCAGCCGGTCCTCATCCTCTCCGGAGACTCTGTGCTAGCTGTCCGTTAGCCACATCCAAGATGGCGGCCTAACCAAACCCAGCGCGCTGACAGGATCTGACGTCCCGAGCAGCGTGGAACGTGACTGGCTACTGAGGCCAAGCGGCGGCGTTTGTTGTTGCTAGGGTGACTGGACAGAAAGACTGAAAGAACGTCACCACGTCCGAGACGAACTGTGAGAGCTAAACTTTTATTGTATCAGTAATAAGATGAGTGGAATGCAAATGCATTCAAAAATGAACGCAACATCTATCACATGAACCTATATTCTTAAAATATGCAGATATTGAAAATATGCGTACACTCTGTAAATAAGACTCAGAAACATTTATCATTATTCTATTATTACCCTTATTCTCTTTGTTTTTGGACCCAGCTTAGAAATTACGTTTCTTCCAAATTAACATCACGTGCACAGTACCATTGACATTACAGATAACAATATAATTACACATTTTGATCACAAAGATTCTAACAAAATAATTCATTCTCAATCTTTTTAGTTTATTAGGGAAATTTCATTTGTCTTTCTTTTTCTTTCTTTCTTTCTTTCTTTCTTTCTTTCTTTCTTTCTTTCTTTCTTTCTTTCTTTCTTTTTTGGCAAATTGTCTGTTGCCTGTAATGTTTGATTAATGTTTGATCGTATGTGTATGGTTCTTCAATAAAGGTTATTAAAAAAAACTGTGAGTAAACAACTAATTGAGCATGATTAACTGTCACTATTTATCTGTTTAACATGACCCATCAATTTAACATGACGATTGTGTTTAACATAAATAACTGTCATTATTTAACTACCATAACCATAATTAATATACTACTGTACTACTACTACTAGTCCTATAACTATAACTTATAACATAAACAATTAACAGAACATGACTATTTAATTATTAAAACATAATTAACCATATAACATAATCAACTACCAGAACATGACTATTTAACAAGTAGAACATAAATAACAATTTATTTAACTATTCGAGCAAAATGAACCTTTTGCATTTAGCTATTATAACATAAACAACTTTCAAACTCAAAGTAATTGATCACCTTCTCTAAAGACACTGATGACGTGTTGAATAAAAATGTGAAAAAGTATTAGTTTGATCTGGTTTGCAACAGACTGTCTACTTCAACTCAACATCCTCTTCTTCTTCAACCTTTAAAACAGTGTTCACATGGCACTAGTTAATGACTTCATCCCATCAGTCCTGAGAGTGTCTCCCATAAGAGTCTTCAGAGTCCTGGTGTCTTGGTTCTGAATGGACCATACTCCAGTAGAAACATGGACTGTGTTCACACCAGTTAGGGATCACATCTAATGTTTCTGAATTTTTGATATCAGAGAATACTAACCTTTTTTCTTGTATTTTTTTGCTCAGAACCTCAGAAAATATTGTTTATGACTGTCATCTCAGAGAATAAACAAGATATTTTGCATGAATTAATTTGTGGCTTTAAGTTTTTTCTTACAGATTTGATTTCAGAATCTCACAGAATATTCCAGATTTCATCTTGTATATTAATGACTTGAATCTTCCAGAGCAGTGTTGGTGTCTTGTACATTTATGACTTCATAATTTGCAGAATGTGTGACTTTACTGTTTTGTTTTGTTATCAGAAAATCGTCCCCTCTGGTTGTAATGTTTTATTTATCAACACTGTTGTATCATGAATCCTGTGTAAAAAAAAAAAAAAGATCAAAACATACTGATGCACGTTTTATTGACCCTGATCATGTGACAGAGACATATTTTCATCAGGACAATGTATTGATTATAGTCTGATCGGCCGATAGTTTCATTGTGCTGATCAGATGAACCCATAGGCAGCGTCACATTACCATTTGCATGAACATACAACTTATACGACTGCTCATTTTAAACTCAAACGCATGCAGGCCATTAGTGACTGTTTCTAATACTTGTCGACTAATCACCGTGCAGGGTGTCTGTGTTTTCCTGCCAACACGTTGCAGCTCCTCAGCTCTTCAGGATCTGAACAATCTTATTACTCATTGACTTCATTGACTTCACCTTCACCTTGGAGAAGAACGCAGGGCTCTGATTGGTGGAGAAGTCTAGGGGGCGGTTCTCCTGCACACTTGCCTTAATGGAGCGAACATCAGCTGCTGATAGGCCAGTTTTCAGGAGGAGGAGGGCCGACATGTGAGCCTCACTAAGTCAAGAGAGAAGGACAGGTAAAAAGATACCTGAGCTCCACTGAGACATGCCTGCTGTCTCCATAGCAACCATGGGTTTCAGGTCACACATTCAGAGATGATATTTAACCCAAAAAGTGATGTAGATGTCTGAACCTGACAGTCAAAGCTCACAGTGATGAAGACAGAAGATATTTTCAGATATCATAAGCCATCATATCATGCAACAATGCAAAAGATGCAGCAAGACTAAAATGGTGGAAAACACAAAATGTACAGGGCTCAGACCTGGACATGTCCTGTGTTTGAAGAGGTTTATCATCTACCTGAGATCAGGGAAGCTCCTGGACAAACTAATCATCTCCAGGTGGACACTTCCAGGATCCTGCAGATGGAGAATCTCTGCAACGCTGTTAAGAACCTGAGTAAGCCACGATGAGTCCGTACAGCCCTGAAGTACCAACAAAGCACTGATTAAAAGAACTCACAAGGTTAAGGTTAACTCACTTTGTAATCCCCAGTGGGAAATTGTCTCTGCATTTTATCCCAGTAATCATGGATCCTAGCATTACCAAATTGCATTAACACATAAGGAGCAGTGAGCTGCCATTGAAGGCCCTTGGGTGCAAACTCCAGATCTTCAATTTACATATACCTGTTTTGATGGCAGGAAAAACTGAAAAATCAAACCCATAACCTAGTAGCTGTGAGGTTGAAGTGCAATCCACTACACAAACACACCACCCAATGTGGTCAAAGAGTACACAAGAAATACTGATGAAGAGCATGCAAAGCAGACCCAAAGTGTGAGTGTTTTCATATGAGCATGTCTGTGACTGACCTGGTCTGTAAAGAACTCATCCATTTTACGGGCGTCATCCCTGATCCTCTGAGCCCCTTCCACCTGCTGCTCTCTGCTCTTCCTCCTGCTCCTCAAGATCTTCTTCATGTAGTAATGAACCAGGTCCTGATAGAGGACAGAAAGGACCCACTAAAGACAGAACAGAGAGAGAGAGACAGGTGAAACAAACAGATTAAACAGACAGACAGATAGATGGAAAGGTGGATGGTGTTACCTGTCTACAGGTGAGCTTCAGATTCTTCAAATCTCTCAGGTTCACTGAATCCAGCAGACAGTCAATGACAGGAAGTGAACCGTCCAACCAGGCAGGGGTCCACAGCTGAGAGCAATACTGCTGCACACACACAGAGGTCAGAGGTCACAGATATGTTCATTTAATGATTATCAGGCTGATCATGAAGGGAATTTGGTTTGAAGATGAAAATGACATAAGAGACAAAACTAACTGTAAGGTTCTAGATGGTGAAGATCTCACAAAACCTGATAATTTGACTAAGTCAGTGGTTCTCAAAGTTTTTCTGTTGGCCCCCGTTTGGAGCAAGAAGAATGTCCAGGCCCTCTATCAACCCCAACAAATCTGTAACAGTAATAGTTATACTGTAATAGTTTGAGTAAAACTTTTATTGAAAGATACATCAATAGTATAACCATCATTTTCTTTTAATTATTTGTGGTGCAAACTTAAAACAACTTAAATTTTTGCTTGAACGATGTAAATAAACTCAACAGGATTGCTCCCAGAGACATTTTTTCCCAAGTAATAATATGAAATGAGAAATGATCTTGTTATAACTATAAAAATAAGGCTGCGTAAAGTTCTTATTTAGAACAGTAAACTAATTTTTGGTAAAAAAAAAAAAAAAAAAAAAGGTGCATATTTTAATAGTTTCAGTGGTTGCAGTGAGCCCATTTTACATAGCAAATATTCTCAGAACAACAAAGTGAGAAACACTGCAGGTTTTTCTTTTTGCTCCAGTAAAATACTTGTCCATTCTCCAAACCTACATTTTTTGTCTAGTCAAATGAGAAATCATCATGGAAGTGGGTTTGTTTGCTGTACGCCCCTAAAATAAGTTTGGGGTGCTCCAAGGCCAAAGCATTAGTTCTGCTTGTGTTAACACAAATTAAACAAATTTAGGTTGAAGAACATAATGAACGATCTTCAAATATCAACAAAGACAGAATCTGGACTTGGAGACCCTGAACCATGTAAATGATGATGTATCTGATGTTAATGGTGAATGGTTCCATCCCCAGGTCTGGGTCAGTACCTTCTTTTGACTGTGAAAGGGACACGTCAAACAACTGTACCCACAATCCCTCAGCGCAGACAGGGTGTCCAGACAGCGCTGTCTCTGCTGCTCTGACAGACTTCCTATTTGGTTGGTGATGTAATCCCTGAGGAGTCACAGAGAACCAATCAGCAGTCAGGGAGCAGACAGGAACAGGTGAATGGGTGACGGGCGTACCTGAGCTGCTCCTCACACACCAGCTGGGCTTTGATCACAGAGCTGACATTACCATGGTCACCCTTCACAAAGTCCTCCACCGCTTTCCTATAGCTGAAACATATCACATTGTCACTCACAGAGGTCACAGGTCACATGCTCTGCGTCAGGTGGGAGGGGCTACCTGCTGAGGAAGCTCTCTAGGTGAGTAGTGATGCGTCCAGTTTCGGCCTGGTCTGAGACGACACAACTGAGGTCAGTGAGGACACTGTTGATCATCTGGAGCAAAGAGGGAGAGATTTTCCAAAGATTCATTGACAAAAACAGCTACCAGGAAAATGTATATGCATTTTACAGACGCAAAACAGACAATTTACAGACAGAATGTAGATGAAAGAAACATCAAAACAATGAAAATGGTGTAGAGGACAGTCATCTTAGCAGAACTGAGATTCAAGTCGGTCCAGATTGAGCTGCACGTCTCCCTGGACCCTGGCTCACCTGGATGACGTCCAGCGCCAATGGACTGAAGCAATAGGTGTCGATGAACTCAGGTTCTCCGCCACTCAGCCACATCTCTTCTTCTTTCTTCAGCGCTGTTTGAAGCCACATCTCCACTCTGGTCTAAATTTACATCCATGAAGATGAATCAAACAGGAGCCTGATGATGATCCATGATCCAATCTGTTCACTCCATGTTCAGTTAAAATATAGACCTACTACTGATCTGTACTGACTTCAGATTAAGATAAACCCATGAACAACCACTCAGGAAATAGAGATACACCTTTACGCCTTAGTCTGAAAATTTAGTAGAAGTTTATAACTGGCTGCAAACCTGCTACTTGATAAATAAAATCCTGCTCTTCTAACTGAACTTTGAGGAATATAGACACTGATTGAACAGTGTGTCCTCAGACCAGTCCCAGCTAGTTTTTACCTCACTGTGGGTCAGACACTGGTCCTCTAGGCGGTTCAGGTCGTCCTGGGGCAATAGAGGACCCAGACAGGAGGTCTTTATCTTTCCATCCAGATCCTTATGTTTGAGCACCTCACTGAAGAAACAACACATGACTCAGCACAGATGTTTCCCAGAGTGAAAGAAATCATACAAATCCAAAAAAACAATTTGATGAACAGTTAAAAATGAAGCTGAAGCTGGTTTTAGAGTGCGAGAGACTCACTTTGGGTAGTAGTGGTTGGTCCAGAACAGCAAGTAGCTGCAGTCCTTAACGTCCACCCCAGAGCCAGCGAGGTCCTTCAGCCTAGTGGAGAAGCTGTGCTGGTATAGACCGGCGTAAACATTCAGGATGTCCATCTCTGGGGGGTAGCAGTCCTTCACTGTCCTCTCCACGGTCAGTAGGTCTCCTTCAGGGCGCTTCCCATCCTACACACCTGCACAGGTTTGACACATAGCTGGACTTTTTACATTTATTTTAATCTTTTATGCTTGTATCTTGAATTTACTATAATTCAGGAAATGCAGGTTGAGGTGTGAGGGGCTTTGGATCAACACCAGTCCTGATCAGAGTGACTCACCTCCTTCTTCAGAGCTGAGGACAGACCATTGGTTTCATCTGCAAGCTCCTCCACAGCCTTCTTCAGTCTGGACTGGACCACCTTCTGTAGCAGTATGTTGTGATTACGGAGACACTTCTGAGGACGCCAAACAGGTACCTGGTCCTCTGGGCAGCCGGCCCACCGTTGGTCCTGCTTCTCCTGCTGCTGGATGGAGGCCACGGCGCTCCTCAGGACCTCCAGATCCCCTGTGGAGGAGGTGAAGGTGTTGTGTACGGCCATTTGGATCTGCAGCCACAGGGCCTCCAGGTCCTTGTGGAGCTGGTCCTCATCCTCCTCACTATGGGAGTCTTGACCAAACAGCTGCTCCTCCCTCATGATCAGCCTCCTGCTGATGCTCTCCAACTGCTCCTGATCTTCCTGCACCTCCTCAACGATCAATCCCCCATCTGGAGGAAGCCATAAGAACAGAATGTTAGAGGGATGAGTTCTGAGAAACTGGAGGTGAAGATAAAAGAACTAATTCAACTTCTCCATTGTAGGAAAAGTGAAAGCTCTTGGTGTCTGTGATTTTATTCATTGTTTCATTACATCACCAACAGATTCTCCAACGGATCATGTTTTCTATGTGTTATTATTTCATCATTTAAGTTGCAATCAGATGCTTAATGGTAGAAAATTTTAAAAAATGGATAATTCACCACAGATAGATAAAAACTAAAGGCAGTTTGGAAAATGTGACAAGAAGAAAGTAGAGATATTTGGGTTCAATGTAGGAGAAAGAGGACAAATCTTTCAGAAGAATAAATCCTCCTGTAGAGTCCAGATAATGCTTCTGACCTGGAGAGATGTTCTGTTGGTTCTTTTTCTTTCCAGGGAACTTCAACTTTGGCAGCTTCATCTTCCTTGTCTGTGCTCTGTCCTCTTCGGCCTCTGCACCTCCTGTAAACGACAAAGAAGTGTTTCATCTACAACATGTTCCTCATAGTCTGAGTTTGATAAGGTTGAGTTGGACTCTGATTGGACGAATGACCCTCAAAGTTCTGCAGGAGCCAAAGACACAGGAGTGATTCTAGATAATGTACAGGCTCTTTAGAGCAACAGTCACTGAGTTTGGAGAGGAAAAGGCAGAACATTGGACAGCTCTTCTCATTTTAGAAGCAGATGTTTATAAACCCATTACCTGATCCAGATCTAAGTAAAGTCTATACAAGTCAATCAAGCCCACATCATTAATGTGAAACACTTTGCGAAATTGATAAATGAAGAATAAAACAGCATCTCCGTCCTACCTTCCATCGTCTGGCCATTTGATCCTCTGAAGAGAGGGCGGAGTCTGTACCTGGGCGGATGTATCTGCGTAAACACTGTGGTCTGATATCACCTTTCATCTGGGTCACACATTGTTAAAGACTCAAACAGGCTGATTTAACCCTTTCATGTCCTGCTCAGCTGTTTGTCAGAGCAGGGTATGAACTGTCATGCTGAAAACACCCACTAGATGTCAGTGTTTCGCTAAATATTCTGCCTTTTCAGTACATCTCCTTTAACAGAGCATCACTCCCAGGTCTGAAAGATGTAGAAACAGACGTATGATTCTAGAATGTTTGCAGGATCTGGCTGAAAATAAACAGTAAAATCAACAAAAATAATGTATTATTTCTTATACTTGCTTATAAATGATCAACATAATTGTATCTTTAATCCTTTTACTATACTTCTGTTTTACGGTGATAGTAAAATCAATTGTCCCTAGTTAAGCAAAGATAATATAATTAAAATATAGTGTTGTTTACCAAAACACTTCATAGATCATACATACATCTATTTGATCAAATGTCAATACACTGACTGTTTTTGTCGCAAAGATTAAAAAATACAATAAATCATCCTTACCTGAGTGACTTAGACGCCTCTGACTGGACAGGAAAGACTTCATCTTATGGAGCAGAACCAGAATCTACCAGGGTCTACCAGGGTCTATTGGGATCAGGATACACCAGGATAAGAATCTACCAGGATCAGGATCTACTCAGACCAGGATGCACCAGGACCAGGATCTACCAGGACCAGGATCTACTCTAACCTGGATTCACAGGGACTAACAGGAGGTTTAAATAGGGACCAGACGAGAGATGAGGACAGGACCACGACAGACCCTCAGCATCAGCATCAGCACCACTTTCACTTTCACTTTTAACATCACACTGCAGTCTAGTCATCCTCCTTCACCCCCCTCCATCCACCATTTCCTCCTCCTCACCTCTTCACTTTAATCACATTTTTTTCCTTTCCTTTCCTTTCCTTTCCTTTCCTTTCCTTTCCTTTCCTTTCCTTTCCTTTCCTTTCCTTTCCTTTCCTTTCCTTTCCTTTCCTTTCCTTTCCCCCCCTCCCCTCCTCACTTTCTTCCTCCATCTGCTCCTCATTCAAGTCCCCTCCCTCTCTTCTTCCATTTCCTCCCTCTCCTTCTATCCTCCCCTTTCTCCTCTCCTCTCTATTTCCATCACCTCCTCTCTTCACTTTCCTCACCTCCTCCTCCCTCACCTCCTCTTCTCCCTTTCACCTCCCTTTCACCTCCCTCAGCTCTTCACTTTATCACCTCTCCTCCTTCTTTCCTCTCCTCCTTTCCATCCTCCATCTCCTCTTCTCCCCCTCACCTCTTCATTTTCATCACCTCCTCACCTTCTTTCTTCTCCTCACCTCCTCCACTATCTCCTCCTCTTTATCCTTCTCGCTCACCCCCATACCTCCCCAACTTCCTCACCTCTTCTCTCTCTGTCCTTTATCCTTCTCCTCTTATCACACCTCCTCTCCTCTCCTCTCGCATCACCTCCTCATCTTCTTTCCTCTCCGCACCTCCTCCACCATCTCCTCCTCCATATCCTCCTCGCTCACCTCCTCCTCTCCTCCATACCTCCCCAACTTCCTCATCTCCTCTCCTTCTGTCCCACCTCCCTCAGTTCTTCACTTTTATCATGTCATCTCCTTTCCTCTCCTCCTTTCCATCCTCCATCTCCTCTCCTCTCCTCTCATCTGTAAGTCGATCACTCATCACTTGTCAATAATTGATGCCGCTCTAATCAATAATACATGGAGGGTGACGGGGTCAGAGGTGGTGGCTCTGATCAGCTCAGGTATGCGGGAGGCGGGGCCTGTTATGTCAGAATGGGTGGAGTCTGGTTGGTTTCTCTTTGGAAAATGTGATGCTCCCATCAGACAGTCACATGGCCTCATTTTGTGTAAATGCAAACGAACGGGTGGATCTGGTCTGGTCTGTGGCAGTCAACTCTAGACTGGGACTGCCTCATCCTCATCTTCATATCTGTCAGGTGGGTCTTTTCATCTGTTTCCATCTGATTATGTTTGTTCTTGTTTCAGTTCTGAAGAAGATAAACAGACAGACTACATATTCCAAATGACTAAGATAAATTAGAATATACTGAGAACTAAAACAAAGACTGAAGAGAAAGTCATAGTGATGGACAGTGACCTTTATCTGACTCATGTGAGAAGTACAGTAGTGGTCTGCTCCTCTGAGATACACATTATAATATCATAACATTATGACATTAACATTTTAACATGATGAGATGATGACACTTTTGTCTTTCAGTTTCCTGTCTGATTTAATGCTCTCATTAGCTGAGATATGACAGACGTGATGAATCTGAATGAGTCTGCAGTGAGTGGAGCTTCAGCTGATGACGTGGTAGTGTTTCAGGTGAGTCTGTTTGGTGCGTACTGGTTTTGGTGGACTGACCCTTTACTGACTGGTTTTGATGGACTGTCCATTTAGTTATCAGTTTTAGTGGACTGTCCCTTTATTTTCCTTAGCAGTTTTGGTGGACTGTGTCTCTACTTTCTGTCTCAGGAACGTCTTTGGAGGACTGTCCCTTTGATCGTGGTTGAGCCGACGGATGGAGCTGAGGTGGAGAGTGGAGAGCTGCGATGGCCTCCTGATGATGTCACAACAGGTGGCCGCCATTTTCAAAATTAATTTTAGGAAAAGAAAAAAAAAAAGAAAATTAATTTGCATCTTTTTATTGTATCAAACAGTAAAGTTAGTAGGAAGTGGTTTAATGCTAACGTTGGTTGTTGTTTTACAGTAGCTAATGTTGATCAATATATGCTTTTAGGTTGAAATCAGGTCTGATGTTTTCTGTTTCACATCCAGGTGTACCTGTGGAGGAGGCGGAGCCAGAGCAGCTGACAGTGGGCGGACTTTGAATCCTGAAAAAACTGCCTGTTGTTACTTCTCAGCCAATCACTGAGAGGCTCTGTGAGACTAAAGGAACCAGTGGGAGGGGTGGGGCTAATTACATGTAGTGCCTCCTCCAGGTGAAGGGGCAGGGCCACTCTGGAGAAGATCAAACAGGTCGTCAGAGCCCAAAGGATTATGGGAAAGTCAGCTGATATGACCAGCTTGTAGACTCATGTACCTGGTGTATAATTATCAGTCTACCTGATCGATATAAACAGATGACTGGTTTGATAAGTGATGATGAGGTATATTTTACCTTCAGCTGGTGGATTTTGTACATATTTTCAGGTTGTAACTGAGAAATTCACAGTATCTGACTCTGGATTAAAGGTGGAAGCTTTTGCATATTCTTTTCAGTCTGTGTTTGTTGTCTGTTCATTTCTTTGACTCTGACTGGGTTTGTGTAACTGGTTCAACTGGTTCTGACGTCACTCTGATTTGTTTATGACTGTGGTTTTCTGAGGCTGTAGTTTGTTGTCTAATGAGTCATCTCAGACAGGACCGATGGAGCTAAATGAGCAGCTTCTACCTCTAATCATGAAGGACTGAAATGTCTGGAAGTCGACCTGAAGTGAATTCAACAGGTGAGAAATCTGTAAATACCCAACGACTCGGATCATTTTGACGACATGATGTTATTTCACTGTTTGACTGATCAGAGAAAAGCTTTACTGACACTAAAACCTGATTTATGGACATTTACAGACTGTATAGTTAAAAGATTTCAAAGACAGTGATTTGTTGGTTTTGTTTTAAATTAATCTCAGTTTTGTTTGATCATAAAAATGGACATGTTATTTAATCTCATTTTAACTCTGAATCACAGTAGTTTTTTTTACATCAGTGAGGTTGATCTTCTGAAGCTAAATGGTCATGTGTTTGAGAACATCTTGTGACTAAGAAGTGTGGATACATGTCAAGAAACGCTGTCATCCAGTGTGATGTGTAGTAGTAGACTAAATATTTACAGAATCATGCATGTGAACTGCTCTGACTTGGTGGCACAGGTTTTTGTGGTAGGACTGGATTCCTTTCAGTCTGCAGAGACACTCAGAAATCCATCACATTCAGAGAAATTTCTGGAAATAGTGAAGAATTTTTGAGAAAATAATAAATTTAACATGTGTCACACCTCTATATGGAATGCACAATGGAATAAAATATTGTGCTGTATACTGTATGATATGCTGTAGGACAGGGGTGCCAAATATACAGCCCATGGGTTAAAACCAATCCACCAAATGGTCCAATCCAGCCCATGGGATGAATTTATGAAGTGGAAAAAAAGCACAGAAGACATTAACAGTCAAGGGAGTCTTGAGAAGTTGTTTTGATCATGAAGTTAAATAAGTTATTTGTCAGTTCCTGAGGCCTGTAGCCAAATGTTTTCTGCCTTTGTAGATCTGCTAGGATCTGTAAGTTGTATCGTACACGTGTAAATGGGTAAAATATTGTTAAAATTCACTCATATTTCTTAAGTAATATCAGGTTGTTCAGATTATTCACATTTTATGTGAAAGGATAGTTTCTAAAGTTAAACATTTTCATGATGTAATTTTACTTTTTTGCATTAAAACAAAGAGAAACATATACCCATCTGAATCAGGAAACGGCACTTTCAGGAAAAAGTTTTTCTGGAATGTGTTTACAAACATGTGAACATTCAAAGTATCAATGACATATCAGTGTAAATGGAACCTACCCACTGAGATCCTCCATCGCTGAGCTGCACCTCACAACGTTTCCATTTAACACCATCTAGTGGACATTTAGTGGAACTACACTGAGTGTGTGACTTGACGCCTCACTGCTGCTGTAAGAACTGGTTCTGAAAACAACAAAAAATGGTGTAAAACAACGTGAAATTTACTGTAACAACAGTACCCACATTTTTAAAAGCTGAAGATCAGTATTAACTTTAGATAAATTGTGAATATGTACTTACAGATAAAAGAAGGACAGGGAATGGGGCTGGTGTTTCCATTCACTTTCAGTGTCTCAGTTGTGGGATAGAATTACATGATGGACCATCCAGCAGCTTCTTTATCACAAAACAATTGCTCCTTGAGTTGGTCTGTGGCCTGGATGCCACTGGACAAAAATCCTTGGAACTCCCCCAAAACAAAAAAGACCAATGGAGGAAGGTTTTTCCTTCTGTCCTGTTCTGTCTGTGAATTTGATAGGATCATACTTGGGTTTCTGTGGAGCTCCTTGGTTCAGGTTGGGGAGTGGGCTGACTTTCCTGCGTGGTGGATGAGTGGGTGGAGCCAACATTGAAGGAGGCTGAGATTCAGAAACTTGCAGTTTGTTGTGGTAAAGAGCAGAACATAAAGTTTTAAGCCTGTGGGCCAGACCAGTAAAATAATAGCATAATAACCTATAAATAAAGAGAACTCCAAATTTTTGTCTTTGTTTTAGAATAAAAAGGTGATGAAAATGATGAAAATTTACAAACTATGCTTCAGCAAAAAAAGTGAATTCCCTGGACAACCATAAACAACATGAAAATTTTTCAGAAAAATAAGGGAAATTTTAACACTTTTATGCCTCAATCTGTCATTTATACATGTGTATTACAACTTACAGATTGAAGTGGATCTACAAAGGCACAAAACATTTAGTAACAGACAGAATATTGTTAAAATTTTGGAATTTGTAGTTGTCATTATTTCTAAGTTATTATGGTATTGTTTTACTCGTCTGATCCACTTGGGATCATATTGGTCTGGATGTGGCCCTTGAAATTAAATGTTTTTTACACCCTTGACTGTTAATGTCTTCAGTGTAATTTTTGCACTTTGCAAATTCAGTCCATGGGCCAGACTTGAACCTCTGAGGTCTGTGGGCAGGTTTTGTCCCACAGGTCATATGTTTGACACCCTTGTTTTGACCTTTGTACTGTAACATTTAGGAAAGCAGAAATAGGCAAAAGATAAAAACAGTTTTCTGGAAGGTTACAGACTGGAGATCAGCCCAAACCAAGCAAACTAGTCCAGACAGAGAGTAAACATAACTTCAAAAAACAAGCAGAGAAGAGTCAAAAACCAAGAAAATAGCACTGGAAAGTCATGAACAGATGAGAAGGAAACACTGGAACCAGTTAATAGAAAAGGTCTGTAAAAGCATAATTAGGACTGGTCTGTTAACACACAGGAAGAGGAAGTAAATATTAAATTAAACCAGGACACAGTCATTAATGTAGTGTTAGACACTGAGAGGATTGTGAGCTGACGCTGTGTGTCACATAAAATTGGTTGTAATGAATTCAAGAAGTGAATGCAGATCTCAGCATGTTGTTGTGTTAGTGTGAAGGTTGAACTCTGCCATGGATCGGTCTAAAGACACAGAGGAGGAATCCCCTCCCTCTAAAAGCTCTCCGGATGAGGAAGATGAGAGCCAGACTGAAGCTCAAAGGTGAGATGAGCATTTGTTCTTAGGGTCTGGAGTCTGTTATACATAATCTCTGTGCAGTTTCTGATATAAAATCCCAGGACACTGCTGTGAATCCAACCCCAGCTGCCTCTGTGAAGGAATACCGACTGAATCCAACCCCTTCTGTTTGCTTTTGTCAGGATCCATCAGCAGAGGTCAGACTCTCCTGAACCCAGATGTGAGACCATGAAGAATCAATGGTGTGAGAATGATCCTCAAGAACCTCAACAACAGTAGGATGTCACATCTGACAGAAACACAATGACCTTCATTTTTAGGAGGCTTTAACACAGAATACAGGATTACACTGTTCGTTTTCTTCACAGAGTTCATGAGCAGATCTCAGAGGTTCCCAGTGGTCAGTCTCAACAGCAGCCTCAAACACAACCAGACTCCACATCTATGGTGAGTATGTAGGCCAAGAGCTCAGACAATGATGTTTCTCGAACTCATGAGAATAATAGATTGTGGAGTATAGTTTCACAACTGTTAAAGAATAGAAAAATACTATTGTTAAAACTGAAGATACATTTTGGTATGTTCTGGATCTTTGCAGAGACAACAGAAGCCGATACCCAAAAAGATCCTGTTGGACACTTTGGATGATTTAGAACCTGAGGACTTCATAAGGTTCAAATGGTTCCTGCAGCACAAGGACCTCCTGGGGGGCTTCAAATCTATCCCAAAACAACAACTGAATGATGCAGACAGAACAAATACACTGGATCAGATGTTGAAAACCTATGGCATATACACTGTTAAAGTCACCACACTGGTTTTGGTAAAGATAAACAGGAAGGATCTTGTGGAGGAATTATCACAAACCTCCTATGAGCCTGAAGGTAAGTCACTAGAAATGATGGAAAACTCAGAGAGAATCAACATCAGCTGTTTAGTTTAGTTTATTCATATCTTATGTTCTGATTTCATGCAGAGATTCTTACTCAGTGTCGGAGTGAACTCAAACGTGAAATGATAAAGAAGTATCAGTGTGTGTTTGAGGGCATTACTAAAGCAGGAAACCCAACCCTTCTGAACCAGATCTACACAGAACTCTACATCACCGAGGGAGGGGCTGCAGAGGTCAACGATGAACATGAGGTCAGACAGATCGAAACAGCATCCAGGAAACCAGACAGACCAGAAACAACCATCAAATGTAAAGACGTCTTTAAAGGATCACCTGACAGAGACGAACCAATCAGAACAGTTCTGACAAAGGGAGTGGCTGGCATTGGGAAAACAGTCTTAACACAGAAGTTCAGTCTGGACTGGGCTGAAGACAAAGCCAACCTGGACATACACTTTACATTTCCATTCACTTTCAGAGAGCTGAATGTGCTGAGAGAGAAGAAGTTCAGCTTGGTGG
This sequence comes from Sphaeramia orbicularis, assembly GCF_902148855.1. Lineage (NCBI taxonomy): Eukaryota > Metazoa > Chordata > Actinopteri > Kurtiformes > Apogonidae > Sphaeramia > Sphaeramia orbicularis. The sequence goes on along the minus strand of NC_043979.1, from coordinate 42,497,067 downwards.
AACTGCTTCATCACTTTTTTAATGAAATTGAAGAAATGGGAATCTCAGACTTTGAAGACTTCCAGGTTGTGTTCATCTTTGATGGTTTGGATGAGTGTCGACCTCCTCTGGATTTCAACAACGCTCAGATCCTGACTGATGTTACAGAGTCCACCTCAGTGGATGTTCTGCTGATGAACCTTATCAGGGGGAAACTGCTTCCCTCTGCTCGCATCTGGATAACCACACGACCTGCAGCAGCCAATCAGATCCCTAGTGAGTGTGTTGACATGGTGACAGAAATCAGAGGGTTCACCGACCCACAGAAGCAGGAGTACTTCAGGAAAAGATTCAGAGATGAGGAGCAGGCCAACACAGTCATCTCTCACATCAAGACATCACGAAGCCTCTACATCATGTGTCACATCCCGGTCTTCTGCTGGATCACTGCAAAAGTTCTGGAGGATGTGTTGAAGACCACAGAGCGGGGAGAGCTGCCCAAGACCCTGACTGAGATGTACATCCACTTCCTGGTGGTTCAGACCAAAGTGAAGAACATCAAATATAATGGAAGATCCGAAATTGACTGGAGTCATGAGACTGTGGAGATGATTGAGTTTCTTGGAAAACTGGCTTTTGAGCAGCTGCAGAAAGGAAACCTCATTTTCTATGAATCAGATCTGAGAGAGTGTGGCATCGATATCAGATCAGCCTCAGTGTACTCAGGAGTGTTCACAGAGATCTTTAAGGAAGAGAGGGGGCTTTATAACAACAAGGTGTTCTGCTTCATTCATTTCAGCGTTCAGGAGTTTATGGCAGCTCTCCATGTCCATCTGACCTTCTTCAAGACTGGAGTCAGTCTTCTGGCAGAAAAATCATGGTGGTCCTGGTTGTCTAAACTCTTCAGAGGTAAACCAAATCAAACACAGTTCTACCAGACTGCTGTGGACAAGACCTTACAGAGTACAAATGGACACCTGGACTTGTTCCTGCGATTCCTCCTGGGTCTTTCACTTCAGACCAATCAGAGCCTCCTTCGAGGTTTGTCGACACAGATGGGAAGTAGCTCAGAGACCAATCAGGAAACAGCTGATTACATCAAGAAGAAAATCAGTGAGAATCTGTCTTCAGAGAGAAGCATCAATCTGTTCCACTGTCTGAATGAAATCAATGATAATTCTTTGGTGGATCAGATTCAATGGTACCTGAGTTCAGGAACTTTCTCCACTGATGAACTGTCACCTGCTCAGTGGTCAGCTGTGGTCTTCATCTTACTGTCATCAGATAAGGATCTGGAAGTGTTTGATCTGAAGAAATACTCTGCTTCAGAGACGGCACTTCTGGGGCTGCTACCAGTGGTGAAAGCCTCCAACAAGGCTTTGTAAGTATGAAAGATGTTGAGTTAATTGAAGATCTTCTTACTGCTATTTCTGAAAGAGATAAACATGTAATTTATCCTCAGGTTCAATGGCTGTAACCTCTCAAACAGAAGCTATGAAGCTCTGTCCTCAGTTCTCAGCTCCCAGTCGTCTCATCTGAGAAAATTGGACCTGAGTAACAGTGACCTGAAGGATTCAGGAGTGGAGCTTCTTTGTGATGGACTGAAGAGTCCAAATTGTGCAATAGAAACTCTCAGGTAAAATATAAGATGGCATGGCGTTATTCACAAAAGATGCTTTTGAGCTTCTTTTTTTAAAAACTGTCTTGAACCTTCACAACACTACTGAAGCTAATATTTACTCGTGTATCCTTTTTTTAGGCTGAGTGGATGTAACCTGTCAGAGAGAGGCTGTGAAGCTCTGTCCTCAGTCCTCACCTCCCAGTCCTCTAGACTGAGGAAACTGGATGTGAGTAACAACAGTCTGCAGAATTCAGGACTGGGGATACTTTCTACTGGGCTGAAGAGTCCACATTGCACACTGGAGACTCTCAGGTCAGATATGAGTTCTTGATGCCATAGGAGTCATAAAGGATTTTCTCAAAATTCACTTCATCCTCACAACAATCACAGTAAATATAAAGGTTATTGTTTTCTAATGTATACATTTCTTTAGGTTGAGTGGCTGTAACCTCTCAGAGAGAAGCTGTGATGCTCTGTCCTCAGTTCTCAGCTCTCAGGCCTGTAGTCTGAGAGAACTTGATCTGAGTGAAAGCAGCCTTCCAGATTCAGGACAGGAACTTCTGTTTAGTGGATTAAAGAGTACAAACTGTACACTGGTGACTCTCAGGTCAGATTTCAGCTTTTGGCATGATTCATGAAAGAATTTCTTGAAATTTGTTTAAAACAATACTTCATAACAATCTTATTCAATAGAAAGGACAATGTTTTGCAGTGTTAGACAATGGTAAACCCTGTGCAGGACTACTGGACAGGTTCTCAGTTTAAAGGCTCCAACACCAACTTCTACAGGGTCTTACCCAAATAGAAGCACCTACTGTTTAAGCAGATGTTCAGCAGGAGAGCTGAGGATCCTCTGAAGGCCACTTTTATCCGTGATAAGTCCCAAATGACAATTCCAGTGAGTCCATAAGATTGTCTTGGCAAAAATGTAAGTTTGAAAAGGAAGTCCCATAAATACAGGAGTTCATCTTCAGAAGTCAGGAGGATAAATCTGAAATAAACACTACAGCCATTGCAGTCTTTAGAATATAAATTAATAAATTCTATATAAATCTACATAGTTATGTAATGTAATACATTTCTTATGATCAGTTCTCTGTATTGTTGATAAGCTGAAGTCCTCAATTGTCTCCAGAGTCCAATGGTGACATCCCACAAACAGTTTGTAGATATTTCTGAAAGCTGAAGTCCTAAGCCCCTGCACAACTTTCCACTGTGAGGTCTAAACTTTTATCCTCTGTGGTGATGATTACCCATTCACTCTTCATCCAGGCTTCCAGCTTGTTCACCACATACCTCTGAGGGCTAGGTAACCTCTTTAGCAATATCTTGTCTAAATGAGCTGGTCATTTTCTACCTTTGGTCGATGGTATTTTTTTAATTTCATGAAATGTAGACACACAGGACATTCTCATACTAATGAATTTGCATGATAACAACACTTATCACCTTTTATCACTCTAAATGATCCAAGCAAATCAGATTATATGTCTTATTTATAGCTTTGCTCTGTGTCCATTGATTTTATCCTAAAAACTGTGTATCATAACTATGTATCCCTGAGTATTTTCAAGGATCTCAATAGTTTTTTACACTAACATTTACATCTCTTTAGCCTGAGTGGATGTGACCTGCCAAAGAGAAGTTATGAAGCTCTGTCCTCAGTTCTTAGCTGCCAATCTTCTAGTCTGAGACATTTGGACCTGAGTAATACTGATCTGCAGGATTCAGGACTGGAGTGTCTGTTTGCAGGGCTGGAGAGTCCACACTGTACACTGGAGACTCTCAGGTCAGACTTCATCTTTTGGTTGTGATACGATCCATAAAAGAACGTCTCGAAATTCATTTGTATTAAAACTTTGCTTTGAACTTTTGCAACAACCCCATTGAATATAAAGGTTGGTGGATGAGTTTGACCTGAAGAAATACTGTGCTTCAGAGAAGGCTCTTCTGACTCTTCTGCCAGTGGTGAAAGCCTCCAATAAAGCTCTGTGAGTAGAAGGAGTTGAGCTAATTGGAGATCATTTTAACACTGCCCTGTTTTTCAAAGGCACAACAATCTTTTATTTGTCTCCAGGCTTTGTGGATGTAATCTGTCAGAGAGAAGCTGTGAAGCTCTGTCCTCAGTCCTCAGCTCCCAGTTCTCTAGTCTCAGAGAGCTGGACCTCAGTGAGAATGAGTTTAAGGATTTAGGAGTGAAGAAGCTTTCCACTGGACTGAAGAGTCCAAACTGTGCACTGGAGATACTCAGGTGACATGTAGTAACTTTTTCAAAGCATTTTTCAGTGTCAGTTATTTTTTGTGATTTTTTTTTTCTAAAACATTGTGCCACTATACATGTTTTGTTTCCAGACTGTCAGGATGTCTGATTACAGAAGAAGGCTGTACTTCTCTAGCCTCAGCGCTGAAGTCCAATCCCACTCATCTGAGAGAACTAGATCTAAGTTATAACCATCCAGGAAAACAAGGAGTGAAGCTTCTGTCTGTTCAACTGGAGGATCCACAGTGGAGACTGGACAATCTCAGGTATGGACACAATTCTGGAGGTGGAGGTGACTATCAGCCAGGCAAGCATAAAGCAAATGAGAAAGGCAATGGAACACTGGCCTCCAGGAGGTTCTGGCAATCAGAACGCTCCAGAAGGATTAGTGGTGCTTCAGCCACATCAAATAGGGATATCAGGAGATGAAAATTTTTTTTAGGATCTCCTCATTCCCAATAACATACCTTCTGTAGAAACAGCAGGGTCTAGAGACTCCGAGGAGGACACACACAGCACTGTTTCAACTATATGGGGATGAACCTCCTCAACCTTCCTTAAGATCTATAGCAGGTTCCTGAAGAGGACAGTATGGCTGTTCACATTCTGGAGGGACAATGAGAGAGGTTTTTCCTGTTTGTAGAGCAATGTTTTCCTCCAGTGGGTGTGGAGAGGTTCACAGTACTTTTTCCAAATGGTTCATAAGTGCTTTGTGGATTGAGTTGAGGAGTCAGGAGTGAAGAGTTTGGTCAGTAGGAGGAGCTCAGAATAGAGCCAGTGCTCCTCTGTATCAAGAGGAGCCAGTTTAGGTGGTTCATCTCAGGATGCCCCCTATATGAGTCCCTGGCAAGGTGTTTGATATTCAACCAGGAGGTGCTGGGGCAGACCAGGACATGGCCGGGATTATACGAGAGGACATTGATGTCCCCCTGAAGGAGGTGGGGCTGTGGAACCTGACACCTGGATTGGACAAGAGGACAAAGATGGATAGATGTTTTAATACAGACACATTCATTGCAAAGCTGTTTTCATTTATAAAATTAGAGAATTATCATCAGACAGTGGCATCAGGTGGACAAGTGTTAGTCATCCCCTGGTCGGTACAGAGACTGTTTTGTTGTGTAGAATCTACAAAGGTACAATGGTTCATAAACTTTGTAAAATTATTACTAAATTGGTTTGAATATTGTGCGTTTCCAGAGTAGATGGTGGAAGATTGTATGTTTCTGTTGATGTTTATATTAAACAAACTGTCAGGATGCTGGTTACTTTTCAGATTCTTCTGCTGATGCCATCTTTGAACTGCTGTTTGGACTCATGTTGGATAGAAAATCATTTTGACTGTTTCTTCCTCCAGGCTGGACCATGGTGGACCACAGAGGTTAAAACCTGGTCTGAGGAAGTGTAAGTGTGGAACTAATTTGATCCACGAGAACAAGTTTATAGATGTATTTATCGACTCAGACTTTACTGCCAACAGAATGTGTCACTGTTCTACATCACTGACATGTTGTTAATCTGGAAAAAAAACAGAATAATCCTGTTAGGGTCCGATAATAAACCGTCTGTTTTCTCTTCATCAGATTATTGTGAACTCACACTGGATCCAAACACTGCACATAGAAACCTGATACTGTCTGATGACAAAAGGAATGCGGAGTGTGTGGCAAAGAAGCAGCCATACCCTGCTCATCCAGACAGATTTGAGTACAGACTTCAGCTGCTGTGTTCCACTGGTCTGACTGGTCAGTGTTACTGGGAGGTGGAGTGGGTTGGACGGGTTTTTGTAGCTGTAACTTACAGAGGAATTGGCAGGAAACAAAATAGTGCAGACTGCGGATTTGGATACAACAATCAGTCCTGGAGGCTGAAGTGCTCTGATGTTTATGGTTACTCTGTCTGTCACAATAACATGGAAACACCCCTCCTACAGTCCTTCTCCTCCTGTGATAAAGTGGCAGTGTATGTGGACTGGCCTGCTGGATCTCTGTCCTTCTACAGAGTCTCCTCTGATGATCTGATCCACCTCCACACCTTCAACACCACATTCACTGAGCCTCTGTATGCTGGGCTTGGGTTTGGGTTGTCTGGTGCAATACATCTGTTTGACATAAATGAAAAACCACGTAAAAGGCAGCGTAGACAAATGAAAAAATGTGATGACAATGAACGATAGTTTAATGACAAACATGATGGAAGACACGTGACAGGATGATGATGTAACAACATGAACATAAATCAGATGAAACTAGATGAACCAGACCAGATCAGAGAAAAGCTGTGATAATGATTCAGTTCAGTGCTCACATCAAAAACTGATTTACACATTAGAGTGAAGTTAATGTTTTTCATTATTTTCAGTCAGTTTGATATGATGTTTGATAGTCTTCACATTCAATTAATATTACCTGAGGTTCAGTTCAGTATAAATGTCCTTCAAATTGCTGAACAGAACAGGTTAAAAAAAAAGTCTTCAAAGGCTGACTGAAGAATTTTATTCTCAGAGGACATTTCAGAGCCTGGACATTGTCTTGAATCAGTGCTTCTACTCTTGCACTTCTATGTGGACTTCTACAGGAAGAAACTATATGTGAATTTTTACATGTCTGATTTCCAAGGCTCTAGAACACTATGCCCCAACATATCACATGTTCACAGTCCATTGATCACTTTAAATCTCTTTTAAAGACGCACCTACTGGCAATAGCTTTTAATAGGTGACTTTTGTTTAGATACTATTTATCCTATTATTGCATATCTGTTTTATTAGTTTTAGTTTATCTTGTATATCTATGTATTTTTACTAGTTTTATCACATCCTGTATTTTTATCTATATCTTTGTACAGCACTTTGGATCCTTTGTGTTGTAAATGTGCTACATAAATAAACTCGACCCTGACCTTCTTTAATCTGTAAATCAACAACAGCAGCAGATGCATGGAAGTCAGTTTATTACAAATGACACAAAGAAATCCTGTAATGAACATGAGTCCAAATATCTGCAAATCAAATATCAGTAAATGAATAAACTGAGGAGGGTTTACAGCTGCAGAGTCCTGTCAGTTGATTGGTTGCAGGAGGTCACATGTTCAGATGTATTAAAAAGGTGAAACATACATGTTTTACAGCTTCTCTGCTTTGACATGCACTGCATGAAAGGAAACTCAGTACATTCTGACAGCTGCAGAAAAACACCCAGTAAGAAATAGGTCTGAATGACAGATGTGACTTCGCCTCTGATTCACCTGTAGTCACACAGAAAACATGCACCTTTGAAAATAAGAGCCTCAAACTGTCACATGATTCAGACTTACATGGACGTAAATCTGTTCCAGTTTACATAAGGGCTGTAAGGTGAATTAAACCCCGCTCTTTGTCTGACAGGCATTACTCTCCATAATAAAATAAATACTTGATGTTTTACACTGAAATGACAAATTAAAGCAGTGTTATATAGAAGAGGTTTCTACAGGAGATTTAAAGGTTTAAAACTATTAATCAGATTATTATGCAACTTGATTATTTAATATAGAAACAGCTGCTCTGACTGATGTGTAATATTTCAGACAAACAATGGTGGAGGGAGGATTGGGCGATGCTTTAGATACAAGTGACAGAATTCTAAACTGAATGTTTAATGGATAATTTGAATCTGCTGAAAATACAGACCCATATTCTTTCAGAAACTCAGTAGTAAAACTAAACTCCACAATATTAATATCATCTGTGGATGAGAAACACTGAGAATAAGGCTGTTTTTGCTCAAATGTAACTCAGATCTGTTTTTAATGAAGTAACTGTATTTCCCGAAAATGTCCAGACAATATGAAGCACACTTGAAAAGTTGCAAAAATGAACACACCAATCATGTGCATTTCTATAAAATGACACAATAATCTAGGCTGCACTGTGTCCAATAGGTGGCACTGTAGGCTACATTAGACATAGACCTAATAAACAGTAGAAGAGGCAGAGATGGTGTTTCCTTTTTTCACACATAAGACAGAGGAATAATATGGTCTTGGAATTTGGAAAATCTGGGAAGATGCAGCAAACAGCTGATCAGTCAGCTGCAATTAAATGTTTGCTACATCACAATTTATTTCGGTGTTTCCATTTCTTCTACGTGCATTTACTCTTTGCAAATAAAAGCGAGTTTCTGCAGATCTACTTTTGTATGTGGTACATTAATGTGAAGCCTCATGCAGGTATTTTACTTTAACAAAAATGAATTCATTTCAAAGGTGAAATGAATTAAACATAGACACAATTCCACACAGCAAGAATCTCAGAGTGGAAAGTGGAATATTCAGTGTTAAAATTGGAAGCCTATTGTCTATCCTCCAAACGAGTATTAGAATAGTTGAACATTTGGTCCAATTTGGATAAGACCCTTGTATCTTTGCAAATGTTGAGGTGGTGGGGTGGGGAGACCTACAACATTCATTGTGACCTTGTAGACATCTTCAGACCTGGCCTCATTTTGGAAGGTGAGCGAACCTTAATATTACTTCATGCTTTCATGGTGCATTGGTTGAAAATGGCAAAAACAAGACATATGTTGCATATTCAAACCAAAATGGTGTACTTCCTGTTGGGTTTAGGGTTTAGCTCCAAAAAAGCGTCTAGACCTGTTAAACAAGTAGACGAAATTTGGTACGTCTAAGTCTACACATTTCTACAGGGCTCTGCTGATCCATTTTACCACATCCAAGTTTTACCACTTTGGATCTTTCATGAGTTTTAATTATCCTCACAGACACAGAGGGCATTTGGATTTGGGCTCTATGTGATAAGTAGATACAGTCAAAAAAAAAACAAAAAAAACCAAAAAAAACAAGAAATGACATCAGTAATGAAACAAAAATAATGAGGTCTTAACAACAAATAAGGCTGAGATTGGAAAAAATGAACTTTTACCTCCATTAAGTCCAATTCTCCAACTTGAAGAGGGACTAAATACAGTGTCATAAAGACTTACTATTGAACTACTTGTATCAGACTCTGCAGCTTTGTTTTTATCTGTTTAAAGTGTTGTTACACAGCAGTAGTGTTTTATTGACAGTACTCATGAATGCAGCGTCCTCTGGTTTCCTCTGAATGTTCTGCATGTCATCATTCAGCAGGAGAAAAGTTGAGACATGAACACAACAGTCTGAAACAGTCTGAAAGCGAACGTGGTACAGCTTCTGTTCACAGCTCCGGCTTCTTCAAGAGACGCCAGATCGTCGAGTGTCATTCGTTATAATTCAGAAAGGCGATGCGTTTAAGGACCATCAGGACTTTACATTTCCTTTAACATGGAGCTGATCTGTGGTTAGCAAATAAAAGATTCTCTGACATTCAGCGACATTCAGCGACAGCAGATCTGAAGCAGTTTCACAGCGACAAAGAAAAGTCTAACATCTCTGACACATTCAGTCAAGTAAAACGTTACATATTTTAACATTTACAAGTGAAGCTTCTCCTCAGAAATAAAAAAAACACAATCTATCATCCCTTTAAATGCAACAATAGATTATCAAAGCACAGTTTGTCGATACAACATCATCAGCAAAGGGTTTGTAGCTTACGTTCAGTTCAGCTTGTGCGATGTGGAAGCAGTTCTACATGTCAGGTCTTCACGGTAAATGACTGGATGACGGCTTCAGTCTGGACGTTTCTGAGCATCCAGACCTCCTGCAGACAAATGCCACGTTGGCCAAAGCCACATGAGCATCCAGTAACCATCACGCAAACCAAACACCACCAGATCCTGAACTCTGGTCTGGGAGGTTTGGTTTAATGTTTGGTTTGGAGGATCTGTTCAGGTTCAGGTCTGGACTAGTCTGGATTACAGCCAAAGGTGAGGTTTATTGTCAAACTATACACTTATCTTTAGTCCTTAGGGTTTATTGTGTTCATGTTCTCAGTTTTTATGTTTTTGTGCTGTGTTTGTTTTCTTCTAGTTTTTTTATACATCGATTTCATTTTGTTGCATCTCTTTCTTTGTTGAATTAAGTCTTGAGTCTTATTCAACGGAAAGAAAATGAACAAAAATCATTCACTGTTCAACAAAAATCTGAAGTGAAGGAAACATCATATATGAACCAGTTGAACTTTACACTTATTTACATATTTAGATGTTTGTACATTTTTCTGTGACGATGGAAAATTTGTGGTATATCATATATTAACAGTTATGTAACATTAAAGTCATTAAATTCAATGCAGAGGGGTTTTTTTGTCATGTTTTATAATGAGTTTTTATTTCTGAGTGTCTATGACACTGCATCTGCTACATTATCATTATCTTGTTCATATAACTCTACACATTATGACTGACTAGTTGTTGTTTCTCTGATCATGTGACAGGAATAGATTCTATTTTAAAAACCTGAAACAAATTTACATAGTTTTAATTTTTGTTCAGGCCTCTGAGGCACCGGAATAAAGCAGCATCAAGTCCATTTCACATCAATGTGAATGGTGGAAACATGTTGATCATCTCTTCACAAACACTTAAACGTCTGTTCAGGCTTTTATTAAGATCGAAGTCTATGGAGTCACGATGGATGAGGCCCAAACTTCCAAAGGCAGAAGAAACACGATGAAAAACATTCTACAAAGAGAAACTGATTGGAAAACAGTAAGAGAACTGATAAAGAATAAGAAAAGTAGGACTGAACCAAACCAAAAACTGATCCAGAACTGGTCCAGACCTGAAAGACTGACTACAGACCTGGTGGAAACAAACCGAGCCTGTTTCTTTGTTTTCCGGGACTTCATCATCATCAGGTCTGCCGGTGAGGCTGCAGTGGACGTGGATGCTCAGGTTCGGTCCACAGGTGCTACGTTAGCCGCTCAGGCCATGTAGTGGCCCCCGTCGGGTCCACGAGGTGGTCTCTTGGTGCTTTCATTGGCGTTGGAGGTTGAAGGGGTTCCACGGGATTTGGAGGCAGGTTTTTTGTCTTTGGAGGAAACTCGAGTCTGGCTGAGAGACGACATCCCTGCAGCGGCCGTCTGTAGACTCCCACCGGGCTCTACAATGGTGTTTATAACTATGGCAACAAGAAGGGGACATTACTCTTCCAGACCAAGTCCCAGTGGACCACATTCAGAATTGATCAGTAATAATGGCAGAGGTCGAATCAATGGGGATGTAAACATTGAGTATACTAGAGTTATTAACTGAAATGTCTAAAGACCAGAAATAAAATGTGGAAAGACAAAAACAGCAGGGTTAAAACAAATATTCTTCTACTTTTAGTGTTTTTAGATGATCAGTAACACATTCAAAACACATGTGCTGAACTAAAACAAAATATTTTATAGATTTTTTTTTACCACAATTCACCTGTATTCTATTATCTATGATCTATTTTAGCTGTCATCCCAATTTTCATACAAAATATCAATCTCTATGCTGATGATACTGTTCTTTCTGTCACTACAATCTGATTAATTGCTGCTTAACAAAGACTAAAGACTAAATATTACTTAAATACTGTTTATAAGAATAATACTGATTTCAACATCTCTGATTTTTTTACTGGGTGTCACCAGTTGTTGCCTGATGATATCAAATGAAACCTGCATTTACCTTCGAGCTGCCTCTGGACTCTCCTCAGCTCTTTAAGGATGGAGGTAATTTCCTGCAATATGAAGCAAAAAAAACAACACATTAAAGTTCACAGATACAAGGTCTGACTGCAGCTCAGAATAATTTAAGACTTTTCATCAGAACCTTGTTGGAGGTTTTCAGGATGGGGACTTCATTCTCAGCGTTGATTTTTGCCTCGATCTCCTCCCAAACCTCCGCCTTGTTCTGGAACAAAACCCTGAGAACAGACAAAGGTATTCCAACATCAAAATGAACACACTGAAACACCTCTACAAAGCCGAATCAGCACCTTATGAGGTATAATACTGGACCTACGCAGTAAATAATGGGTCGGCAACCTTTGCAATCTAAAGAGCCAGAAAAAGAAACACCAAACTGTCTGGAGCCAAAACGTACCCTTATACCTTTCTTCAAACTGGTGACTGTTTAAGAAGCTCTTTACGATCAGTTTGTACAGAAAATGTGGAGAATAAATCAAAGTTTCAGTGAATTTACAGAACTACAAAGAAATGACAAAACTATAGAAAACAGTGATATTTGTCATTTTTTTGTTGGATGCAAAGATCAACTGGTAAGTGAAGGCTTTCTTTGCAATGGAGAATACAGATGAATACCTTCAGTGTTATAAAATTAAAAAGTAGTCTACTTTTGCTACTATTACTGTTTTTTTTATTAATTTGGAGTAGAGTCTATAGTTTTACAACTGCATAACATCAGAATCGCTTTACTTCTATGGCAAAATGTGTACAAAAAAGTGAACTTACAGATATGCAAGTGTGTACATGTGTACATATATATACATATACATACATACATATATATGTGCATGTATGTGTCTGTACACGTATTTTGTTTGAAGGGTATTTATATATTTTTGTATGTAAGTTTATTGTGTCTGGCAGAATATACATTTAATGAAGGTCCAGTGCTTGGGGTGGGTGGGAGAGCAGGTAGATAGGCTGTATGTTTGTGTATTTGAAAATTGAAAATAAAAAAGACCTATATATATATATATATATATATATATATATATATATACACACAAAAAAATAGTGCTGTTCATTTCCACATGGCTTTTGACAAAGTTAAATTGAGCCACTGGAAAAGGGCCCAAGAGTCATATGTGGCCCTGGAGCCACAGGTTGCCTACCCCTGGAGTAAATGATGCCAAAACCTGCACAACCCCCAAACCATGAGACAGGTTTTAGAGGTTGGGATAATCTAAATATCAAAATAAAACTCTCCTCACTTCATCTTTTCAGCCAGCTGCTCTGTGTTCTCCCGGATGGCCTGAGACAGCTGAGACACTGGATTCAGCATCAGGTTGTCCAGAATCACCTGGAAGGGGTTATTACAAGACGGAGAAATATGATGAGCTGAAAGGAGGAGGAGCTTCATCATGACAACAGCTTCAACATAAAGAAAAGCAGCTCCCAGCAAACCAAAACTAACTGCAGCAGTCACAGTCTCCATTACTTTCTCTGGGATTCTGTCAGCTGTTAGTGTAGGATACGTTCACACTGGATGCTCTGCTTTGGTTTGTATCACCTAATGATGTTTAAGCCTCAGTCTAGAACCTGCTTAGATTTTCCTGAAATGGACTGATGTAACATGGACCCTATATTTTTCATTTAATGACTGAAAATGTCCAACATTTTGAGTGACAAAGTTGAAATAAACATGATAACCCGAGGAAAGAATATTTAGTCACTTTGATGTGTCTAATTCAGAAATATTATGAAGCACTTAAAGATTAATGAAGTTAACGATTACATTTGAGTAATATACAGTTAAAAAACGGATGTAAATGTATTCCTGTAGGAACGGTGGTTACATAATGTTCTAAATGAGACTGAACTGTGCATTATATCAAACAAATGGAATTACACCACTAGAACAGAATAAATCAAACAAACTACCTCATCAACTGCCATTTAAAAAGTGTTCTACCTGGTTCAGTTGGTTTAATTTTATTTCGAGCACATACAATCATCAGATAAGAACCATACAACATGGTTAAACAAACTTTTTCAGTGCTCAAAAAGAAGTGGGAAGAAGCATAACTTACAAACTCCCACCCCTTTTTCACAAACTAATAATTAAAGTAATTCTGCTTCCTTTGCTTTGTTTACACACTTTTTTTATATATATATTTTTACAATAACACAAAACATCCATACAAACCATTCACATACACTTTTTTAGTCACCTCGCACAGAATCAGATTTGCATTATCAACCTTTTTTTAATATAAACTATAATATTTATTTGCACTTCAAGTATTTACTACAAGTACAATCATTAATAAACGTGATAATATCTCCTTATCATGATAGCCTGTATTAATTCATTAATTACAAATTGGCAATACACAGTAATCTCATATTTTTATGCATTCTTCTATATTATAACTAGATATTCACATATTACGATAATATTCTGTTTTGTTATTATACTGGATTCATACATCCTTTTAAATGCATGTTTATTATTTTCAGAATTCATAACTCACTTTTTTTAAGTTCTTTCCAGTTTCATGTATTAACAGGGTTGATTCCTAATATTAAATATTTTCCATTTTGTGAGTATTTATTTGACAAAGGGCCAAATCCACTAAGGAAATGTGCAACCGCTTAGCCGATCAATCAGTGTAAATACTGTATGACAAAGCAAAGGATAGAATTCACCACAAACTGTGTTGCCAAGCAGATAGCATAATGGTGCATCTGCGCTATTTACCTGGATTTAAATGAGGGAATATTTATATGTTTGGAGAAATAAATCTTGTTGCAAAAATCCTCTAATCCACAAAAAGCAGAGCAAATGTTCATGTCAATTCAACTGCAGACACATGTTCAATGTCTCTCTTTTTCTTCAAATCTTCAAGTTGTGATGCTTGAATGACAATAAATTAATGTTTAATGATATTATGTGAAATTTTAAACCCCATACTGGGGGGAGATCTGGTGAGTCAGGGCTGATCCTGGACATTCAGCTATTCAAAAAAATCCTAACAGTGCAGAATTAGAAACACCCAATGTCATAAACCTGGGATCTGAGTATAACAGAGGCTGACCAACAGCAAACCTGACCTCAGACCCTGATGATCTGGTGTTTAGGACGTCACTGCTGCTAAACCCTTTGTAAATGTGTACACTTTGATGAGTGTTTCAGTAGATATTATTATAGCCTTGAAATATTGGAGAAGCAAAAGGGATGATTGTGAAGAGATTTATGTATGAATCTGTTATCAGAATATCCACACAATAGACTTTTTGCTTGTTTTGCTCCAACACACAGGTACAATATTCTGTAACATTAGCATAAAATCTGTTGCAAATAGGACTTTTAAACTGAACAGATTTTGAGCGCAAATGAGATGAGTATTTGGCCTTTAGTCTATGGTTTTGGTTTTCTCCTTGCTATTTTTGTACGATAACCTTTTAATCTATAAAACCAGTGATGAGATGCAGCCTTAAAACACATTTAATAAATAGAAATGTTCTCACTGACTCAAACAACTGTTGCATTAAAAGTTTTTTTTTTGGGGTTTTTTTTGCATTAAATGTTAAATTCAGGTCCGGACACACTGAGCTGCAGTGTGAACGTAGCCTCAGTGGGTTTAGACAGTGACCTCTTCGCGGTTCCACGGACGGCGCTGCTTAGAACCGGGCTCGGGCTCATTCATGTTTGCGTCCAGGTCCGAGAAGGTAGCAGAACCTGGAGGAACCTTCTGGTAGTTTAAACTGGCCTCAGGGATATGCTGGACCAGCTGGAAAGAGAGTAGACGGTCATCAGACCAGCCGAGCGGTGAAGGTGGTGCTCCGTGAACGCATGCACCGAGTCAACATGCAGCTGCGATGGTGGAGGGCAACAGTGTATGCAGTGAATTTTAGTACTGCTGGGATTCAGCGTGTTAACAACAACAGGGAGGCGTGGGAGTGCAGGAGGATCCTATGGACCACCAGATCCAGCTCCATGAACTGTCCCAAAGTCCACTAAAACCAGTTCATTCATGGTGCAGGACAATGGAGGATTATTAACGACAAAAACACTCAAAAACCACAAAATCAAACAATTGCCATAATTAAATGTTTCCATCGGTTGTAGCATATGTTCTGGTGATCAGATCAGAGTAAAGATATAAAATGAAGTCAGGAATCAGTGTGAAAATTAACCTGATTTCAGCCCGATGGGGTTTAGATTTGGATAATTTCAGTGTGGTAAAGGTTTATATTAAACTGGTTTCAATCAGGTAGGAGTCTACCTTACACTGATTCTAGCTGGGCATGGGTGCACATTAGATTGATTCTAGTCTGGTAGAGGTTTAGATTAGACTGGTTTAAGTCAGGGAGGGACTTATATTAGACCAAACAGTTGCTGGTTTATGACTCTGCAGATTAACCACAGCTCAATCTGTGCTAATTAGTAGTTTTGTCGTCAATAATCTTTCATGTTGAACAATTCAAACCCAAAATCTGAGATCAAATGTGCTTCATAACAATCCAACACCAGTCAGAGGGGAGTGTTAGGATCAGTGATGGGAGGGGCAGGATGGGGAGAACCAATCACAGAGCAGGATGAGTGATGAGTCAGAGTCGGACACCTGAGATGGTCGAACCCCCAGTAAATATGGAAAAGATGGCGTCTGTGCAGCAGAACAGAGAAATGAGTCATGAGAATCCAAAGCACGATGGAGGAACCTGTCCATCAACCTAAACGTCTCCCAGTGCATTGTGGGTACAGTCAATATAAATGATGAACAGCGCTAACAAAGGTAAAACGGGAAATCCAGATGGTCAGTGTTTATGAAATTACGTTTTGTCTGGTCAGTGTCATTAAAGGAAATTAAAACAGTGTTGGCACCACAAAAGCTGAATCAAACCTTGAAAAGCAAAATTACTAATAAATGGATTTACAGATAAAACAAACTTTATTTCACATTTCATAGATGGGACCTACATATATAGAAAAATGTTTTTTAACTTACATCTGATGTCATTCATCCTTGCATTTGAACTTTTTTATCTTCTGTCAATCAAGGCTTTGCTCATGATCGATTTAACACCAATTGATATTATATTTGTTTGACGTTCAATCAGAAGACTCAATTAAATGATATAAAACTCACAAGATAGTTTCTCTGTTCGTAGCATGTTGTGGTTGCAGTTCTGTGTTTATTTTGCGTTTCCTTTTACTTTCTCTTTATTTACTTTATAAATAATATCCAATTATGACAGTTCTTAATGTTGAGAACTGGTCTGCATTTCTCAAATTGAGGATCAGGGCCCAAAGTGGGACGTGGTATTCTTTTAATTCAGTCATAGAAATGTGTACTTTGGATGAGCTTATAAATGCTGACAAACATGACAGAACAAGACAAAAACGTAAAAGACAAAAATGATGCAAAGAGGAGACTTTCAGAGACAGTGAAAAGTCGTATGTTTGTGTTTTTTAGTCCTGAAAGACTATGGTGCATTCAGGTGCACCACAGAAACCTATGCTCAAATGGCCAAAAAGCCGGTAAAAGCACAAAAGTTATTATTTTTTAATCATATTTTTCTTTATTTTAATACGAAAAATTCCTATGTGTCTTTCCCTTCTTATTCTTTCGCTACAATATTTATAATAATTAGATACTAAAATCAACATGTCTGATACAAAGTTTTAAAAACTCCCTGAGAGTACCGCTTTCAAGTTGTTTTACTACATTTTTTCATCATTAGATACTAACATCATACTCGATAAACATACATTTTGTTTTTATGTATGTTTTACAATTTGCCAATGAGTCATAAAGACAATGTCGAATTATATGAGGAAATAGATTCAGCTATACCATGTCATCAATATGATCTCTACAAAAATCCACCTTTTATCCTAATACACACATAATAATTAGTCAATTCCTCCATGTAAAATTAAATCTGCATATGTATTTGTAAAACTAACTCCAACTGGAGAGAACTGAAAAACCAAACGAAAAAACCTAAATTCATGAACATTTCTATAGTATTTCTATAGTCTGTTTTCATTGTCAGACACTGTAATCAGTGAGGGATTATGGGAGATGTTGGCTGTATCCTACCTCCTCCCGGGCGGAGATGGTGGAGGCCGGTGTGTTGGGAAGTGATCCAGGCGATGTGGTGGTGCCCATACCGGAGCTCGGCGAGTCTCCGTCCCCGGCTACGTCGTGGATCTCCTTTGCAAGGATGGCCAGGTCTTTGGCCAGATCCTGACTGAGTCTGCAGGGAGAGGAAGGAGGTCAGGAAGGAGGTCTGGCTTCACCTGACACCACAACCAGCCAACAGCAGTTTATTGGTTACAGTCAGTTAAGGTGCATCGGGCCCAGTCCACATGCCTAGACCTGAACCTTGATGAAAACCTCTGAATGTGAACATCTGAACCTGGACTTAGCCAGATTCATCTAAAAACCTTTGTGATGTAGAGTTATAAAACGGTGACTTTTTGTTGGACTGTTCTGGAAATGCTGAGTATTTCAATGTTAGGATTCTCTGAAGTGATTTATTAGGATCCCCAAACATTTCATAAGATTCTGCATTAAGTTTGAGTGAGACAAACAAGATTTGGTAGAAACATGCATCATGTCCAGATATATAAAAAACAAAACAAAAACAGGAAGTCCACCATTTTCACTGTTTTTGACATTTCCAGCACTTGCATGGCTTAATTGACCCAGGTGACTTCACATTTGGTCAGTCATGATAGAAACTTAAGAAAATTGTCCTTTTTGCTTAATATTCGCTGTGACCATGCAGTGATGACTTTTGATGTATATTTACAAAAATATTTAAAGAGCTATAATTTTAATGTAAATCATTCAATTTGTCCCATTTTCTCATGTCACATCTACATGTAAATATTGCATTGCAGTCACAGTACCACTCACCAGTGACAAACATCACCTGAGTGGATTTAATTTGAACCTGTGTGTTCTTATGACATACAAAGAACACATGTTAAAAAGCTGCTGCTATGATGTCTCCCTTTACTTTTAATTATGGTTGGGATTCTGTTTTTCAAGAATAAACAAAAAGGTTCATTTTCTTCACATGCCTATAAATATGAAAACCAGTGAGTTCAGTGACATACAAACCTATTTCCAAATACAAAAACCTGGAGTATTTGTTAAAACATTTAGAAAGTTGTGTTCACATGACTTTATCTAACAAATGTAAATGTAGTTTTATATGAAGGAGACCTGGCCATATAAATGTCATATTGTGCGACTGAGACTTATCTTAGAGGAGAGATATTTTGCTTTTTTTTAAACAGAATTATGCATTTTAAAACAATTCCCTGTGGTCTACATAAACTGGAAGTACTATGCTTGGGTCTGAATTCTTCATTAATTCAACTCCACAGGTCCATTTTCAACTCTATTTCTGAGTAATGGCACCAGAAAGGTCGCTTTGAGCGCTGGCCCTTTAAATGCAAATGAGTCACTTCACGCCCCACCCCCTCCAGGTTGTTGATCATGCTTTCTGTCCAGTTCAGCCAATTGTGTTCATTAATACAACCAGCAACTGAATATTTTAGGTAATCGGCTCGAAGTTTGGACATATTTTCAGTTTTTACTACAACCGCTGGAGCTGACAAACAATTATGCCATACTTGGAGAAATGTTCGTCGGAAGTCTTGACCTTATATGTGAAAATGTCTTGATGTAACTAGTGATAGACATAACAAATTAAGCAGGAATTGAAACGAACTGTAGAAATTTACCCGATTTTTGCCAAAATGAATATAAAAATAGCTTTGCAGCACCTGGAGGGTTCAAATTCAAACTTTTTAAACTATTAGGGTCCAAATACACAAATAAATGTACCAAAGACTAATAAAAGTGGGTTTAGCAAAATATGACCCCTTTAAAATGAATCAGTTTCCTTCTAATACTTAACATTTATCTAGTAAACTAAACTATACTTTGGGTTTTTGTAAAAATGTTCTGTTTTAAAAGGTCACAGTCACCCTCTGAAACTTATGGCTCCTGTAAACCACTTTAAACTGAGAAAAAACATAAAAATACAGTTCAAAAACATACTGTCAATGAACGTGAAAAGAAAATACATATATGTGAATAGAATTAAAGTGTTGTGCAAACAGCACAATGTCCACATGGTTGCACAGCATGACATTTAACACTAAAAACTGAGAAATGACAAAGTGATAAAAGGCTCTGAACATTTAAACAGGACACATTTTTGATGATGCGAAATTATCAATATGGAACAAAACAGACAAAACAGATCCTCAATGATCCGGACTCTACACAGACTACATGTATCGGATGTGTTTATGTTTTTACTTAGCAATCTCGGCGCTGTGCGTGGACCAGTTCTGGTAGGGGTCCACATCATTCTGGTCCTCGTCCTCCTCGGTTTCCAGTGAGACAGACTTGGAGCGGGTGGGGGCCGTCCTGTGTCCACGGGGAGTCTGGGACGAGGTGGAGGGATGGGACGAGCGCTTGGCTTTAGGGGTGCCGGTGGCTGACTCAAATTCTTCCTCAGAGGAGGAGGAGAAGTCCGAACCCTTCTGCCTCCGACGTGAACCTGGAAATATGGTCAAGGTTTTCATTGGGTTGGGAGCTGAAACTCAGCTCCTTTACAAAAAAAAATGCATTCTCAAATGTACTGTGGCAGCTGTTAATCCACCAAATTAGGACTGGGTTGATCAACATTTTTATATCAGCTGAAACAGAAAATTATCAGGATAAATGTCTGATCTTTAAACTTGAAGATACCAGATAGATATTTATTTGTTTTAAAGATGCAATAAGATGCAAAAGATAAACATATTAATAGAGACAGAACAAGACCTTCTGTCAAACTTTTACTTTCAGAACCAAAAATGCTTTATTTTGATTGTGATGATTATTGATATTAACAGATTTAAACATTTTTAGCCCAAACCCACTGATGATGTCAACTTCTAATATGTGAAATCAACTGTGAAGGACTAAAAGAGACAATATAAAATCCTGCCATTTACATTCTGTAGTAAAGCTGAAAAAGAGCACTCATTCAGTCTCATACAGTGAAAGAACCAGGTCATAATTTCTGCCTCAGTGTTGTTTTAATTCCACACATTATGAGTTTGGACAGACTGACGCTGTTAAGCTGTGTTTCTATGGTAACTGCTGCTGATTCCAGCAGGAAGTCACCAGAGACAAGATACAAAAAGGTCAAACGTTCCCAGGGGAGAAATCTAAAACTGGTTTGATGATAATCAGTGAAAATTAAAACTGTCTTAAACCAGGACTCACCAGTGCTGGGGTATTTGGCTCCGCTGGACCGGGTTCGAGTCAAGGTCTGCTTCGGTGGAGCTCCTCCTCTGCTGGCTGCCTGTCGAGCATCTCCTACCGAAGTCTTCCTTGCAGTGGTGGTAGACTCTGAGTTTCGGTTGGACAAACCAGACCGAGTGGTGGAGGAGGTCTCGTTGTCACTGGGGGTTGTGAATGAGCCCGTCCTTTTCCGAGGCATGGCCAGGATGTCCAGCCGGGACAGCTTCTTCCCCTCGGCCGAGCCTTTGGACGGAGCTGTGATGTGGTCAGAGTTCTGGGAACCCCGGTCGGTCTCAGCACCTTCATTGTCTGAGGCCTCACCCAAGCGAGCCCGGCGCAGCATGGAGGCCCGTGTGGGTCGTGGAGCTGATAGGCTGTTTGAACGGGTCAGGACCTGCTGAGTCGCTGTCTTGGGCGTCTTTCCATTGTCCTCTTTCTGAAGGGGGGCAATGATCTTCTTGCTCCGACTGGACGGACGGGAGATTTCATGGTCAGAGGATGTAGTTTCGGCCCAGTGTGGACCAGAACCCTGCTGGCCTTCAGACAGATCCAGAGAGCCGCGGTTTCCTGCACTGCGGCGCATCTGGAAGCGCTTTGCTGCTTCTGCTTTGCTGGTTGAATCTGTGGCTGCCTGGTTTCGCCGTTTTTCAGACAGGCGTTCTCGGGCAGACAGCTGGCGTCCCTTCTCTTGGATGGATGGACTGGACGAGGATTTCTCCTTTTGGAGGCTGCTGATAGTCGGACGCTTTTTAGAAGCAGAGCTGACTGGAGCATTTTTGCTGCTGACCTGGCTCACTGTGCTTGCTGTGTCCACATCTGACTCTCCAGACAGGGAGTCATCCATGTGGCTGGAGGAGCCCCCTTTCTTTGAGCTACGACCAGAGCCCGAAGAGGGCAGCTTGGTTTCCAGAGAAGAGAGAGTCTCCTGAAGGAAGCTCTGCGAGTCTGGGATGCTCTCCCGTCTTTGCTCCATGTCTCGAATGGAAGGGTGGCTGGAGATGTGGGGAAGCTTCTTCATCTGGACAGTGTCACTAGGTCGATCTTTGGTGAAACTCTCCTGTCGGACAAACGATGATGCACAGCTGTCTTTACTGGGCACAGAGTCCTTGTCCTGTGTTTGAAGGTTTGGTGCCGAGCTGTTTGGTTTGACTCCCATCCTCCTGGGCTCATGGCTGCTCAGGTGTCGGATCAGGACTGTGGTCGGAGGGGTTTTTGCTGGGGGCTCTCGTGTCCTGTCAGACTGCACTGGGCTCCGGGCCTGGTCAGATTTGCCTGGACTGTCTGACCCAATGTAGAAAGAGGTGGATTTTGTGGAGGGAGACACTTTCTCCTGACTCTTAATGTGAGAAACAACACCTCCTGGAGACACTGCACCACCCCGGGTCTGACTCTTCTTAGATCTCTCCTGAACTGGGGCATCATCTGAACGGCTGGCATCGCTCAGGCTGTCAGGGTCTACGTCATCCTGGACAGACAGGTGCTGGGTTGAGTCTTGTGTTTGGGGAGGACCTGGGGTTCTGTCCAGTGGTTCTTGCCTTTGGTAAGATTCATGACGGATCAGGATACTTGGAGTGGTGCCATCCAGCTTTTCAGGAGGCACCTGAGGGAGAAGCCTTCTGGTCCTGGAGCTGTGGCTGGACTCAGACTCCGAGTTATCGTAGCTGTAACTTCCCATCGACCGACTCATGAAGCGTAAATCTGCAAAGACATTTTATTAAACTAAGTTTTTGTGAGTTCACTTATGTTGTATTTTTCAAAATAGGTATTTCATATGTTTTGTGTCAAACAGAACAAACTGAAGAACCTTCTAAACATTCCCCTTGAGGTGGAGTGGAACCAGGTTCAGCGTAGCTGTCTGCTAGACTGGCCCAACGGGAAACCCACTTAGGTCCTTCCAGAGCAGAGGGAACCTAGAACAAAAAAAACACAATTTAGTCTAAAACTAAAACTATCAGCAAATAAATAACTCTGAATGTGAATAAATGAATAAAAAAGAATTGAACCAAATGGAATGTCAGTGAAATCAGCTTGGTTTAGGTTTTTCCTCTAGTATTAATGATTCATGATAATATTTGATCCATGCTTTCTTTCATCAGACCTTTTTTTTGGCTTCTTTAAGTCAAGAATTTTCTCATAAACCTAAAAAACTCTATGGCTAAAACTAAAGAAATATCTGCAACTAGTAAATTTACCTGAAAACAAAACTACTTATGTACTTGAAAGGTTAACTCAAACCAAACTGAAAGTTGAAATAAAAATAAAAACTAAACTAATGAACATTCCAACACTACAACTACTACATGTTTATTATAGCCTGAGCTGGTTTAAGAGGTTAAGCATCTGAGGTCTGAGGATGAAGCCCTGAGGAACTTCACAACATGTAGGGCTCACTGAAAAGCAGAGCTAACACAAAATCAAACAAAAACTCAACTACTGTTATGTATGCACTTGTAAAACTAAATGAACCTAAACTCAAACTAAAAAAATGAAACTGAAAGACTTGATAAAAATGAAACTCAACATTTCTAAACTATAGGAATTTGAACAAAACCATTCAATGAAGTATGTGACGGACTTGAATGAGTAAAATAGGCAGGAGAAATAGGGAATAATCATTGTTCATGCAGCAGGTTCAGTACATGCTCCACAGGTGGAGTTTACCTGTATGGGCCCTGAGGGGGGGCCAGAAGGGGGGCCGCTGAGAGCAGCTGGGATAAAGCCATGCAACGGGTCCAGAGCGCTACCGTCACTAGGCAGGTTATCCTGCTCATCCTGTCCTTCATTGATTACAGGCCTATACACTCCTGTGTTCACACCACTGTACTCTGGAGAGTCCAGGACACCAAACACCTGTCAGAGCACAGGGCATGCATGAGGAGGGGGGGGGCGGACCACAAGAACCAGAAGCCACAAGGACAAGAGGTTCATGCACCATCAGATGGGTTAGGGTCACATTTAAACGGTGTAGTGGTAGTGGTTCTGGTCCTGGACTGAAAAACACTTGGGGTCAGGAATTAGGAAATTCTTAATTGCTTTTTGGGATGTATATATTCACAAGACAATTTTCACCAGAGGACTTGAACCCATGATATGGGTACTTCCAAACTTTTACTTTCCAAACTAGACATTTTCTGGTTTTTTTTGTTTTTGTTTTTTTTACGAATTCAGCTACTATTAACACAAAACAAAGACACAGTTGCATAGATTCTGCTCCAGTGTCAGTCCGTAATATGAGAAATCTAATGTGAGAAGAGCTTAGATAGATCGATTCGTGAAATGCTCTTTTTTGTGGCTTTTCTGAGCTGCTTGCCATCGGACACTTGACTTTCCTTCATGTGATACTGGATTAGGTTCAGAAGAGGTCCCCCTTCAGGAAGATGATGATGAAATACAGTTCTTTGACCAGGCTTTCATATCTTCTCCTTCAACATGGTGGATCGATGATTCCATGAGTGAATGTGATTCTCCAGTATCATAGAGACAAACCACAAACCATGAAGAACCCATGTATTCTTCATCAAATGTACTCTACCATCAGATCCAAACTAGCTGATGTGCGTTTCTTGGTCTTATGCTGGGAGGTCATGAAACACAAATCAACTCTACTCACTTTCTGAAACTACTGTATAATCATAAATGTATGAAGAGCAGCTGAAGGAAGTAACTGTCCGAAGACTCTGGTTTTGAGAGTTTATTTACTGCTTCCTGTCTGCTTTGTCCAAATTATAACAGACTGAATAGCATTACAATTATCTTCATGTTTCTAAAACTGTGTAAAATATTGTTCCATCATTCTGAACTAAGTGAATCTAAACAAATAAGGGAACACCTTTTAGTCATAAACTGTGAGTAGATTGTGTAATAATATTAGACTTTTCTTGCAGATTGTACACCTTCAGTAAGATAAACATGCATCGGATTGAAACTTAGAATATTAGAATTTATGCCTTTATTGCTTTTATTATGTAGAAATGTGACAAATGTGATAGGGATCTGTTATGACCACATAGTTTAAGTTGAGGTCCAAGCCTAGTTTTGTGTTTTCTGTTGTCAAGGAGTTTTTAGACTTCAGTAAAAATTTGTGAATGGTCTCAGAAATCTAACACAAAGACCAAAAATGAGATACTGAGCTGCTAAACAAGTAAAAGTGGAGCTTTATCTGTTTATCTGTACTGCATAATTGTCCATTGTGTTGAATATCATTGTATTGCAGAGGTTGTTGCTTTCCAGTATTTGGTCCTTAGAGGTGGACATGCACCTCCCAGTGTCTGTGTGCAGGTGTGACGTACCTGATCAATCATGTTGCGAGCCTCCTCCACCTCTTTGTCCTGGGCTTCCGTCTCGATGGTGTAGGTCCCAGCATCGCTCAGGCTGTCATCCTCCTCGTTCCTCACCGTCCTCTGGGGGCCTCTGGGGTCTCCTCCACGGACACCCAGGGGCATCATGGTGGACACTGGGGGTGCAGAGGTGTGGATGGGGTCTGTGGTCTGACTGGTGGCACTGGGACCCGATGATGCAGGTGTGGAGGACTTGATGGCAGGAGGTTGTAAGGGGGAAGAGGGGTAGGACACTGAGGAAGGGGCTGGGGGTTCTTGAGGGGATGGGATTCTAACATGAGGAGGTGACACCATAACCGGTGGTGCAGACATGGGAGGGGGTGATGTCTTGTCCCGGGTTGGGGAGGAGTCATGAGGACCAGAGTCCTTTAGGAACTCAGCTGCAAACTCCTGAGCCAGCTTTGACTTCTTCCCAACGCTGCCAAACGGTCGGATGATGATGCCTGACGGAAAAAATTGCACATTACAAGATATTTGTGAAAATATAAGTGAAATCATTATTTTATTTTAAGTTTTAATGTTGATTTTTGATCCGGAATGAATGAACTGAAATAATTCATAAAACAAACCAATACCAAGGTGTGACTAACACCAGGTGGAAAAATGACACAACTTAAAATCATTGTAAAAGACACAAAATCAAAACATTTCTGAGTGAAAACATAAGAAAAATCCCTATTGTGATGACAGTTATGGTGAGTTAAGATTATATAGTGATAATGATCATCCTGTCATTTGTCTGCTAGCCCTACCTGAGGAGGATCGGGAGGAGGAGCCTGATGAGGCCGCCTCCCCCTCCGTCTTCTCCCTCTTCAGAGAACTGGACCTTTGGGGGCCAGCATGGCCCTGGCCCTTTAGAGGAACAGTCACCTGCTGGGTGGGAGGGATGTGGCCGTGCACTGATGCCGGCCGCTCACCCCCTTTTCTTCGCTCCAGCTTGGCCTTGAGGGCGGAGTAGGAGTCTGCGTGGGCAGGGTTGTGCGTGAAGGACTGTGATCGCTTCTTTCGGGGGTTGTCATCAAAGAACTCGATGATGAAGGCCTGCTGGGTGAGGTGCTCTGGGGGCCCCTGCTTCGGGGCCTCTGCAGGAGGAGACTGAGGCTGAGGAGGGCTCTGGGACAGGGGCTGCTCGGGGGCAACGGGGGAGGTGTGACCTGCTTTGGGTGGAGAGTACTGCAGTACAGTACTGGGTGGTAGGCAGTGTCCTGACTGGACCGTCTGCTGAGACACATCAGACATCTCAGACTGGACAGAATGGTGGGATTTGCTCCGCCTCCCCTTGAGAACTGGGTCCTCGGAGTCACTCTGGGTCCCATCGTCATGATGGTGACCTGACAACAGAACAAACCATTAGACCTCCTTAAACCAGTGAGTTTGATGAGGATCATAGACATCTGTCAACAGTAACCTGTGGTGATGTCATAGCGCCTAATGTAATTGATTTTACATCAGTAATAAACAATATGACAACGTGTTGAACATAATATAGTATTTGCTGTAAATAGCGTTATGGTCAGTTTACTGCTGAGCAGAGGAGACAACATCATGAAGATCGCCTATCAGGACAGAAGAAAGATGAACACGACAAAGTTCATGACAACCAGAAGAGACATGAAGAAAACTAAAGCTGCACCAATATGGCAACAACTCAGATTTGAAGCTGTTGAAAATAACGTCAAAAAATAGAGAGGAGGGAACATGTAAACCAGGAAAGGTCACAACAAACTGATTGTGTTTCTGCTTTAGTATCTTATATCCAGACTTATGTCCACACTTTATTAGAGCTGTGTCAGTGCTGGAGACAGAGCTGATCCACTTCTGTTGATTCTGATCATTAATTACTGTTTATTGAGGTTTAAATCCAGATTACAGGTCCATTAGCGCCACATAATTGACTGAAGTCTTTGCACTCTCTCTACATTCCACTAAGGATTGTGTGAGGGGTCGACACTGGTACAATCTGGTACTGGTTCAGTTCAGTGTTTGTGTAAATGTAACTGAATGACATTGCACGCTTTTAATGATCAGGTTTGGCTTTTTCGGGATAAACTCTTATTTTCAAACAGTCTGGAATGAGAAAATAAATGTGACACTGCAACACATTTCAAGCAAATTACACATGTTGTTCCTGGTCTGTTTTTAACAATTGATGAAAAAATAGCGGCCTGGCCCTTTAATGACTGTAACCTCTGACCTTTGAGTGTCTTGATGTTCATGGCGAGGTCACTCTTTGTGCTGTAAACATCTTCACATGTCGGACGCCGTCTCATCATACTGACATCACTGTGTACCAGCCAATCAGCCACCTTGCTCTCTGCTGACAATAACTCAGCTGGTGCAGTGGGTGTGGCCTTGGTGGGCGGAGTCTGCTGCTTCCTCTGTCGTGTGGAGAACTTGGTCACATGATCTTTGATTTTGATCTTGCCAGGTGTGCAGTCGTCAAACTCAATAGTGAAGGAGGCGTGGCTCTGGACCACAGGGGGAGTGGGGGTTAGTGGGGAGGCTGGGGCTGGGCCAGGGGGTGGGTCTGTGTCCTTGGTGGGGATCTCGTGAAGCTCCGCCCCTGTGGTTTTGGGCTGGTGGAAGTCTTTGGTGGGGATCTCAAAATAGCTTGGCTCACGGTGGTATGAAGGGAACACAGAATTTTGATCCGACAGAGACCCGGGAAAGTCTGTTTCCACGGTCGGACCATCTTTGTGCACATCTGAGAGAAAACAACATGTCGATTTACACACATACGAGTATACATGTATGAAGTTTGTCTTCAAATACTTTTCAGATTCTGCAAAACAAAACAAGGCTTTAAATCAGGTGCTGACGACAAACTGCTTTAATGGCTTCACCTGAATGAGACTCATCACTGGTCTGGACTTTATTCCCATAATCCTCCTCTCCCCACCAGGATGGCTGACCATACAGAGGAGTGGGACGACACGCTGGGACCTCTGAGACACAAAGACATAGTATGTACATACATGTTACATGTAATCAGACAGGTTTATCCAGTACTGTGATGTGTGTGTGACTTTTATTCATTTTATCTTCTGGTTGTGTTTTTATAAACTACTTGTCCTATTATTGTGTATCTGTTTGATCAGTTTTGGTGTATTTTATGATGTATATCTATATAGTTTTATTAGTTTCATCATATTTTGTATTTTTGCCTATATCTTTGTACAGCACTTTGGCCACTTTGTGTTGTTGTAAAAGTGCTTATAAAAAAACTTGACAATGACCTTTTAATCTGTGATTCTGTTTTTTGTTTTGATTTACAGTATTATTCAACATGATTCTGTTCCTTGTGTCTTCAGAATGTGTACTTCCTGCTATTTGAAGCATTGTTGACAGTAATATTGCAGTACCTTGAGTTTTTGTGCTCTGCGTTTTCTCCGTTCGGTTTCTTTCCTCAGCTTCATTTCGTTTGCTCTCCGTCGCCTTCAGACTCATCTGCAGCTGACTGGTGTATTTCTCATGCTGAAACAACAGGGGGCGCTCACACAGTTCAGTGCATGCAACGAACACAGGCAACAACATATGACACATCACAGTGTCTTCAGCACAGTTCAGACCAAAGATTCAGCATGAGACAATGTTCCATCTACTCACAGAATACTGTTTGTTCTGAACACCTTCCACTTTAAACTAGAGCTGGACAATATATAGTTTGAGCGTCGTCATCACAATGTACGTGTGCACAATAGTCACATCGAAGGTCCTGCAATGTAGGATGCAAATGAACTCAATGTGTTCTCCCCTAATTTCAACCTGGGTACCTGACACACACTACACACAGCGATCCACCAATCACAGTAGTTCTTAATCAGTTTGCTGAAGCAGACCGCACCCCTGCACATGGAGTGAGTCGCTGGTAACAACATTGAAAAATGAGCAACGAACAAGACAAAATCACCGAAAATGAAGACTTGGTGCCAAAAAGAAAAGCAACATCAGTTATCTGGAATTATCTCGGCTACAAGAAGGATGATATTGAAACACGTGTTCTGTATCGACAGTGCTTTCCACCTGTTGCCACAACAAGAGGTAACACAACTAATTTGTCTGACCATTTACATTGGCACCACACAGCTATTATATCCTCCTGAGTATTTTTTCATATCGCAATGTATATCGCAGGGTTTAAAAAATCGCAATGTCAGTTTTTTTCCAATATCGTGCAGCCCTACATCAAACCAATGTGATAAGATTCTTTCCATGACAAAGACTCCACATTGCTGTTCCAGTTGCTAATGTGTGGCATCTTATGCATATTTACCACGGTTACATTTCAAGTGTTAATGAAAGAACAATGAGCTTCTTGATTTTCAATAAACTGAGAGACAAATTCACCAGTAAACAGCTGACAATAAACCACAATGAAACACTACATCTAAACTCTGATGGGTTAGTTCACACAAAACCTTTACCTGAGAATAAAGAATCTAAAACATTTCTGAATCTTTGATCTGAAATGAACTAAAGCGCTCATATGAAAACATCAGATGTACAGACCTTCAGAGCCTCCTCGGGGACTTTGTGCTGACTTTTCTCCAGAACGTAAACATGAGAATGTGAAGACGACTGTTAAGAACAAACACACAAAAAACTGGGAAACAATAAAACATAATAACACTCAATGATGCACAACACAATAAAATACAGTGAGCATGCTCAGTATGAAGGATATCGTATCCGAAGCGGATGATGTCAGACAGTTTGAGGGTTATGTAGGTCTGATCGGGAATCCTCAGGTCGTTTACAAATGTCTGCAGGAAACAAACAAACAAATATCAATTTAACACAACAGTGATGCATTCAAAGGCATGATAGCAGTGATATGTGTACTGTTATTTCCTGTTGTGTCATTGTGATGTTCATATATGAGTGGGTTTGTAGTTGCTTCTTTGTGTGGTTATTGTGTTGTGTTGTGGTCTGACCCCGTTCAGGCTGCCCAGATCTTTCACCAGGTGTTCGTCTGTTGTCGGGTTGTAATTGATGACAGCATGTTGTTTGTCGACGCTGCGAGACTGAAACAAAGACAAACATTCACACTTTAAATCTAAGCAGCAACACAACAACAAACCACATTCACTTCTTTTCATATTTGTGTATATTTGTGGATAAGTAGACCCGGACTTATTAAGCAGAGCAAATTAAATTAATGCCAGGGTCCAGGAAAAGGCCGAAGGTGCGTGCAGATCTATGAACACAAATGGAATCAGTTCATTTTAATCATGACTGAGATGATCGACGGAGAGCAGAACCAATGATCATAGTGTCCAATTGAAGACAGACCTGATGACAGTCCAGGTTCTATCAACATCAAAGACTGTCACTGAATATGACAAACACAAGAGTAGGTTTTATATCTCAGGTAACCGCAACACAGACCAAAGAAGCGTTAATTCTGGAAAACAGATTCTGGAATACAGAATAAGCATCATCAAGTTGATACAAATGCAGAAGGAGGAAGATTTGTTCCTAAGAGTAAATGTAAAAACATGATACAGAGGCAAAGGTTGCAATGACTTCTGACTTCAACAATCCATAATTTGAGGACTTTGTCATTGGTGACTTGAGGACCAGAGTCAACGCAATGTAGAATGTGAACTGTGAAACCTGAACTGCAGAGGCCACAATCCACTGAACAGGAGCAGAGAAAAGAAGGGCTGAAGTTTGGGTGCAGAGGTCCTGGGTCATATTCAGAATGACACATCTCAGCAGTACACAGTCGCAGAAAAAATTATTAGACCATCAAAAGTCATCAAAAACAATGGTTATGCAATCAACCACTAAACTCCTGTGTGTATCATGTGACTAAAACAGACAGAAAAGAAAACATGGAATGCCTGAAAGCACTGTTTTTGGCAGTACAATGCCATAGCTACTGATGTAAGAACTGAAGTGATTTTGGTTATTATCAAGAAAACCATGGAAAATGGATAGATATCAGCTCTGAAATTAAACTATCATGAGCTATTTTGTTGTTATCATTATATTTGTCCAAACAAATGTACTTTTAGTTGTACCAGGCATCAAAATGAACAAGAAACTGAAGAAAACAACGGTGGTCTAATAAATTTTTTTCGCGACTGTATATACAACAAACAGACAGGATGGACAGCAGAACCAATTGCAATGACATATAACAAATAGAAAAGCTACAAACAGGTGCAGCGGTCCAGAAGTGCATCTCCCACTGACCTTTTAAATGACGAGAGTGGAATGAATTAAGTAACTTTTAAGGATCGTTGCAAAGAATTCCAGTCATAAGCAGCAGAAAACTGAGATGATGATTGATCGAGAGTGGTATGGGCTTTGGGAATGAGGAGGTGAATGAATAAGAACTGTATTCACACCTTTCCAAAAAGGAGATGACTGAACAGCGAATCTACCAATGAATCAACCAACCAACCAATAATTCCACCAACCAATCACAGAATGACTCAACCAACTAACCAGTGGATCAACTAACCAGCCAAAGAATCAATCTAGGTCTAACTTTGGACTGTGTATCTTTAGTGAATAAAGACAGTATTTAACACCAAATAGGGTTTGAGGTTGATCAGAGTCTTAGTGAATTTGATCCTGAATTAATATTTAATATTTTACTTTATTAAAATATTTCTTTGTAAATTGAACAGAGAAATATGAACCACAACAGCCTGAGAACTGACATACCTGAACACAAAGGACACGTGAAAACAGTCTGATCAAAACTAATCCATTATGTGGTTGTATGGTCATTGATCAGGTGGTCATGTGACCTGTGAATCAGTCTCACCTGCAGCATCAGCTCACAGTCCTCTCGGCCCACAAAGATCATCTCTTTGGGGAGACGGTGCCGAGTGCCGGAGCTGCTAACCAGGAACCAGGACGTCACACTCATCTTCACTGGCCTGCTGGGAAACCCCAGAGCATCCTGGGAAATGCAGGACACAAAGGAAAAAAAACGGAAGTGAACAACAGGTGAACACCTGAGACACAAATGATCGAAGGTAAAAGCAGAACAGGGGGCAGACATGAATGAGTCCCAGAGGTTTTACAGCAGTTTACAACAGTTTACAGCAGAGACAAAGATCCGCTCTGGTGCAGATGGAGGCTCCAAATGAAAACCCAGAAACACATACTGTTAAACAGGTTTATGGATCTGAGTAAATATCACCACATCAGCCCCTATAAGAAGGAATGAAAGACTAAGGATGTGTACAAAAGTGGTGGAAAAGTCAAACTGCTACTTCAAATTGAGGAAATGTACAGACTATTCACTTTGAAATGTGTATCTTTTCAACTCAGCAAATTTAAACATGTGAAAATACAAAAACATGACTTTAATGCTGTTTTCCATAGCGCGTCTCTCTGATCAGTGTCACTTAATCCAAAGCATCAACAGTGGTGTTTGGGTTTATTTTGTTCCATGTTTTAATCTGGATCTTTAAACCTCAGCCTCCTGTGATTCTATTATAATCACACACGCTGTTACTATATACGATTAGAAAGGCGACTTATTTGTACAGCAAATAAACTGGTGTAAATGCAGCTGGCGCTCTAGGCTATAATACACATGGCTTTAATAAACAGAGTAGAAGAAGAACTGCCAGCCACTGTTTTTATCTAAAATGTTGTATGATCTGTTTATTCACTGATGTGTCTCCTTATCATGACCTGTTGGACCAGACATGTTTCACATTTTATCATAATATCTACAAAATGACACAAACAGCTGATCAGTCACATGACTTAATTGTTCACTATGTTCACAATTTATTTGTTTTAAAACTGTCATTTCCATAAACATCTTCTCATGTAAAAAATGCACATTCAGTGTGTTGATGGAAACACACGTTGTTTGTGCAGAAGCTGAAGAAAGTTTGTTTCATGAACAACAGGTTCTGTTTTTATCCCTTTTTTTCTGAGAAAGACAGAATTTTAGGTCTTAAAGCTGCAGGAGCCAAAATGAAGGGGAAGATGTCAGAATTTGTTCCACTCATTCCTGCTCCTCTCAGTCCAAATAAATGAACCTGACATTGTTACATACTGTTAATGAAAAAGAGAAGACACTTTTCAAAGCATGTTTTAGAGTAGAGCAGTAGACTCACATCTGATAGAATATAATCAGGGATAGGCAAGTACAGCTGTCAGTCATATATTCAACACCCCTCCCTCTCTGAAAACACCTGTGATTAGACAAAACCCAGACGCCACGGGGTAGATTTTCGACCAAAACCTGACTGGGAATTATGGAATTTTTTCTCAGTGATGCTAAAAAAAAGTCATCAAGCACTGCAGCCTTAATTTACCCACAATCCAAAGCAAATTCTAATTTTAAATTGTTTAAAGTTTAATTTAGCTTCAAACCCAGGTGAAATGGGATCTAGTTCAACGTGTATCTACGTAGAAAAGTCCAGAAGCATCATTCTGAAAACCTGACACTTCAATCTAATGAGACCAGACTCCATTTTTAATCTGGATGAACGTCACAGTGTCTAAAACCGGATTCTGGATGCAGACTCTGATTCCTAATATGTTCCTCATGAAATACAACGTCGAACTGGAACAGTTTACACATAATGATGATGAACCAACAGCAGTGGAAGGAGACAAGAAGAACCTCACACCATCAAGAGGCGACTTCCGTTACTATGGCAACAGGTTGACCAGAGGTTTTAAAGGTGATGTGATGTAATATAAATAAATAGTTTTACACATCACTTCAGACTCTGTCACACTTTTCCTACCTTTAATGTGAGAAGTTTGACACATTTCCAAAATGCTCACTTTGTTCCTCATCGTAACATGAACCTTATGTTTAACTAGTAGAACATAGAACCCTGTACTGTCATGGTATCGAATGCAGAAGGTTGATTTTTGCTAAATTGAAATTAACCAGTGCTTCACATAACAACAATCATTTCCAAACTGACAGGTAACTATGTGATAATGGATCCAGATGTGGTTGAACTGGTGCTGGTCACATTCTTACCTCAAGCTGAATGATAAGGATGAAAATATCAGTATAACAAACATATTTATATCAGTCGATGTCGATATTTATCAGGAGAAATGTCAGTGTTATTTCTTTAAGTTCAAAGACTGAGTTTTAATTCTGAGTACAGATGATTATTAAAGGTTAGAAATTGCCTGTAAAAGACACATCAAGATAATAACAGTTGTGAATTTTATGATTTACGACTCATTTGTTTATAATTTTGATGGAAATACATTTTAAAAAAAAACTTCAGTCCAATTTGAGGTTCTTATTCATAAAGATGAAAACATTGGTTTAACTGAAAGCATGATCAAAATAAACTTCAAACACAAAAGATAAGAGTATATTACGATAAATGTAATAATCACAACATAAAAACAAATCATGATAATAATAATGATCCTTTTATGGCCCAAATATAATCCAGTAAAGACTAATCTGAAATCATACATGAAAAAACATCTGGTTTCTTCAACTTTCACTCAAATCAGCCCCTAAACCTAAATACATAAATGATAATTATCCATGTGGATCCTATAAACGGTTCTATGTAACAGGTTTGTCTTTTCATTTACCTGAGAAGAACATGTAACATCACATGAGCAGACACAGTGAAGAATCATTATGAGACAGGAAGTGTCCTTGGAACGGATCAACATCTGCATCACTGAACCGGATCCGTACAGCTCACCTGGACCGGGCCACACCCGGGATAACACACAGACACACACAGACACACACACACACACACACACACACACACACACACACACACACACACACACACACACACACACACACACACACACACGGGATGCTGACAAACCGGAGTGGATGATCTGTCTCATCCCCACGGGCCCCAGACCCTCATCTGCAGGTAGAGGCCGGAGGAGGAGCCGGTACCGGAGGACAGCGGCTCAGAGACGGACAGACGGACGGACGGACAGATGAGCGGACAGACAGATAGATGAGCGGACAGACAGACAGACAGATAGACGGACAGCCCCTCCATCCTTCCTCCATCCATCCTCCCCTCCTCCACGCCCTGCCTCCTCCCTCCTCCAGCTCCTCTTACCTCTTACCTCCAGATGCTGCTGCTCCTCCGCTTCTCTCCGCCGATCGAAACCCGGACTGACGCGCTACGAGGCGGACAAAGCATGAGCTCCGTCCCGGGGCCTGCGGAGCGGAGAACCGTAGATAGCGGACAGGGAGGCTGACGCTGCCGCTGCTGCTGTTATGGCATCTCCGTCTCCTCCTGACGCACCAGCCGCCACCCGCTGCGTCAACGCGCACCGCGGCACCGCGCACACGGCGGATGTTCACCAGTAGCCCTTCAAAATAAAAGCAGCTAGAGTCCAGCCAGTGATTCCAACCTGAAAGAAAGAAATAGTCCCATTCAGAGTTTTAAGAGTTACATTTTAAAATATGTAACTGATGCAGTGTAGCCTATATATACCATGTGGTCATAGTAGATAATTTGTAAATCATGTCTCTGGTTACCCAGATACTAAAATCATTATGGTTTAAATCTGGCCCAAAACTGACATGCCATTTGGCAAAGTTCTGGATGGATGTATGGGCCCTAAATGGCCCAAAATAGGCAAGCCAAAATCAAACCAGAAGGAAGCCAAAATTCACCCAAAACTAATTGCAGACTTCCAAAATATAGTCATAATTGTCCCAGAAAAACCCCAAATCCCCCATAATCCAGCCAAAAAGTAGCCAAAACTGACCCAAAGAGAGGCCAAAAGGAGGAAAAATTCACCCAAAATTTGTGTTGATCATGCTTTTAGAATGAAGCGGAGTTTTCTTCTGGGTAGAAATTCCCGCTCTTTGCGCAGTGTTTTGGCTTCACAGAAATATGCCAAAACACAACCAAAACACATCCATATATGGAATAAGATGTTGCCACTCTTTAGTCAGTCTTCTGGCTTTCCATAAACATGCCATACCATCCCTATACTTGATCCCGCTCTTTGCCCATTCTTTTGGTTTACCAGACATATGCCATAACTCAGCCATATATTGCTGTTGCCTCCATTTCTATTATGGATAACCTTAATCATACCACAGCTAAGCCTAAAGGTTTTCATAATGCCAAAAGAAAGCCAAAAATGCCAAATGTAAGCCATAATACTGCCAAAATATTTGCAATCTGGGTAGGCTTTAAAGAAACAACACTATAAGTACAAAAATAGTATATCAAAACGTTAAAATCAACAGAGACTAAACACTGACAAAATACACACATGACACAGGTCTGGAAACAGTCAAACAACACTTCAAGTAAAAAAAATAAAATAAAATAAAGAACAACATGAGTTTAATGATAATTTAGATTAATACTAGATATGATTTAGTTCACAGATTCATTGTTGAAAACGTTTATGCATCAACTAATATAGCTTAATTCCAATGGGTAAGGTATTCTGGATCAAAGGACATTTAACTGAGAAGGAAGCCTGACCAAATGTTGTTTTGCATTTTGCTGGTTTGCATTCCCATAATTTTATAATATATTAATTTAAAAAAAAATCAACTGAGACAAGCTAAAACACAATTTAATACTCACTACAGATGATATGACAAATACACAGTGAGTCATATGTTTAATTTTTTAACTACCTGGTATTCCTCTCCATAATAATCCATAAATTTCAAGTAAATATCATAGTATATAAACACAGAAACTTTGTCTCTAAGTTCAGCCCTGGTTTAACATGCAGTCCTGTATTTTCCAGGGATGTTGTATTTTGACTAAAAGCTTCAAAGGTGTTTCTAAAATGTTGTAGTGATTTAACTGACGTGAACATCCTGCCTCTGTCAGTTGAACACCATCATCTGATTTTGGTTCTTGTATTTGTTAAGAAAAGGTAAAGCAGCTCAACTAACTGTGTCACTGAATCTGGAAAAATGTTACTTTAGATTTTCTGTCTCTAGATTTGACTTCAGTTTGACTGAGAAGCTGCTCTTTATCTTTTCATGGAGTGAAAACGTGGAACTGTTCTACTTCTCCGGTGCTTTTATTGTGAAGGCCAGCAAGTTTCCGGTAAGATCCTGGTGACGGATTTAACGGATTTAAAGGATCATCAGCTGATGAACCTGCAGCGGGTCGAACTGGACCAACACCGAGAAAACACGAGAACGAACTGAGTCTGACGCGAGTCAAAAACCAGCAACAAAAACAGATTATTATTGTTATTATTAATATTATTATCAAAATTATTTGATTTTATCCTGTGGCGTCACGTGATCCTGGTGAAGGAGTGGTGGGCCTGGTTTAGGATGACGTCATCAGATCGTTCGCGGTTTCACTTATTATTAAGTGATCAATAACCGATCCCTTATTACTGTAACATTAGATTTGATGTGATTTTTGTATGTATATATATATATATATACACACATACATACATATATTTTTTTTATATATTTTTTTTAATCTATTGATGATTATATTATTGTATCTATCAAATAAAATCTAAAAAAAAGAAAGATTTTTTCTTGATTTTGTTGCTTGAAAAAAACAACATAAAGTTTATAAACCATTATTATTCAAATCATAATTTATTTTACACAACTTAATAAACTGGAAACAGATGAACACTTATTAAGCAGATGTAAATGTCTTCAAAAAAACTTATCCAGATGAGCTAGAATTCTTTAAGATGTTAAGAGTTTATTTAAAAATGAATGAAGGTATAACAAGCAAGTTAAAATCTATTATTAATTAATTTTATGCAAATAAATCATTTTGGTCACATTTAATACATTTGATCCAATTCTTTTAAATGCTTTTGAATTAATATTAAATTTTCTCTCCATAGACGTGACATGAAAATTTTTTATTTATTTTTACAGATAATGACAACTTTATTATACAACAGTTTGATTCTTAGAGTCGAAAAAACACAAATCAACACATGAATAACTATTAAATCAGTGCATGAAGACAGAAGAGAACATCAGCTGTTTTAAAATCATTAAAAACATCCTGGTGCATGAATGCATCACTTACACAACACTCACACAATACAACACTATATTTCTACCTCTGAACATTTGCATAGGTTTTTTTTCCCACTAAACTGAACTGATCTGTTTCTCTGCATTGGTCTGATGAGGATGGGGTGAAGGATTCATTAACACAGTGTGTAATTAGATGCTGATGAACCACTATTTACACAGGAAGTGGTCGTTAAATGAACTCAGAGGAGGAGATGTTTGTTTCAGTGTCGACTCAAACATCTGGTTTCACTGGTTTGAGTACTGAACCAGGTGGTTTTAGGACAAAAAGTCTTATCATTTGTTGCCCTGGTCATTTTCTAATCAATACAACTTTGAAACTAGCAGCTGTTGATTAATGATTAATTTGTCTAAGAAAAGTGTTTAACAAATGATAATAAGCTGCTCTGATTCAGACCAGACCTTATTTATTTATACCCAAACCGCCTGTTGCTGACTCTTATGTGGACCATTTGGGTTCAGAGTCTGGTTCATGGGATGTGTATTCTTTTAACGTGGTGTTTTCTCACAGGCACATGTTCTACCAAAATGGCACCCAATGATCTAAACAACCCAGAGAACTTTGACCCCTGGTCTAGAACCATAATTGACTGAACCAGACCTGAAACTGAGCCAGAATGGGAAGAGGTCTCATGAGATGTGGAGCTGGTTCTGGGCATGCCAAACTCATCACTGTGTTTTAAAATGAAAACAATCTCTGTTTTTAAAAACTTTCAGAAATAACCTGTGTACATTTTAACACATCTGACACATACATCACATGATCAGGAGGCCACCACTGCCGTTGGAGACGAGGTGATCACAAATTGCTGAAATGTAGTTGGTATTAGGATAAAGAGCAGGATATAAGTGGAACATGACAGAATCAGCTGTGGTTTAGGATCGGAGTGAACTAACAGCTGGTGTTGAGGATGATGTGTCACATGACAGGTTTGATCCAATCAGAGCACAGAGGGTGAGGGTTTCTGTGTCATCGTTTCGTGCTCAGGTAAAACCTCAGTTTGACTAAACAATCCGACCTTTTCGGTTTCACTTAAGATAGTCAGTCAACACAGTGTTAATTGCCTGAGTTTCAGAGTCAGTTTGTTGCCATGGTAACAGCGCCACCTCCTCCTGCCATCACCTGCAAAAAAAAAAAACCAAAAAACACAGAAGAGATAAAAAAAAATCAGGAAACTGGATTGGAAGGGTTTAAGGCTTATTCATATTGAGTTCAGGTGCTGCACCTGAAGTAGAACAGATTCTGAATCTCCGGTTTCAGCCCGTCATCACAAAAAAAAAAAAAAATGCATCAGACATACCCCGTATCAGGGTATGACTGGTCTGGTATTGTAGATCGGTTTGAATGGGACCAAAAACAGGCTGATGGGTAGGTTAGCAAAGGCTTACCTCAATGTGTGATGCAGGTTTTCTTGATTTTGGTTTGTTTGGTTCCAAAAAGGCCACTGGCTCCTGGACATAGAAACACAGTCTGATCGGTCGGTTTCAGACACATCATAAACTGATTCATATGTTCAAGTTTTTATCTTTAAAACATATCTAAGTACCATACCTGCTGAACCAGGGTTGGAAGTCTTCTCTGGGCTGGGATTAGGACTTTGTCTGAATGCTGAGGGTTCAGAGTCAATCACCTCAAACTCTGACTCACTGTGGTCTGTGCTTAACTCTGGACTGGTTTTGGGGTCAGATTGGAGACCTGAGTCCATGGCAGGGTCCTGGATTCTGGCCTGGTTTTCATCAGGCTTAGAAGTCTCAGGTCGTTCTGGTGTGTGGTCTGTCCCTGCAACATTTGA
This sequence comes from Sphaeramia orbicularis, assembly GCF_902148855.1. NCBI lineage: Eukaryota > Metazoa > Chordata > Actinopteri > Kurtiformes > Apogonidae > Sphaeramia > Sphaeramia orbicularis. The sequence continues at coordinate 42,457,157 of NC_043979.1, read as the reverse complement.
TGGCTGTCCAGGTCCAGGTTCAGGTACGTCCACAGCCATGGACCTCCTCACAGGGGGATCTGAGGACAGCAGGTCAAAGGTCACTGCTCCAGATTTCAGTCAGCTACAACTTCAACCCATGGTTCACAACTGCAGGTCTGGAGCTTCTCAGTGGGTCCACTGAGATCACAGGAGATCATGGAGGTTTTCCTGCTCTGAGTTTGTGAAGTATACCAATGGAACCATAAAAGGTCCATAAATGAAACTACTATGGCTGATTTCTCTGACCATCAGTGACATGCAGCAGAGTCAAACATTTATACCACATTCACTTTGCAGGTAAAAGTGGACCAAATCTGACTTTTTTGCCCATATGTGACCCATATAAGACTTGTTTTTATAACAGTCTGAACAGCACAAATCAGATTTTTTTCAATCAGACCTATATGTTCATATGTAGTCATGAATCAGATCTATATCTGATGTTTTGCAATGTGACTTCAGTCTGAACGGTTTTGTCGCATTCTATCTGACTTTTACATCATTGAAACACAACAGACATCACAATTCTGTGCTGGTGGCAGTGGGACGCAAGATCCATATTTACTTTGTACTCAATAAACACAGTGTGCAGTGTGTGATGTAACGTCTTCTTTTGCTCATGCAGGTTACTTCAGCTACTGTTCACATGAGTTTGATGGCAGCCGCATTAAAATTATAATGTGAACAACCACATAAAAAAAAAAAAAAAAAGAAAAAAAAAAAAAGAAAATCAGATTTAAGCAAAAAATCTGAATTAGGATCAAGACCTGCAGTGTGAACGTAGCGTTAGACTTAACATGGTTCCTGGGTCATGTGGTCCAGCTCTATTTTAAGTTTTATCTGGACTCTTTACTTGTAATGAGTCACTGTGAATCAAACACATACGCTCAGATGCTGTCCCGGACTGGAGTCCACCTTGAACACTGTCTTGGACTGTGCTGTCCCGGGTCCTCCCAGCAGGGGGCAGGCTGCCCCTATCAGCTCTGGGCCGGGTCTTCTTCAGTTTGTAGCCCTTCCGGATCTCAGCCAACAGATTGTCGATGATGCAGCCCTCATCCTGGGGGGAAACATCCTTCCTTGCTGAGGATGGACAGTGACTGGTCAGTCAGACTCTGACAATGTGTGTGTTTTCAAGGTCTCTACCTTATACATAATTCTGCTCACTTTACATTTAGACTGTATGTGAATCAGGTCTGAATCATGTGGTGGTGTTTTAGGATGGATTTAAGATGTCCAAGGTGATGTTAAGGTGGTTTGACATAATCAGACATCACTCACTGATCTTGTCTCCTTCGTGTTGTTTCCTCTCTTCCTCCAGACGCTTCCTCCTCTTCTCCTGCTCCCTACGACTCACATTCTCCTGAAGGACAACATCACCACCACTGTCATCATCAACATCATAAACATCATCATCATTAGTAATATGGTCTTGGTTATATGAGGACATCTGGTGTTAAAGGGTATATATTTACCCTGGTGGAAACAGTCATATATTTGACCATTTGCCCCTAAAAACTAATTGCAACCTTATATCAGGTAAAACTGAGACCGACCAAAAATGCCAACAGATCAACGGATCCTTTGCAGGAACGATATCCAGGAAATGTTTAACTGTCCTTTAGATACAAAACTACTGGGTTGGACTTAAGAAGATCATGGTTTAGGTTATAAACAACACATTTGAATATGTTAAAGTTCTACACCAAGGGTGTCAAACATGCTGCCAAAGGGTCCAACCTGGCCCACTGAATGAATATGCGAGGTGCAAAAATTACACTAACGATATGAACAGTCAAGAATGTCAAAATCATTTGAGTTCAGGGGCTACACACAGACCAATTTGATCTCAAGTGGATCAAACAGGTAAAAATAGTCAAATTTTGAAGTATAATAATAGCGTAATAACCTATAAATAATGATAACTCCAAATTGTTCTCTTTCTCTAAAGTTTACATTTACAACTATCCTTTTATAAAAAATGTGAGTAATATAAACCATGAACTTGAATTTTCCCCTCTTACTTTTCAAAAAAGTAAAAGTGCAATTTTAACAATATTACACCTCAGCTTCTCATTTACACATATGCATTACAACTTACAGATCACAGTGGATCTACAAATGCATAAAACATTTTAGTAACAGGAATAATATTATCAAAATTGGATTTTTACTTTTTCGAACTGAAACAAACAGAGAAATTTGTAGTTATTATTTTACTGGTCCGGCCCACTTGAGATCAAATTGAGCTGTATGTGGCTCCTGGACTAAAATGAGTTTGACACCCCTGCTCCCGTATAAAGTGCGTAGGACATTAGCACAGATGTTCTCCAGACCTTGACAGCTTTGATGAACAGGTTCCTGAAGGTCCTGATGGTGCTGAAGAGCTCATCCAGGCTGAAACTGCTGGGGTCCTCACACAGGTAGGTGCTCAGCTCAGTCCGATGATCCTCCACTATCATCAGCAGGCCCTGCAGCTGCTCAAAGGCTGCCACACTCTCCTGAACACCACAGAAGAGCAGCACACCTCAGTTACTTGTCAACGTCTAGCCCCACCCTCGTAGCCACCAACACCTTCCCTGTACCTGAATGGGGGCTAGGTACTGCTCCCTCAGGTCCTCAGGTCCGCTGCAGAACTTAGTCTCAGATGCCTTCAGCTGTTTCATCAGAGAATTCGCTTCACTCTGAATCGCCTCTACGTTCAACCTGCAGATACGGTTACATGTTCTACACAACATGTATCTCATCATGACATATATTCAAATGTTCCTCTCATTACCCAGCAGCCTTGTCACAGATCTCAAAATCATCTGGCAGGAGCAGCAGATCTGGGTGGTTTGTTTCCACTTCCTGAAAACCACAAAAAAACAAATGAAAGTTGACTTAAAGGAAAATCTGCTCAATAGAACAGTAAGTGGAATTTTCAGATCCCTATGAGGACCAGTGTGAGGACCAGGAGACCAGTACAGCCTGACCTCCAGTATGTGGTGCAGCAGGGTGATTCTGGACTTGTTGGCTTTGGTTTCAGTCAGTTTGAGCAGAGTGCTGAGTTTAAAACCCTCTGCATTTCCAGTGTGAGTCCCCTGACAAACAGAACAGGTATTTTACAATCCACAGAAGTCATGATAATCAGGGTCTGATGTGTTTCATCTGTTTACTTCTCCATTTTTCTTACATAGTTCAGAAAGTTTCCGACGTCCAAGATTATTTTACAGAATCTGGGCAGTCGAGTACTCTCCCTTACACCTGGAAATGCAAGAAATCCGATGTCACACACAAGACTGGAGTCTAACTCAAAGTGTGGGCAGTGAAGTGAGGAGTGTAAATGTGAGTGGATGTGGTCTAAGGTCCAGTTCAGACCTGCATTAACATGCCCTGACAGATCGGATCTAGTTCAGCTCACGATCAGAAGTTGTCTGGCTCACTGTGCGCTTTGAGTATGCATTCATAGAAAAGCGCTATATAAATCAAATCCATTATTATTATTATTATTATTATTATTATTATTATTATTATTATTATTAAATGTATACACACTTTAACTCCAGGTGTAAATGGGTCAGTGTGTGTCTGTGGTTGTGTTATTGTGTTGTGTATCGGCGTTACTGACTGCAACAGGCTCGGTCCAACAGCTCAGCCTTCGGTTTCAGGTTCTGCAGGACTGAACTGCTCTCCTCAATCAGCAGCATGGACTGGATCCTCAGAGAGTAACTGAAACACAACGTGACACATAGATGACTCTGCTCACATGGGAAGACAACAGCTGTGGGTCAGTCTCCTTTTCTTACGAGGGGACATCAAGCAGAAGCAGGTAAAATCGGTCCACTGAAGACAACTTGTCCCAGTCTGACTGGTGGGCCTTCAGGTTCTCCACCTGAGGGACAGATAAGACATACAGGTAAAACAGACAGGGTAGGAGGTGACATATGACGGATGTTTGTGTCACCACGACCTCTGACCTCATGTTTCTCAGGCAACAGTTTGATGAGCTGTTTCAGAACCTCCACATCAAACTTCGATCTATCTCCCATCCGGATCAGAGACACAAAGTCCTCATGGGAACTAAAGGAAGGACAAACAGACAGGTGAGAAAAGATAGAGACAGGTACAGATTTGTCCAGTTTCAGGTCCAGGTTCAGGTTAAAACAGATCAAGGAACATGTGGACCTTCATGACATTTGATGATGTTCTGCTCATATTTTGAAAAAAACAAACAAACAAACAAACAAACATTTTTGTACATTTTATGAAGCTCTGAACTCTATAATATGACTTTTACGGTCATGTTGAGCGCAGTTCTGTTAAACATGTCTATTATCTACTCTTCTTCAATCTATGAGGAAGAGGGTTTACAATAAACCCTGTACAGACTTGAAGACTGTAGAAAATATCACCATTTGAACTGCTTCAGGAAGATGTTGAGGTTCAGGCTTTTCTTTGCATCGATGAAGGAGATCTGTGGATGCAGACAGAAGTCATTAGAGCTCTGCACTAATTGAAAAAAAATAAAATAAAAAAAATAACAACCAATCAGAGAGAGGGTACCTCTTTCGGCTGTGCCACAGCTTTGGTTCTGGTTTTGGTTTCGGTTGGTGGAAGACTGAAGAGCTGCTCAATGCTGCAGTAATTCGGTTCCACTGAGTCTGAGGACGCCGACGTCCACAGAGAGTTCTGGGCTGAGGACGGACAGACAAATTGTACAAAGGATAAAGGTTGCTATCTTGAGACCCAAAACATGAATGCAGTGTCTCTTCTGGACTTAAACTTACAAAACTATATGATGAAACAACTAAAGTACATGTAAAAATACAACAAACCATAAAAATTCAAATACATATTAAATGTATTTCATTATAAAAGTATGTCTTGTAGAATCTCTGAAAGAACACATACAGAAAAATGACAATTAGAGTCTCAAAAACTACTCTTTGACTCATGGCCTACAGGTCATGGTGATAAAAAAAAAAAAATATGGTAAAATAACTGAAACTGAGCAACTGCACATCACAGAGGTTCTCATGGAGCTAGAGTTTGATAATAATTAAGTAAAATTTGTTTTCGTAGAAAGTGGCTGTGTAGACTTTGAATATTGTTTGGATTTTACCATCTAATAATGCACTGTCATGTTCCGAGTTGTCTTTGAATGAAAGACATCCCCTTGGCCCAGTCACAAATGCTGATGTGTGTTATGTTTATGACCTCTGGTCCAGGTTTGTAAAGATCATATTAAACCCTCACACTCACCTGTCACGAGTCTGGACGGGAGTTTCTGCCAGTTCAACTTTTTCATGCGGAGGGTGGGGCAGGGGCCAAGGCTCACTAAGTGGGCAGGGTTGTAATATGACCTGCCCAGACCCTGAACCACCTGGGCTACAATGACGTCACCAGGCGGAGGTGGTGGAGGAGGTGGAGCCCCACAACCAGGTAAAGAAGGTGGAGGGGGAGGAGCTGTTGAACCAGGTAAAGGAGGTGGAGGGGGAGGACTTCCAAAACCAAGTAATGGAGGGGGAGGGGGAGGAGCCACTGAACCAGGTATAGGTGGAGGAGGAGGAGGGGGTGGAGCTGCTGAACCAGGTAATGGAGGGGGAGGAGCCAATGAAGCAGGTAAAGGTGGGGCTGGAGGAGGGAGAGGGGGTGGAGCAGCTGAAGTAGGTAAAGGTGAGGAAGGTGGAGGAGCAGCTGAAGTGGCATTGGTATCATCATCTTTGGGAAGCACCTCTGATAGGATGGCAGAACTCTCTGTCAGCCGAGTCTGGACCGCCCTGTCTACAGTTCGGATCTTGTGATTGGCTGAGAATGTCTTTTGTGGGAGGAGTCTCTCCAACAGACAATCAGCAGAATCTAACCCAGCTACAAAGGGAGAGAGAAGGATCAGAGTGGAGTCATGATCACCTGTCAGGTATGTTTGAGGAGGCAAAAGTACAGATGGACTTACTATCCTGAGCTAGTAGAGTGGCTCGGTCCGCCAGCAGCTCCAGAGCCAACCAGACCTCCGTATGGTCTGGATCCACCAACAGCAACGCCTGTAGGATGGAAAGAAGCTGGACTGAGGATGGACAGCTGCTCACCTGGAAGAGGACGAAAACGGAGACATTGGAAGTTCAATGTCATTAAGGTGGTGGAGCTTTTGCAGATGGAGGCGGTGCTGGTGTGTTTAACACTTTCAGTGCCATGGGCCGATTAAATCGGCTTTACGAAAACAACCTGTAAAGTGCCATGGGCCGATCAGATCGGCATTGGAGAACACGCCACATTTGTGTACAAACAAACCATCCACCCCCATTTCTTTCTCACATTTCGATGACGTTCTTTCTGTGTCCCCCTTTTGAGACCAAGCAGACGGGAGTTTGAGGTCATGCGACCGAATAATATTTTTATATCTTTTTAATGTTTCTTATTCTCCGGTGTTTCATTAGAGGGAGCCCTCCATGCCGGGGGGTGGCTGTGGACTCCGAGGGCTGTGGCGCCTTCTCTCACTGGGGTCCGCTCCTTTCTGGTGGGTGGGGGTCCCAGTTGGCCCTCTCCCACTAGTTGGGATGCGGGGCTGTGTTGCTGGTGCCTGGTCGCCGGGGTCGGCGGCTGCATCCTGGCGCGGATGGCTCCCTGAGACAGCGCCTCCTAAATTGATGTTTTACTTTTACTTGTACATTTTTGTTCTGGTCTACCCGTGCTAAGTCAGTCTTCTTAAGTATGTGTGAGCTTGTGGGTTTGCATGTATATATGTGTGTGTGTGTGTGTGTGTGTGTGTGTGTGCGGGTGAGTGGGTGGGTGTGGGTGGGGGGCGGTACTGATTTTTAAACTGATATGTAAAGCACTTTGTGTTACAGTTTTTAATGTATGAAAAGTGCTATATAAATAAAGATTATTATTATTATTATAAATTATGCAAATTACGATCAATAATGAATCGACTGCGTCCGGTGCATTTTGAATCTAATCAGCAATCGGTCGGATGTTACCGAGCGGTTTCCTGCAGGATTCTTCAAATATTATAAAAACGACGCGAAATACTGAAAAACGGCCAAATTCTGTGGCACTTTTAAGGCTTATTAGCCCCTTAACTGTCTGGCACTTAAAGAGTTAAGGTGTTGTTTTTATGGTGGAAGTGTTACCTTGGTGAACAGTGAGGTGAAAACCTGCTGATGGTTGCTCATGTCAAGTCCTCCGTATAGTTTCTCCATCTCGTCCTCGTCCTCTGCCAGCGAGTCCTCAAAGGCATCACACTGGATGTTCACGTCTTCATCCTCCGTTTCCCTGGAGACACACATGGTGAGGTCACAGCAAGATGACACAGTGTTATTATGGATGATCAGAGTGTGGTTGGACACGGGTACCTCAGTTTGGGCAGCAGGTCCAGCAACTGTAGTCCTGAAAAAAACAAAACAAAAAAACTACACATTTAATTCATATATTTTCATGGTGACATCATAAAGTTCTGGAGCTTCTACAAACACCTCCTCTCGGTTTAGTTTAGTCATGATGCTAATCAGGGTTTGGTACCAATAAACTCCTGCCGCAGACGACTCCTCTTCCTCAGGTCTTCATGTCCAAACACAAGGACGTTGATGACGCTCATCAGTGTCATGATGTAGGGAACGTTGTCGGTGTTGTGGAGCTCATTCATGATGACACTGAAGCGATACTGCTGCTTCTTCACACTCTGGACAAAACACAACATACAGACTTTTAATTGATTGACATCAGTTTCTGAGTATTAGGTTTATATTTCAGCAGAAGTCTCACTGGTTCAGATGGGGAGAAGGTATTTAAGGGTTTTTTTTCATCTTCAACTTCTGTGGTCCCCAGCGATAACATTTATTTATGACTACATATCCCATCAGCCAACACTCAGCTGAATCTTCCAACTCTGATTGGCCCTCTGCTCTTTCTTCTAGACCATCAGTTGCAATCAATGTAATTATTCAATTTAACTTTATTCTTTTAAGTTATTCTAAAGTTGATCAGTGATACAAAACTTTAATGGTTAAAAAACTGTAAAATACAGAATTTGAAGAGATAAAATTCAACACAAGGAATAAGCAGAGGTAACATTTTATTGACTCTTTAACTGTACTATTGTCACTTCTTTTTGATAGATTTGAATAATGAACAAATCAGTTCTATATTTGTGTAATATAATTAACAAACTGTAACTGAAACAATGTACAAACTGTGAAATTTTGACAGTAATGTAAAATACAAAAAAACAAAAAAAAACAAACCAAAACAATTATTTACTGTTGAAGAAAATATGTCAAATGTATCAAATTAAAGCTGCATGAAGACCAAGTCAAAGGGGGATAAATATTACAGCAATATTTTTACAACACGACTGAAAGCTTGGGGGGGGGGGTAATCAAACCCAAATGGTGAACTTCTTGTTGGGTTCAGGGTTTTTGTGCATCTGGACCTGATTCATGTTTCCACCAAATCTGGTTAATCTCTGTTAAACCTCAAGCAGGGTTTGAATATGGGGAAGTTTCCAGGAGGCAACATTTATAATTGTAACTGACCACGAAGAAGAGGTTAAAAAAACACACACACACAAATAAGCGACATTTGCATCATTTTCATCTTGTTGAATGAGAACTCAGATTTTCTTTGTTTTTGTAACATTACATCAAAATAAACAAAAGGAACGTATTAATCACTAAATCATGTTTCATGCCCAAAAACCTGCCTTTAGACTTAAATTAATGATTTGAACATTAATCCTTGTCAAAACTGATGGATATTTTCATCAAAAGAACAGCTCTGATCAAATCAGCTTTGTGGTAGTGCTCTAGCAGGTGCGTGGCCCGATGTCCCTAATCATCGAACTCCGTTTCGTTTGATGTACTTTGTACTGTCAAATGACAATAAAGGCAATTCTATTTTAGTCTTCTATTCTATTCTAACTTTTGGTGATTATGATTAAATTCTTTTTCACACACAAACTCTTCCAAACACAAACTTTGACTCAGGACAAAGCTCCTGATCTGATGTTCAATTAGTATTTGGTTCAACAGGGTTAAATTCCACTGTTGTTGTTACCCAGCATCCTCTGCTCAGCTGATTTACATCTGCAGCGTGTTGATCATTTTTTCAGACAGTCGTGTCTTTGTGTGAGTGGATGGCTGACACGGCGTTCTGGACAGTTTCCCATCATGCCTCAGGAACAGGCAGGTTTGGGCAAAGTCGCTTTGAGAAACAGAACGCAGTGTTTGATTTCAGTCGCACCTGGAGTTTAAACACTGATAAACAACACAAAGACCTGATGCAGGATCTCAGTGCAGGTTTGATAAGGTTTCCGTTCGACATGAGTTAATGGAAATGTTTCACATCCAGAGTTGGATCAACTCCTACTGGTTCTGCAGAACTTCTGCTCATATCTGAGCTACTTCTGCTTCATTTGTTCATCACTGCAGCTCATCCTCAGGTCTCTCACTGATTGGATTCTTATTAAGGTTCAGGTGCAGCAGCCAAACCATTTGACCTCCCACGCCAAAGTCACGTAAAAATCAATGTCAAAGCATCAAAACTCAACAGAGTCAATCTAGTCAGAACTGATGGAAGGAGCTGGTCTTCAGATCACCTGATCAACTTTTGTTTTTCGGTTTTAGTTTTTTAGTTTTAGATATTCTTCCAATATATATATATATATATATATATATGATACACTAAATCGTATATTTCATAGTGAAAAACATACAATTGTGTTGAACTACTTCCAGATGTTACAGCCAAGTTAGAAATCGAACAGCACCCCAGGCATCTGAAAATCACCAAAAACCTCTGGGATTCTCTCGAACCCTCTGATGGAGATAAAACAAACTGTCGTGTGTGGGCAGGGCTAAAGGTATCAGGTGGGTGTAAGTGGGACTAAAAGTATCAGGTGTGTGGGCAAAGGAAAGGGTATTGGTACCTTATAATGGTCAAGGGCGTCCAGAGCCAGACGGTGTCCCTGAAGATCAAACAAAGCAACAGCTGCCAGAATCTCAAACACCTGCATCTTCACCATAACATTGGACGTGTCCAGAGCTAAAGACACACAGACAGACGGGTGAGACAAGTAAGCAGACAGGTGGACAGACATACAGGCGACTAGGTGACCTCTGACCCTGCGTCAGCGTCCTGACATAGCCCTTGTTGTCCAGGATGAAATGCAGTCCAGCAGAAGAGTTCAGAACAGCTCGGATGGCGCCGACGCAAGTGAGCTGCAGCAGAGCGTCTGCGATCCGAGAGCAGCCGCGACCTGACAGGCGCTCCAACGCCTCCATCAGCAGGTCCAGACCCCGCAGCTCCAGGAACTGAACCATCCACACCTGGTCGCTGTTTTCCAGACGCCGCCGCAGCCCTGAGTAGTTCATGACAGTGGGAACCTGTATGGACAGACGCAGATGTAAAGACCAGTGAGTCGTTTTCCCAAAGACGCTGGTGCTGGTGCTGACGTACCTGAAGGAGGCGGATGCAGAGCTCGGGGTCAGCATTCTCCAGGTTCGCCTCAAGACTGGCATCCGGGTCGTGGGCAAGATTATTGGTCAGATGCTCCTTCAAGTTACCCCACATGGTTTTAGCTGCCATGGCTACAATAAGGTGCAAATACACAGTTTAATATCCAATCATCAACCTTTTCAAAATAAAACTCCAGATTTAACTCTGTCAAAATAAAGGTTGGCTGAAAAGTCAGAACTGCTGACATCACTATTAAAAGTTTCAGATGATTTTGTGTTGCATTTATGTTTGTTTGACCTGATCATACATGACCTTTAGTGACTCAAAGTCAGCTAAACATCACAGGTTCAAGTGAGTTTTCTGTTTTCAGAGGAAGTGAAGAGCTGACAGTGCAGAGTGTGCAATTATGATCAGCAGGAAAATGACAATTAAATTACTTGTTGTCAGCAGATAATCACCATCATGTCACTGTGTGTGTTGTTTGTCTTAAAATATGTCTTTCAATTAATTTTGGTCAGTTAGAAATCACAAAAAGTCCAAAAGCGTAAACGTCTGAATGTGGTGGTGAAGTGTTATGTCTAGTTGTTCCAGTGTGGACTGAAAAGAGCGTCGGACTCCCACCTGTTGATCATACTGTATAAAGGCAGTGTAGTGGTATGGGCAGGGCTGCAGAGATGATGGGCGGGGTCTGTTTGTCAGGTACGTAGAGGTGTGGGTGGTTGATGTGTATCTGTAAGGTGTGTGAGCTCAGATGTGATGACAGATTTCAGGTGGAAACATTTCTTTAAACCAGAAGTGAGATGAAGCAATTCTGCAGCTTTAACCTCAACTGTATAGATGATCAGATTCAGCAACTAAAAGTACCACGACACACTGAAAACGGTATATGTAAAAGTATTAATACGCACTGAAAATACTGCGGTAGTCTACATATATATATACAATAAAAAAACTGCACTACAAATAAAAGTATGAATACACAGTGCAAAAATACTATACTACATATAAAAGTACTCAGGTACACACTGAAAATACTGGAGTGTGACCAAAAGTACTAATACTCTTAAGATACTGCACTACATATAAAAGTACTTAGGTTTAAATTGAAAACAACAGTACAAGTAAAAGGCATAAAACACACTGTTAAAACATCACATTACATATAAAATGAACTCAGGTATACATTGAAAATACAAGTATAAGTACAATATAAGTAAAAACTGTGTTTCCTCATAAATCCACGACATATACCGTTTCTTCTTTTTGTGTTTCTCGCAGTGATTGTTTCACAACATGTCGTTGCTCAACAGCTGAAATTAAAATCTGATTTTTCAGGCTGACATTCTGTTTATCCGCAGGCGCTGTTTTTTCCCACCATGACACGCCCTGACGATGGAGCCATGCCCATTACCAAACATACCAGACTCAGCTCGAAACTGTCCAAATTTAAAAATAATCTACAGTTTATACAAAATACTCCGAATAGCTGACCACCACTGGCATATGCTGTATTTTCTAAGGATTACTCTGGTAAATTCGGCGCAGAAATAACCCATAAAATCAGTTCACAGCTTTAATTTCACATATTTTTCTGTCAACTCACATTAAGTCGTCGTTGCCATCTGCCTGTTGAAGCATGTTTCTTTTGGTAGTGTTAAAAACGGACAATAAGAGGAAAACACAGACTTCTAGGTTGAATATAAAAATTTTACCGGAGCCGAAAATGTTTATTTGATCATAGACTCCTGTTTAGCTTGAATTCTTAACTGACGGTGCGAGATGAATTTTTCCTTGACAATTTAGCTTAAAAACATCCATTTTTTAAGTAGGTTTGGTGGTGTAGAATTAAACAAATACAACTTCTGATAAAAGTAAACTTTAAACCTCAGCGGAACAGGCAGATTCGTTTCTCAGAACATAACTTATTCTTACCGTGCCCACAGAATGGGGTTCCTCCCAAAGACGGATTATTAATCGATTATTGATATTGATCCGCGTCTCTGATGGCAGGAAGTTCAACTGTCGTAAATCCCAAATGACCGCAGTCCTCACGCCCGTTCACCACTTGTGGGCGGGGTCAGAGGTCACCGCCTCTGTGCGTGCACGTGCGCATTCCTTCAGTGAAAGTTTTTTGTTTGTTTGTTTGTTTTAATCGACAAGGTTATGAATAAAACACAATCTACAAACAAATAGAAACATCAGAAATATACATTAAAATAAGTTCATGTTCAGGAGAAACTGAAGAAATCTGACAATGAATGTGGTGTGTCTTCAAAAAAACATATTTATTAAATTATCAGTTTTTCGGTTGTTAAACATTCAAAAAGAACTCGGACTCAGTTTCCAACATCATTAATAATATTTAGTGTTTACAGAGATAAAACATTCAAGTCAATGATTCAACTTCTTTTCTACAGAGAAAGCAAAACAAACACAGGATCTCAAATAATTTCATGGATAATATCAATCAGATTTATATAGAGACTGTGAAAAAACAAAATCTGTTGAAATCAGTCCAAATATTTCTGTTAATGTCAGAAAGTGTAACTTTTGAGCTAAGTCGAATTTAATCAAATATTCAGTGCTTGCATTATTGTACAACTTAAAAAAAAAAAAAAAAAAAAAAGAGTTCAATTAGCCCTGAGGTAAAAGAAAAAAAATCTGTTTATTTAGTAAATCTGAATAATTTAACTATCACATTAAATTCACTGATATACAGGACAAAAATAATGCCAGGGAATCTATGAGTAATCCAGAATTTTACTGAAAAAAAAAAGAAAAAATCAAAGTGAGATAGAAGACACACTAAAATCTGCTCAATGAGATGTGTTTGATTTGCTCAGTGAAAAAAAAAAAAAAATAAAAAAATAAAAAAAAAAAAATATATATATATATATATATATATATATATATATATATATATATATCTGTATGAATTCAGAGATTCTGATTGACATCACATTAAAACTCACTACCAATGATTGTTAATGTGTGATTTACTTTATATAAATGTTTGAACTGAATACAAAAACTGGGGACAGTTCTAAGACTTCAGGGACTGAACAGGAACGGAACTCAAAGTCCAGGAATATGAGTGCCGACACCAGCTTATCTAGACCCGACATGGTCCACATCACACAGAGACACTGTGGAATGATAGTGGTGAAACCAAAACCCAGCATACACAGGCTCAGTGAATGTAGTGTTGAAGGTGTAGAGGTGGATCAGATCATTAGAGGAGATTCTGTAGAAAGACACAGATCCAGCGGAATAGTCCACATACACTGATACGCGACCAGACGAGGAGGGGGACTGAGGGAGGGGTCTTTGTGTACTATCATGCCAGACAGAGTAACCACCATCAAAGCAGGACAGACACCAGGACTTATCATTTCTTCCAAACCTTTGGAGAGGACTGCATCCACGTCTCGGGTCTCTGTAAGTCACAGCTATAGAAACCCGATCACTCCACTCCACCTCCCAGTAACAGCGACCAGTCAGACTAGTTGAACACAGCATCTGACAATGATAGTGATATCTCAATGGATGATCAGGATATGGCTGGTACTTCCCAAATATTGCTGTCCTCTTATTGTCAAGCAGTTGAACATAAGTTGGTATTGTGTTTTCATCCAGTGTGAGTTCACAATAATCTGAAGAAAAATATTAACACATGCAGTTAATCAAATATCTAATAGGTTTATTCCGTAGTTAAATTGACAGCATATTTGTAAAACAGAACAATGACACATTCTGTTGTCAGTAACGTTTAAATGAATAAATACTACAATTCTAAAGTATGTATTCTACACGAACCACACTTACACTTCTTCAGACCAGGTTTTAACCTGTGTGGTCCACAGTGGTCCACCCTGGAGGAAGAAACATGCAGAATGAATATTTGAACAAGCTCTAAAACAGAATAGAATAGAATAGAATAGAATAGAATTGAATAGAATACAATATCCTTTATTGTCATTGGGGGTGAATGAAATTACAGACAGACTGTACTATTAACATAGGTCAGAAAAGGAGTCCACGTCTTTTCAAATGTGTTAGCTTAAGTCAATCAAATTTTTTCCAGTATGAGAAAATAGAGCACCTCCATGACCCATTTTGAGAAGGCTGGTGGAGATGAGGATTTCCACTTAAACAATATAAGCAAATGCAAAACAATATAATGCAAATGCAATCAAGTCCTTATCATCAGAGGAAAATTTAAGTGGCGGTCAGTGCAACAACATAAATTAAAAAAAAAAAACAATACATAAAAAAATAAGAATATAGGGAATATAAATTTACAAAAAAGTAAAATAAGACAATAGAATATAAAATTTTATAAAAAGTAGATAGAAAAGAACTAAAAGTAGAATAAAATAAAAATAGACATATGAATAGGATTGTATACAATATTAATAATATTAACAGTATGTTAATCTGTGAGCAAGTCTATAAAAATATTGCATTTATTTTTAATAAATGTTGCATTTTTATTGCAAGAACAGAACTGCTGAGGATTATTTCACAAACCTATTGCACACAATTCATATTATCCAGGGTTATTGCACATTATTGGAAGTGATTGCACGAAGGTACATTGAGGGAAGTGATAAATAAATGCAAACTGTCATTTTTCACCGACCACTAGCAGCTCTAAATCAGATGTACAGCAGGAATCCTTCACAGTGCTGGTGTTTTTCCTCAGGCTCTCTTAATATGAATACACATGAGGCATGATCATGGTGTTCTGGTCCAGTTTGAATGGGATCCTGAGTTGATCCATAGAGATTTCAGAGCTACAAATTGCTACAGTTCTGTGGGTCAGATCAGAGTGTCCTCCTTGTATAGGATAATTAATTTGCTTGCAATTCATCCATCTTATTGTTTATTACCTTGCATAATGGAGGGCAGGCGTGGATATGTCATTATACCATAATTTCTCAGGCTCTTCATCTGATCAGCTGTTTACATGTTGTTGGAAGAAGTGACTAGGATGTCCAAAGCATGACCTGACAGAATGACTTTCCTACTGTAGCTGTTGCAATTACTGCTGTAGCTGCCACTCAAATAAGCATCATAAATTTAATCAGACACTTCCATCATAATCTATGATTACACATCTGTCACTTACCTTCTGCTGTGAGAAAAGAAAGACGGCATTTTTTTTCTCACAGCTCGTTCTTGGCACATCATTCACGCAGAACTTTTTTCTAATGTGGTGTCCGACAACTATTGTGTGATTGGTCTGAAATTTGAAGTGGGTGTGGTCAATGACAAAACATGTGGGATTTTCAAGGAGTTTTGCAGTTCTTGTGATGTATAAAATGTCCTGACTGGAATTAACTTTGTTCTGGTTCTTGCCAGAAATTTCTCTGTTTCTCTGCAGAGTATTTACAGGCCTTTAAACACCATGAAGACAGACCGATGGACACCACTAATAGAGATGTACTATGGACAAGTCTAAAAATGTTCACAGCTTCTATTACGTACTTGTCACCATTACAATACCAATGACAGAATAAATTCAGAATAAATAGATGAAAACAGCTTTCTGGCAAACATCTCTGCATTAGACCGTATCTGTGAGAGCAGATGTACAGTCACGGAAAAAATGATTAGACCACCCTTGTTTTCTTCAATTTCTTGTTCATTTTAATGCCTGGTACAACTAAAGGCACATTAGTCAGGACAAATATAATGATAACAAAAATAGCTCATAAGAGTTTAATTTAAGAACTGATATCTATCCACTTTCATGGTTTTCTTGATAATAACCAAAATCAGTTAAGTTCTTACACCAGTAGCTATGGTATTGTACTGACAAAATAGTGCTTTTAGGCATTCCATGTTTTCTTTACCTCCGCCAAGGAGGTTATGTTTTTGCCGGCGTTGGTTTGTCTGTCTGTCCAGGTGCAAGATAACTCAAAAAGTTATGGGCAGATTTGGATGACAATTTCAGGAAATGTTGATACTGGCACAAGGAACAAATGATTAAATTTGGGTGGTGATCGGGGGGGGCACTGATCTGCCTTGGTGGAGGTCTGCGCTCTCCGAGTGCTTTTCTAATTCTGTCCGTTTTATTCACGATATACACAGGAGTTAGTACTTGATTGCATAACCATTGTTTTTGATGACTTTTGATGGTCCAATAATTTTTTCCACAACTGTACGTAAAATGGGCTGAAACTTTGAAATGTCTGATTTATGTTTTCTTGGTTATCCTTTAAGATGACAGATCCAACAAGAGACATGTGAAAAAGACAGACTCGTATGTCCATACCTGAGAGTGTCCAGTCTCCACTGTGGATCCTCCAGATGAACAGACAAAAGCTTCACCCCTGGTTCTCCAGGATGGTTGTAGCTCAAGTCCAGTTCTCTTAAATTCGTGGGATTGGACCTCAATGCTGAGGCCAAAGAAGCACAACCATCCTCTGTGATTAGACATCCTGACAATCTGGAAACACAAAACGGTGGTACAATGCTTGGAATCAAATATTTAGTAATTAAAATCCCTGCAGGTGTTTTAAATACGTATTACTAAATTAAGTTCATTTAAAAATATTACAACATTATAACCTGAGAGCCTCCAGTGTACAGTTTGGACTCTCCAGTCCAGTAGAAAGTATCTTCACTCCCAAATTCTGAAGATCATTGTTACTCAGGTCAAGATCTCTCAGACTCGAGGATTGGGAGCCAAGGACTGACGACAGGACTTCGCAGCTTCTCTCTGACAGATTACACACAGCCAGCCTGAAGAAATGTATACATTAGAAAACATTAGGTTCAATGCTGTGGAGGTTCAAGGATGGGCTGGTTGATGTGGCCAAAAATATTTAAAATTCAATGCAACACTAAATCATCTGTGTAAATCATACTCACTGCATGTCAGAGTTCAGCAGATCACAGACTTTCAGTAATTCTTTACTGTCTGAGGTTGTCATTTTATGTTATTATTTGTTCAGCAACAAAACAACACATTACAGAAACTGTAAATTAAAGCAGACTAAAACCACAAAGTTTAGTGCAACACAAAATGCTAAAGTTTGCTTACTTGGAGAAATCAATGCCACATATCTACAAGGCAAAATTCTCAGTAAAATGCAATAATTAGGAAAAGGAAGCTCAGGTCCGTTTTTGTCTGCCCTAAGATGCTACACGTTGTACAAGTTGGTTGTACTCAGTGCACTCTTCTATGCTGCAGACTGCTGGGGAGGTAGCATCTGTCAAAAGGACACAATACTGGACAAACTGGTGAAAAATGCAGGTTTGGTTTTTGAAGAGAATGTGGAAAACACTGGTGACTGAGAGATATACACTGAGAAAAGTGCAGAGTATCTTGGAAAATCCAGATCCTCCTCTTTATTCTATTGCTTACTTGGCGAAATCAATGCCACAAACCCATACGGCAAAATTCTCAGTAAAATGCAATAATTAGGAAAAATCCTCCAGGCCAATTTTATCAAAAAGGACACAGTTGGCTATTTTTCTTATGGAAGCTCAGGTCTGTTTTTGTCTGCCCTAAGATGCTACACGTTGTACAAGTTGGTTATACTCAGTGCACTCTTCTATGCTGCCGACTGCTGGGGAGGTAGCATCTGTCAAAAGGACACATAACTGGACAAACTGGTGAAAAATGCTGGTTTGGTTTTTGGTGAGAATGTGGAAAACACTGGGGACTGAGAGATATATGCTAATTAAAGTGCAGAGTATCTTGGAAAATCCAGATCCTCCCCTTTATTCCACTCTGATGAGCCAGTAAAGCAGCTCCAGTGGATGACGATCCTTCTTCTTGCCCACTGCCATCAGTCCACAACGCCTCAGTCTAATGATGCATAAACTGATGATTGCCTGTTCTGTTTTTTTTTGTTTGTTTGTTTGTTTCGCTTTCTTTCTTTCTTTTTCTTGAGTTCAGAAAACAAGTGAATTTACCCTTGAGGATCATAAAGCTAGTCTGTATATGTGTCTGTAATGACATGAGTCGACAGGTCATTCAAATAGAAATTTGACTGACTAGGAATGTTTTGATTGCACTGTTATTGATAATATGACAAATTAAGACTAATTATGATCTAAGATTATGAGATCACCCACCCCTAGTTAAAGTAAACAAGTGAAATCTGTAAACAAGTGAATCTGTAATCAAGTGAATGTTCAAGAAACCTGAGAGTCTCCAGTGTACACTTCAGACTTTTCAGTCCAGTAGAAAATATTTTCACTCCTGAATCCTGAAGGTTGTTGTTACTCAGGTCGAGAATTCTCAGACTGGAGTACTGGGAGCTAAGAACTGAGGACAGAGCTTCACAACTTCTCTCCGACAGGTTACAGCCAGTGAGCCTGAAGAAATATACACATTAGAAAATAAGATTTTGCGCTAATATTTTAACGAAAACAAATTCCATGTAGAATCATATTATACCAATAGCTGAAATCTGACCTGAGCATCACCAGTGTACAGTTTATGTTCTTCAGTCCAACAGATAAAAGCTCCACTCCTGAATCCTTCAGATTATTGTTAATAAGGTCCAGTTCTCTCAGACTGCAAGACTGGGAACTGAGGACTGAGGACAGAGTTTCACAACCTCTCTCTGACAGGTTACAGGAAGTCAACCTAAAGGCACGTTCACATTTGAAAACATGAGTGTTTATGAAGATTCATGGTAAGGTTTTGACAAAGAATAATAATAAATATCATACTGATCATACCAAGACCTGAAATCTGACCTGAGAGCCTCCAGTGCACAATGCGGACTCTTCAGTCCAGGAGAAAGTAACGCCAGCCCTGAGTCGCGCACATCATTGTGGCTCAGGTCCAAATCTCGGAGAATAGAGGACTGGGAGCCGATAACTGAAGACAGACCTTTACAGCATCCCTCTGACAGGTTACATCCACTCAGGCTAGAGAGAAATTAAACTTTTGTTTGTTTTTGAATAACACAGCAGTATATTATTATTGGATCTTCAATGAATTCCGTACTCACAGAGCTTTGTTGGAGGCTTTCACTACTGGTAGCAGCCGTAGAAGAGTATTATCTGACCGATAGTATTTCCTCAGGTCAAACACTTCCAGATCTTTATCTGATGACAGTAAGATGAAGACCACTGCTGACCACTCAGCAGGCGACAGACGATCACCCCAAGGGATCCTTTCTGAGCTTAGCCAGAAAAACCATTGAATCTGATCCACCAGGGAATGGTCGTTAAGCTCATTCAGACAGTGGAACAGACTGATGCTTCTCTCTGCAGACAGATTCTTACTGATCTTCTTCTTTATGTACTCACTTGTTTTCTGATTGGTCTCTGAGCCACCTTCTGTCTGTATCAGTAGACCATGGAGGAGCCTCTGATTGGTCTGAAGTGAAAGACCCAGGAGGAATCGCAGGAACAAGTCCAGGTGTCCATTTGGACTCTGTAAGGTCTTTTTCACAGCAGTCTGGTAGAACTGTGTTTGATTTTGTTTACCTCTGAATAGTTTAGACAACCAGGACCACCATGATTCTTCTGCCAGAAGACTGACTCCAGTCTTGAAGAAGGTCAGATGGACATGGAGAGCTGCCAGAAACTCCTGAACACTCAGATGGACGAAGCAGAACACCTTGTTGTTATGAAGCCCGCTCTCTTCCTTAAAGACCTCTGTGAACACTCCTGAGTACACTGAGGCTGATCTGATATCGATGCCACACTCTCTCAGATCTGATTCATAGAAAATGAGGTTTCCTTTCTGCAGCTGCTCAAAAGCCAATTTTCCCAGAGACTCAATCATCTCCACAGTCTCATGACTCCAGTCAATTTCGGATCTTCCATTATATTTGATGTTCTTCACTTTGGTCTGAACTACCAGGAAGTGGATGTACATCTCAGTCAGGGTCTTGGGCAGCTCTCCCCGCTCTGTGGTCTTCAACACGTCCTCCAGAACTTTTGCAGTGATCCAGCAGAAGACCGGGATGTGACACATGATGTAGAGGCTTCGTGATGTCTTGATGTGAGAGATTACTGTGTTGGCCTGCTCCTCATCTCTGAATCTTTTCCTGAAGTACTCCTGCTTCTGTGGGTCGGTGAACCCTCTGATTTCTGTCACCATGTCAACACACTCACTAGGGATCTGATTGGCTGCTGCAGGTCGTGTGGTTATCCAGATGCGAGCAGAGGGAAGCAGTTTCCCCCTGATGAGGTTCATCAGCAGAACATCCACTGAGGTGGACTCTGTAACATCAGTCAGGATCTGAGTGTTGTTGAAGTCCAGAGGAGGTCGACACTCATCCAAACCGTCAAAGATGAACACAACCTGGAAGTCTTCAAAGATCCAGATTCCTGCTTCTTCAATTTCAGTAAAGAATTGATGAAGCAGTTCCACCAAGCTGAACTTCTTCTCTCTCAGCACATTCAGCTCTCTGAAAGTGAATGGAAATGTAAAGTGTATGTCCAGGTTGGCTTTGTCTTCAGCCCAGTCCAGACTGAACTTCTGTGTTAAGACTGTTTTCCCAATGCCAGCCACTCCCTTTGTCAGAACTGTTCGGATTGGTTTGTCTCTGTCAGGTGGTCCTTTAAAGATGTCTTTACATGTGATAGTTCTTTCTGGTCTGTCTGGTTTCCTGGATGTTGTTTCAATTTGTCTGACCTCATGTTCATTGTTGACCTCTGCAGTCCCTCCTTCTGTGATGTAGAGTTCTGTGTAGTTCTGGTTCAGATAAAGGTTTTGGGTTCCTTCGTTAGCAGTGTCCTCAAACACAAACTTCTGTTGCATCTTACATTTAAACTCTTCCTGACACTGGGTAAGAATATCTGAATGAACACAGAAGAAATTAACAGATCAGTTTTCTTTTATGACTTAATCAGATTGATAACTACATTTCTGAAAGTAATTCCATTAGACCAGCACCATCTTTTTTTCCTGTGTAAAGTGAAGAACTACTGGTCTGCATACTCTTTTTATATAATGAGTGGCTAAATGCAAAAAGGTGGATTCAGGGCTTTTCCTGGTTCAAGATGAGTGAGAGGTAATGCTGATCATGATACCGGTCATGTTCACTATGTCTTCAACTGCCTCAAGCAAATACCACTACAAACAACATTCTTCAGGAATTCTAATAATTTAAATAAAGTTATCACAATAAAAAAAAAATATGACAATAGTCTTAAAATAACTAATAATCTTCTTCCTTGGGCAAGATTCATAATTAAACTTCTGTTATAATCATCATGTGATTGTCCCAACACCGTCCTCCAGTGTCATGTGATGACTATAAGATATACAGTAAGTATCTTCTGTCTTTGTTGCATGTTCTGTCTTTGTTAGTGACTTACCTTGAGGTTCAAAAGAGATTTTTGACAATTTGTCTGCATGATCATTGCGGTTCATCTGCACCAAAACTATTCTTGCGACTTTAACAGTGTATATACTGTAAGTTTTCAACATCTGGTCCAGAGTTTCTGTCTTATCTGCACCCTCCAGTTGACATATTGAGATTGGTATAAAGTTTCCCTGGAAGTCCCTCTGCTGCAGATGCCATTTGAACAATCTGAAGTCTTCAGCTCCCAAATTCTCCAAAGTGTCAGACAGGATCCTTCTAGGTGTAGCCATCTGTCCTGCCTGCAATGATACAAAATAGGCCAAAATCCTACTTTTGACATCAAGACCAGACAATGTTTTTTATCCATCCTGTCATTATTTAGGTCTGGGTCCTTGGGACCACAATGAAAGGAGACCAGCTGAGAGCTCCTTCTACCATCTAGCTGTTCCATGTCCTCCAAGGGAAACCAAAACTGATCCTGAGCCAAATGACAGGCATAGCCCCCTAGTCCACAAGGGGTTTCCAGGGCCAGTTCAGAGTCAGGGCCTAATCTCAAATCACTTCCTTCTGTTTCAATTTCCAAAGAACCAGGAAAACTGTTTCCAGAGCAGCAACACTTCTTCACCAGGAGATAACCAAGCACTGATTATGTCACGGGATGGTTGTGGGTCGACTGTGACCAACAGGACCAACTAAAACTTAACAACCACCACGTAGAATCTAATCTGCTTTATCATCTTTAAAAGGTGCAACAAGATGAAAGTAATGGATCAACATCACAGATTAAACAAAATAAAAACAAGTGGTGCCAGGTGCAACAAACTCCACCCCTTGCATGTACTGTAGCTTATTTTGGCATCAATCCCGCTGATGTCATCATGTCTATGTGTGTGTTGATGTCAGCATAGACATACACAGCACAGACAAATTTCATCCATTGCAAGTAAATGGGAGAAAAAATATTTTAAAAATTTGTAAAAAAAAAAAAAAAAAAAAAGATCTTTGACCTTGTTATAATAATGATAATGGATTGGATTTATATAGTGCTTTTCTAGACACCCAAAGTGCTTAAATTATTGACCCATTATTCATTTGCTCTCACTTTCCCCTTCTGGTGGTGGTAAACTACATTGGTAACCACAGCTGCCCTGGGGCAGGCTGACACTGTCCTCGTCATTGTTGTCAGTACCAGTATCTTCTGCTTATTCCGTGGAATAAGTGGAAGAACTTTGACCTAATTTTCCCAAAATGTAATCACCTCTATTCTGGGTCACTGGTAATATAGAAATCCAGTTTGGTATGAATACAACCAATAGTTTTGCAGCTAAAGTGTTAACAAACCGAACCAAAAATAATACCCCTTGCCTCCCCTTCAAGGGGCAGGGTAATGATGTAAAAGACAAAACAAGATGACAAACAGGCACTGGTAGCTTCTGATTGCTGATTTACTTTTGCAAGCTGACTTTCACAACATTACAGGTTAACAATGTTAACTCGCTAAATTATCCCCATTGGGAAATTTGATCTCTGTATTTTACCTATCCTAATACACACACACAATACCTAGCATTAGCTTCAGCAATTAGCATCAGCATATGGCACACACATTGATACCAACCAGTTTCAAGAATGAAAACACAAACACTGTTCTTCTAAGCTGATGACAAACTGGTGAAACAGAATTATTGATATTTCTACAATTCCATTCTACATCTGACACACTGAACCTTTCCCTGCAGATCTGAGCCTCAGTTTTTGTCTCATCGTGTTCATCTTGTTCCTTCACAAACAGAACCATCTCTATCGGATCATGTGACATCTCCTACCTCGCTGATGATGATAAATGAAGTGAAATAACTGGTCAAGAAACAGATGCGCTGATGAGGATCGGTCTCAGTCGTTGATGTTCATCTGTAAACTGAAATATGGAAAGAATAGAGCAGTTCAGACCTTTGGAACGAACAACAGCAGAGTTAATCATTAACACAACCAATAAACCTTTATGTTTTTACTGGTGATTCATTTTGATTCACATCCTGATGAGGAGACAGCGGTTGCCATGGGTGGTGTTTTAGTGTTAATCTAATAGTCGTGACGTTCTGTGTGCCTACACGGTGATGATGTTCATGTACTGTGGGTGAAGACAAAGACTCAGAAGCAGAATAAAGATATATCATATTTAAATCACTCTTTCCATCATTTACTAATTCATATTTTCTCTATAATCAGCCACATATTTATAGCAAATGTCTTAAATGGTGTTTACAGGTCTTCTTCATCACTAAAATGCAGAAAACATAAATTATACAGAGAGTTTTGCATTTGCTGTATGTGTTCAGTGTTCTCATGTCCCCAGGGCACGTCATTAACTTTTATTAACCATTTAAACCATGAAATGATGGAAACGTTATCTGATGTTGCAAACATAAATAAGATGAACAAGACCTAAGAAAGACAATAAGATGACAAAAAGGTACCTGTAGTTTCTGATTCAAGATTTACTCATTCATTTCTGTATTTATTTACTTATTTAATGCTCATTTTATAATACTATGAAACACTGAGACAATAAAGAAACAAACAAACAAATGCAAAATCAACCAACCAACCAACCATCCAACCAAAGAAATACATAACCATATTTTCCTTCTTTGTCATCTTAATCTTGTCATTTTTCAATCCTTCAGTCCCACACTCTGCAGCCTACCTTTCCCAGAATACAGCTGGACATGTTCTTTTCCTTTTCCAGCTTTTTCCGGAATCATAGCAGAAGAAAAATACATCTGTTCTCCTCCCTCTCTTCCTTCTTTTCCTCCTCTCACACAGCCCCATTTGTTTACTCCTCCTCTACAGCCTGGATTGTGATTGGCTGACAGTCTTTCGCCTCCCCCAGCTCGCCACACATTGACCTTTGACCCCCCTCCTCTACATCAGGCTGGTTTCATTCACAGTCTGACTCTGTTTCCTGCAGCGTGTCAGTGGTTCGCAGTCTCTCAGGTAAGAAGCTGCCGTTCACTGCGTTTTCTGTTCAAGATGTCTCTGTGCACTGATGCATTGTGGGAAATGTCCACATTGATGTTTGTTTACGTGGCTCTGGGTTAAAGCTGCAGAATGTTTAGCTTCAGAACAGCTGCAGAAAAGTGAGACATGCCAGACTGAAGAGTTTCAGACATTGTCTTACTCCTTTGCAGTGAATCAATGTTTGATGAGTCATCGAGCAAACTGTAACAGGGTTAAAGGTCTTTTCATCCTTTATATTTTGATCAACTTAATGTTTGTCTGACATCCACTTAAAATTCTGAGTGAAACAGAGTAAAACCAGCTCATGATGGTCGACGTTTCCTTCTTTTTAATTCAAAAGTTGTTGATCTCACTGTCTAATTATGTCTATTTAACGTTTAATTACTAGAATGTATAACTGGAGTAACTGCCATTTCATCCTATTTACTGTAAGCATCCCCAGATCCATCTGATCCAGTTAAAGTTTGCTTTTTATGTACAAAGTCATAATTACATTGTTTTTTTTTTTTCATATCTAATCTTTGCAAAACAGCTCTTCATTTTAATATAATTCTGGTTGCTTTCAGGTATATTGTTAATATTTAATTTGATGATAATGTAAATATGTCTAAACAGTTCCAGTGGGTAAATATTAAAGTAAATGTGACTGATCTGTTTGATGAATTATAAAATTATCACTACAGAGCCTGTGAAAAACAGATAAATTCTACTTTAACAGATTGACTTTTTAAAGCATATGCGGAGTAGAGGAACAGTAGATGTTTGTTCAACTTTTGAGGATTAATGGGATTTAATCTGTTGGTCTGATGATGTTTACTTGCATTCAATTGACTAACAAGTAAGAATGAATTAAGTTTAATCTTTAGCTTAAGTGACTAGTCCTCACACCTAATTTTACAAACTAAAACACTACTGATAAGGTGCAAAAATCTTCAGAAGCTGCTGCATTTATCCTGTGACACTGTCATATTAACCCATAAGGACCCAGAGTGACATTTGTGGCAGTTCCAAATGAATTTTTCTCTTGTCCTTAAGTGGTTTATCACCATTTATTGTAATATTATCTTCTGTATTTTGTGTTTCTTTCTATGAGCAGATATTTTCAGATAAGAGCCCAGAGACTGTGAAACACCGTCTTACCTGGATAAATGAAAGCTAATCCAAAAACCGTCCTTTGAGAAATAAGTCCTTCACTTCTTTTACGTCTGACACCCGAGACCTGTTCTTATCTTGCAGGTTTTTTAAAATTCCTCTACACTGGCTCTGATAGCAAACTACGGTGGCCCTGAAGGGCAAACCACATGAGAAATCGCGAAGCACACAAGAAAAAGAAAGGCACACACACACACACACACACACACACACACACGAAAACATAATAGAAAAAACTTATGCAAACAAGATAATAAAAAAAAACCCACACACACAGTAGAAAATAAAAAATCACACAAACAAGAAAAAAAAAAAATCACACACAAGAAAAAGAAAATCATACACATGAAAAAAACCCACACAAATAAGAAAACACACACACACACACACACACAAGAAAAAGAAAATCACGCAAACAAGACAAAGGTACTACCAGAAAAGGTAGGTACCTGCCATGATCAGGATCTGGATGCTGATTGGATTGTTTTTCTGACAGGTGGGAAAACCGGAAGTTTATTTCGCACCAGTCAGAGAGAGGGACAGTGCTTCTGTCCAATCAACATCCAGACAACAGGTACCTGCATTTTGCAGTACGACCTTTTCTTGTGTGCATGTTTTTCTTTTTCTTGTGTGTGTGTTTTTCTTGTGTACGTGCTTTAAAAAATTAAAAAAAAAAAAAAAAAAAAAAAAAAAAAAAATATATATATATATATATATATATATATATATATATATATATATATATATATGTTAGAGACATTGCATATTAATGAACACCTACAATAATTGCAGCTGTAAACATGCAGTAGTGCTAATTTCCATCTGTAGTCCCTAGGCAGGTGACAGGAAAAACTGTTGACAAAAAGGCAAAACATCCTAAAACACTCAGTAAAAAGACAGCTGACAATTGTGTGCCTGTCTGGTTTTTTGGGTGTGCATTTTTTCTTGCGTGCGTGCTTTTCTTTTTCTTGTGTCTGCCTTTTTCGTGTTTATGTGATTTTCTTTTTCTTGTGTGTGTGCTTTTTTTTGTTGTTTGTGTGATTTTCTTTTTCTTGTTTGTGTGTGTATGTGTGTGTTGTTGTTGTTGTTGTTTGTATAATTTTATTTTTCTTGTGTGTGTTTTTTTTCATGTGTGCTTTGTGATCTGTTGTTGTGGTTTGACTTTCAGGGCCACTGTATTGTTCTTTTTCTTCTTTTAGTCCAATCAGCTTTTCCCTTTTTAATTCTCAGTCATGTTTTCATTGGCCTCCCTGTCACTCCGCCTCCGGGCATTTGGTTACCGAGGAGACAGACGCACCATGGCAACAGTCATCTCTGGAAACAAGACATCCAAGTAAGTCCACTTCCCAGTCCTTTGAGTCAGAGTTCTGGACTTGTTTTAAACCTGGTCCTGGTCTGTGTGCAGGCTGGTGAGGCAGAGGCTGACAAAGGAGGTGGAGCAGATGAAGACTCAGTTTTTGGGGTTCAGGCCCAGTCTGGTGGTTTTACAGGTGAGTTATGATGGCAGGACCAGGTTTAGACAGTTTGATTTGATCAGTCAGACTTCATCAGATGAAGACATGATGAGTTGTCACTGAGCAAGATTCAGCCGCTTCAGGTCAGACCTGGACCAGCTGTGATCCACTCTGTTTACTGCAGCTGCTGCTTCTGATAAGACCTGACCAGACCTGAACCAGTTGTAGACCTGCATGGCCAAGGTTCACTGTGTGACTCTACTGACCCTCAGAGATTCCAACGATGGGTTTTACGTTTGTTTTACAGTTTTTTTTCTGCTGTTTTTCAGGTGGGAGACAGAGATGACTCCAACCTGTACATCAGCCACAAACTGAAGGCTGCAGCCGAGGTGAGAAGCACCATCCATCCTGGGCTGTGGCTCAGTTGGTAAAGTGGGTTGTCCAATGCTCCGGTTCAAATGCGGCGGTTCGAATCCTGCCTCCCGACTGTTCACATGTTGAAGTGTCCTTGGGCAAGACACTGAACCTTAAATTGCTCCCAGTACGGCCTGGCAGCATGATGGCAGCCACATACTGGTGTATGAGTGTGTGCATGAATGGGTAAATGTGAGGCTTTGTAAAGCGCTTTGGGCACCATAAAAGTGTGGAAAAGCACTGGTACAGACCATTTACCTTCCAATCACAGCTAGGGGTGTATACTGGCAAGAATCTGGCGATACGATACAAAGCACAATACTAGGATCACGATATGATATATCATATATATACCATGATACTGTTAAAAAGGAAATGTTTTTGTTTGTTTGTTTCTTTAAAATGATTATTTCCTGGAAGAATTGATTTAAATATGCACAAATACTAAACACATTTTTATTTGATCACAATGAGATGTAATGCTATATCACAAAATGTTCCTGTGTTAAAACTTAAATTATATTTTACAGACATTACAGTTTGAGATCCTGTTCAAATGTTCATATTCTATTACTTCATAACTAACATCATAACATTATTTTTGTGCAATCCCAACAAAGGAACAAAGGAAAGGAACTAACATCTGCCTCTCAGACAGTAAAAAGGGCTTTTAGGATGCTTCAAATAACCATTATTTAATAAAACAATGTTAAATAATCATAAATAAGATACAAACAATAAAGAAAAACAAAAAACAAAATGAACCTCAGCCATATCTGCATTTAAATAAATACCTAAAAATACTGATACAGTACTTTTTAATATCGATACAGTATCGTG
The DNA here is from genome assembly GCF_902148855.1 of Sphaeramia orbicularis. Taxonomy (NCBI): domain Eukaryota; kingdom Metazoa; phylum Chordata; class Actinopteri; order Kurtiformes; family Apogonidae; genus Sphaeramia; species Sphaeramia orbicularis. The sequence continues at coordinate 42,428,536 of NC_043979.1, read as the reverse complement.
AAATGAAATATTGCAATATATTGCAGAACCAATATTTTCTAACACCCCAAATCATAGCCTGTGTTTTCAGAAACATCAGCCCCAGACAACAAAACACTGGTCCAAGCGGACTGTAGATTGAGCTTCATCTTTTTCCTCAGCTCCCTTTACACCAAAACAGCACAATACGACAGCCACATCACTGCACTGACCCACCTGTTGACCTGCCCGTAGGCCTGAGGTCAGGTACTGGAGAGGAGAGTCTGGCCAGTGGTTGAACCCCAGATTCAAGAGAGCAAGAGGTTTTTGTCCTAGTTGTGGAACACTTCTTTACAATGCATGAATGTGGAAGCATCCTTGGGAGATTTTCCAACCATACAAGTACAGATTTGTGGACTTGAAGAAACTGTCCCTTGTGGTATCCAGTAAATAAAGTAAAGTAAAGTAAATTTTATTTATAGAGCACTTTTCACAGACAGAGTCACAAAGTGCTTTATCAATTCAAATCAGAATCAAATTAAGTTTACAGAGACCCAACAGAATCCTTCAGGGGCAAACACTTGTGATTGGTGACAGTGGCGAGGAAAAACTTCCCTTTAACGGGCAGAAACCTCGAGCAGACCCAGACTCCTGAAGGATGGCTGTCTGCCTTGACCAGTTGGGGTTAAAGAGAGAGAGAGAGAGTAAAGGAGGAGAAAAGAGAGAGCGATAGAGATATAGAGAGACTGGGGGGGGGGGTGACACATGGAGTACGTTATGATGAATACATAGAGTGTAATCAGTCTGTGGTGGTCCTGGGTCAGGTGGGAGACTAAAAAGCCTTTTTGAACAGGAGGGTTTTGAGGTGTTTCTTAAAGCTCTCTACAGAGTCCATGGACCGTAGGTGTAGAGGCAGGTCATTCCATAGACGTGGTGCCACAGCTTTAAAAGACCTGTCACCGCGTGTGCTAAAACAGGTCCGTGGAACCATCAGCAGGTACTGTCCTGAAGACCTCAAGCTATGAGTCGAGCTGTAGGGCTGGATCCAGGTACCAGACCTGCTGCTATCCCTGTAGAACCAGAGCCAAATCTGGGTTCTGTTCATAACCTTCAAGGACAGAATCTTTTGGTTTCTTTACGTTCTGGTCTCTGTAGTTAATTTCCTGCTGAGACAACATCACAAAACAATGGGTGATGTCATAGAGGGTTTGTCTACTATTTACAAATGTATAATGGTTTTAACTGTGGATGTGACCAAGATAAAGCATTGGGAAAAAAGCAAATTCTTAGTCGATAGTGTTAGAAATCCTTGACGTTTGGCTGTGACAGTGACATGGTTGAGGTTTGGTTCATTTTAGATACAAACACAAAAAGACAGACTAATGGGAAAAGACTAATTTGTGAATGAGAAAATACATTTAGCTTCCTACATATACAACCACCACCACTTCCTTCTAAGGCTTGTCCATATTTAATGTCATTTGACTTTTCTTACTGTACTTTTTCAGGTGACCACAAGAGGTCATTTTAAGGCTGGTTTAATGTGGTTTAATGTTTCTGGGCATTGTCTCTCAACATCTTCTCATCGGTTTGTTCTACTGACTGAACAACAACCATCCTGTATTTTTGCACAATAAACCTGTGACGTGTTTTTCCTCCATGAGAAAACAATGAATGAATGAATGGACAGTGATCTCTGTATAAACCAGAGCAGCTTCAGTGACATCAAGTCTTCTTTCTGCAGATTGGAATCGATGCTAAACACGTGAGGCTGCCGAACACTGCGACGCAGGATGAGGTCAGATCAGAGACACACTTGACAAACCACCTGACCATGTCTACCTGTCCCAAACCACCAGCACTTCCTGTTTCCTGTCATCCTCCAGGTGCTGCGGAGTATCATCTCCGTCAATGAGAATCCATCAGTCCACGGCCTGATTGTCCAGCTGCCTCTGGACTCTGTGAACCACATTGACAATGAACTCATCACCAACGCTGTAGCACCTGAGAAAGATGTGGACGGGTGAGGAGGACAGGTTCACTGACACCAACAAAGGCATGAACACAAGGAGACATGATGAAATTAACATAAAGAACAAAGATGCATGTTTATATTCAGTGAGAAAGACATGGAATAAGTTGTTTAATAGGAAGATTTTAAAGATTTTGTCACAGTAGAAGTACACTGAGTTACTCGGTTTCCATTTCAATCACTCTACTTCAGTGTTTTTCAACCTTGGGGTCAGGACCCCACGTGGGGTCGCCTGAAATTCAAATGGGGTCACCTGAAATTTCTAGTAATTGATAAAAAAAAAAAATACTAATAAAAAATATATGGTGAGTTGAGAGAGACAATCACAATACATAAAAGACATGACAAACTCTGAAGCTGAAACTGAAGCACTGTGGTACTGTTTATCTTTCAAGTGTTCATTGTGGCATTGTGGTTTAAGATGCTGCAGCTCTTTCATAATTCATAGTTTGAGTTCTTGTTTGTTCAGTATTAATTGTCACCCTTGAAAATCCAAGGTGGAATGACTGTACATATTCTGACCAAGGAAAAAAAAAAAATCTCACTTTGTGCAGTAATCTACACCTGGATTTTCTGCCTCCGTCCATAATAACATGCATTATGTAGCCTGCCATGTATTTGTTCCAGCCATTCACTGAACCAGCCCATTTTGGTGAACACAACTACTCATCCAGGTAGATAGGATAATTAGTCGAATCACCTGTGTTAAGTGAACAGGTAGAGCCAATACATGGCAGGACTTTTACCTTTTGAAGCTGGCATTCTCCACCACTGGAAGCCAAAGCCTGGATCACCCATGACACCCCCCCCCCCCCCCCCCCCCTTCCCCCCAAAAGGCTCATTAAGTCATAAATATATTACTTGTGTGGATAGAGTACATTTCCTTGTGCACAGATCTGCATCATCATGTTCATTTAGTTATATATTAATTAGTTTATATATATATTTAAGTAGTATTGTCATTATTTCAGTATCCACACTGTGTGAGGTCAACACCACTAATCAAATGAAGAAAGCTATAATTCAATGCCATTTCAATTTATTAATTTTTAGTACAACTCTGGACTCTGGCTTTTATTATGGAAGTTCTTCCCTCCTGTAGTGCTTTTAACAGTTTGATTGAAATACTATCAAATATGGTCAAATTATTAATGCCAAGAATGATTTTTAATCAGTTTTGGATTTTGTTAATATAGTATTGTATGTAAGGTACCGTATTTTACACTGTTTGTACTTTGGTTTATTCTGCCTCTGTTTACTCTATTTCTACTTGCTCTTTTTCTGTCTACTCACTCTACTTTTTCTATTTTTGCTCTACTTTCTCTTTGCTTCGCACAGTTTTTAATCATCCTGACGACTGTGGCACAGAGTGAATCTCGTAAGTCAAGTCGTTGGATCTGACTTTGTCCTTCAACATGTAAACCAGTCTTCATTCTGCACTTCATCCTTTACTTTGACCTGTGTTGTGCACATTCAGTGTGTTTATGGAGCATCCTCTTCTTCTTCTTCTGTTGTGTTTAATAGTGCAGATTACACAGCAGCTTGAACTCCAGATAATTTAAAGATTGGGAAAGATGGCACTAATGTGTCTTTGTGTTTTATTCAGTCTGAGTTGTATAAATGCAGGTAAACTGTCCCGTGGGGATCTGGGCGACTGTTTCATCCCTTGTACACCAAACGGCTGCATGGAGCTCATCAGACAGACAGGTCACACTCTGGAACAAATACATCAAATACACCAATGTCCACTTCCACACATCTGAACAACACCTGAGTTCTTTCATTTCCTGTTTCTGAGTAGGTGTGTCTGTGGCAGGGAAACACGCTGTGGTGATTGGTCGCAGCAAGATTGTTGGGGCTCCAATGCATGACCTGCTGCTGTGGAATCATGCCACTGTGACCACTTGCCACTCTAAGACCCCCGACCTCCCTGTGCAGGTAACAGAATGCACCTGAGTGGTACTCTTACAGAACTAGACCTTGTTGTGTGTGATCTAATATCTTTGGATACCAGAGGCAATTTCTCAAAGACTGCAAGGGAAGCTCAGCTTCCCCTAAAATCACAAAAATTAAATGATTAAATGGATATGGTTGTGTTGACATTTCATTGACTACAAATGTGTTAGAACACATTTATCTCAAAGATGAGTCCATTCAGAATCAGCTTTATCACAAATCAGCGGACTCGATGTTGTTCACTTCTCATACATTCCTGTTACGCTGTTTTCTCATACGATCTATGGTCAGTGCATTTGCCCGTAGACACTCGGCATCCATGCACTTCAATGGGACTGAGTGAACAGTTTTTTTCATTACCTGAAAATTGGACGGTAATCGGATAAATGCCACGATGTTGTCCCGCCCCTGGACGCTCAGGGTCTCTGGGGGTGAATGGAGCTGTGGGTGGAGCTCGGCTGGGCTGGACGCTGGGCTTCCTTGTGCTGATTGGAGGATCGGTCGAAAGGCTGAATCCCATTTGACTGATAGCTATTTTGAGATATACTCCTTCACTTGACAGAGTTCAGTTTAATACTGTCTCGCATTCTGCTTGTGAAATCGAGAGAGAAACTGCAACGAAATAACTTGTTCATTTCTTGCACTGTAAATAAAATACACTCATTGTACTTCCTTTTTTCAATTTAACATAATTTCAATTTTCTTGTTTACTTGGTATGATAAGGTCACTGACCATTTTCTTAAAAAGGAATGGAGGGCAGAATTTATGTTTAAATAACTTGACTTTTTTTTTTTTTTTTTTGATATAAGCCCACAGTGAGCTTCCCCTCTCTGAAAGACGAGCAGCCGCCACTGTTGGATACTGTTAGGATTTTTTGTGTTCATTGATTGGAAGCTCCAAAGAGGAGTTCAGGAAGCACTTTGTCTCAGTTCAAGAATTTACTCTGATCACATGTGAAATGTAAAAGCCAGCGCTGGTCTCTTCGGACAAGAGCTCCCACAGAAACTCATGTCTAAGAGCCCCAAATTCCACGTGTGGTTGACAGTTATCTTCTTGGGTGACTCCACCCCAAGCAATGGGTTGCACTTCGCAAAGTCATCTGACTCTGTCTTCTGATTGGGTCTCACCTATTGACGTGGCTTGCCAACTGTTTGTCCACGTCTTGTTACTGGGATGTGCTACGCAAAGAGTCATGACTGTTGTTTTAGACGTGTATCTATTGGAATGCAAGGTCTCAGCTTCTGTAGCCACAACATCTCCTTCTGTGAGCAGAACTGACCCTGAATCTTATCAGTACTGGTGCCCATGACTTTACTGTGAGTCAAGCTCATCAGTAGAGAAATATATGAAGTTGCTGTAACATTTTAGAGCAGCTCAGAGCAACACTGCATTTATTCTATAATTAGTCTTCAATACTGTTGGAAATAACACTATCAATCAATTGCACAATATTCCCTGATGTCCCAATGCTGTTGGACACAAGACAGTTGCTCAATTCTGCCAGGTCAGAGCGACCCAGCAGATCGGCCAGAACCTAATAAACAGAATGAAACAGGTCATTAATAAGTCTCTGGTATCCTGGTAACACCCATATTTTGACTGAAAATGAACCAGATGACCTACAGATTAGCTCCCCTTTTGGTCATGACTTCTGTTTATTATGTGTATTAAAAGGCTGGAATTAAAGGGGACTCTGTGACTTTCCCTCAGACTGCAAGACTCCTGCGTCTTTATCTTTTCACTTCGACATTTCGCAACAATCTGATCAGACAAAGTCCAGTTCACGATGGGAAGAGGAAAACAATGGCAATAATGACAAGATACAACAAGAAATAACTTAAAAGTTATAAAATGGTGATGGTTTCACTGAGTATTTGCTCTGTGCAGGTGAGTCGAGCTGACATTCTGGTGGTCGGAGCTGGACGTGCTGAGATGGTGAAAGGAGAGTGGGTGAAGGAGGGGGCGGTGGTCATTGACTGTGGGATCAACCATGTACCGGGTAAATTACTTCAGTTCACTGTTACTTCTGGTTCTGGTCTTTGAAAACTGAAGTGAACTTGATGAGATGGCCTTCAGAGGCTGAGGGAGCGTCAGTGATGGTCAATTCAGTTTGGTTTACTTTATTTATTTCAAATATGCAACAAAACCAAGTAATCCCACTTAGTCTTTACAAATGAAGCAGATTATAAGAGAACCAAACAAACAAACAAAAACAAAAACCTGTACATATACATGAAAACAAAGTATGACTTCATTTGCATATTCGAAAAGGAGTGGGAGGAAGTGTAACTTAAGTATAACTTAAGTATAACTTCAGGGTTGTACATCCCCCACAGTGCATTGCAGTTTTAGAATTAGTTCAAGAACATGCATCCATAATTTGGTCAGAGAATAGAATATAGAGTATAGAATTTTTGGTGTATTTTTGAGAATCACCACTTGATGGTGCTTGCATTTCACTGCTGCCATTTGGGACTGAATGACTATTGATATATTTTGTTTGAACTTTTATTAATAGCAAAGTTAGAGTACAAAACGAGTGGAAAAAGAATTCTAGGATTAAGTCATAATATTGTGAGAATAACATTTGATTATTTAGATGGAAAAAAAGTCATGATATGACTAGAATTAGGTTGCAGTTTTGTTCTACATAGAAATATTGATCTGAAGACAGCACTGTGGTATTACACCAACATCTTTTGGTTGGTTTGTGATGGTTTGGGTGTAGAGTACACCATGGCAGGTTTAGCTTCAGTGATGGAGCTCAGCTTAGGTTAAAATACTTTCTGATCTTGAATCTGGTCTTTGAACCACAAGTCAATGTTTGAGATAACTCTTCCAAAACTCTTCCAAAGATTGTCACTGTTTTTGATAACTGTTTACATGGAGACTAAATAATAAATGATAAATAAAATAATCTGATGGGATCTGTGTTTACATTAACTGTACAACCTTGTGTCTGGTTACCTTTACCAGTGATTTAATTAAATCTAGTGTCGTTTATGTGTTTTTTCATCTTGGTTAAATGACTATTTCTCAAAAATAAACTAGGTCTGTGGCCACTGAAGATGAGAAAAGCACTTATGGCTTTCTCTTTCTCCCTCTTACCTCTTTCTGTTCGTCAGATGAGACAAAGCCGAGTGGGAAAAGGGTTGTTGGTGATGTCCACTATGCCTCAGCCAATCAGAGAGCAGGATACATCACACCTGTTCCAGGAGGGGTGGGCCCAATGACAGTGGCCATGTTGATGGAGGTGAAAGACAGTCTTTTACATTGTTTTCATTTTGTTGCATCTTTTTGTCTCTTTTACATTTTTTTTGTCATTTGTTGCATCCTTTTCACTCTTATTTAATCTTTTAGGTCTTTTACATCCTTTTTGTCTCATATTTTGTATTGTGTTGTTTCTTCTCTTACATCCTGTTCATAACATTGGCCTAAACAGCACTAATGACTCTGGGGTTCAGGTTTCCATTTGTCCTTTTTTGGGTTTTCTGTGTTCACTGACATTATTGTTCATTGTGTTTTGTTTCAGAACACGGTGCAAAGCGCTCAACGTTTCCTTCTTAAGAACCAACCGGGGAGGTGAAACAGGAAGCAGAGAAAAGTAAATACTGCTTTCAAGTGATCAGTCATGGCTCAAACCACTCCTCTTTAATCACGAGATGTGTTTCTTCATGTTTTCAGATGAAAGAATGGCCAATGACCTATGACTTCAGCAGCAGCTCGGCTCTTCGCAAACTGTCAAAGTGGAAACAGTAGCGGAGACCAATCAGCTGTTTCTGCTGTGGATCAGAGTATTGATGACTGACAGGAGGAAGAGTTTAATTTGACCTTTTTAATTATTCTCGTAGGTTTTAATGTAAATAGGATATGTAATTATAAAGTTTTAAGTAAATAAAGTTTTGAAAGTTTGTGTCTCCTGTTCTGCTGCCTCTCCCCTGATCAATAAAGTCTTTTAATGAAGAAACTTTCATTAATTCTCAGGTCCTTTTCTCTCAAAACCAATGACATTTTAAACAAGTAAAAGTCAAATCTTTAAAGGTCTTAAAGGTAAATCACAGGTGAATTGAACCTCATCTTGATCAACTTGGGTTAATGTGATTCATCAATGATTGACTCTGTGAACCTGATTATTTCTTTAAATGACATTAGAGACAGACCTTAGCTCAGTCCAAACTTTTATTTAATCAAGAGCACAGAGATTTCACCTTTTTTAAACACTTTAACATAAAAAAGATCGGTATGTATCATAAGGAAGAATAAAATATTATGAACATCCAACGGCTCTGATACAGGAACATATTTCTTTTTTTTTTCATTTTTCTGAAACCCATGCCATCTTTTACTATGAAATGCAGAAGTACTGATTGAGTTGCAGTTTTGCTTTAAAGTTGAAGAGTTGCTTTAAAGCAGCAAATATTCACCAAAAAGCTATACCATTCTGATCACTGACAGGTGAAGTACTCATTTTGCTTCCAACACATCAGCCTCCTGAACCTAATGTTCACTTGCTGCCTAATATATCCAACCCAGTGAAAGGTACCATCGTAATGAAATAATCAATATTATCACCACTTTTGTCAGTAGTCACAATGCTATGGCTCATCGGTGCATTACATACATGACACTATTAATTAAGTGTTACATGGGTCATTCTGGACAATCACATTTCTTCAAACCGTAGAGCCGTTCACCATGTAAGCAAGAAAAGTGACTCTTATTCATATTCATCTCACTTTTTTGTCTTATTTCTCCTCAAGCTAAAAAAATAAAATAAAGATCATTATCTGGTAATTGTATAGCACATAAACACATAATTGCATAATGAAAAACATTGGATACATAAAAAAAAATATACACAGTATATGATATTTTCAGGATAAAGTAGGAATATTTAAAGTATTTTCTGAAAAAACATTAGGAAAAATTAAGCCAGAACTGAATTTGTTTATAATTTCTATATATAATATCATGACAATTTTAATATTAGTTCATCAATTTAACTGTGTTTATAAAATACAGATGTCGGCATTGTGTTTGGGTCAGCTGGAAATTTGGACTTTAAGCCCTTTTCAGGTGTTCATCCTTGCGGTCCTGTTGCTCCTCCAGGTTCTTATCCTCGAGGTCCTGTTGCGTTCAGCCTTCAGTCTGATCCGCCTCACGGAGACCTGGATGAACCAACAACCACCATCTGTCAAACATGTCCTGCTGAGACTCTTGTGTCTCTGACTGGGCCTTAAGTCCACTGAATCTACTGAAAAAAGTTACTATTCTCCACAAGAACAAATGTTTTTGTTTTCTTGAGGTAGTAAGAACAAGAACAAAGTTAGTTTTGGTCGGGACATTTCATTCTTCATGAGCAATTAAACTGCATAACTCATGGGGTGTCTGCTTTCCACTTTTCTCAGTTGGACTAGAGACTTGCAGGTTTCTGCAGTGCTCTGGTTTCCCCCTGCTATTAGAAAATGATTAATATAAAGGTTAATTCTCCTGTTGGTGCCCCTAACTATGGTACTGATGAAAATCTGGCTGCTCACTGCTCCTAATGTGCTGCCATGTGCTAATGTTAATTGCTAATGCTAATGGAATGTACTATGTATGTATTAAGATAGGTAAAATGCAGAGACTGAAAATTTCCTATGGGATAATGAGATGAATTAACCTTTAACCTTTCAAACATGCTAGCTTTAAATTTTGGACCAGTCACACAATAGTTCTCAGACACCACACAAAAAAGTTCTGCTGGGATGATGTTTCGAGAACAAGCTGAGCGAACTCCCAAATCAGAAAAAAAAGCTATCATTTTTTTCTCATAGCCCTGCACGAGAGAACAAATTTCTCTGTTCTTGTGGAGGATATAATAAGCTTAAAGATGTGAACGTACCTTATAGTAGTAGAAAAGGACAATGTCATATATAAGCAGAGACAGGATGATGATCAGGGCCCTGAGAACCAGTTCAGTGCTAGAGACTGAAACACATTAAAGCTCATTAGAAATTGTCCTGAAGTCCATAAAAACCTTTTTGTTTGTTCTTATGTATATGTTTGGAAAAGTACTGATCAGAGCAATAATGTGCTGGAAACATCACATCTACTGATAGAAGATGTTCAGTTTCGAGAACATATTCAGTTTCGAGAACATGATTTTCCTCCTGATGATGTTCACACTGAGCTCATTTTTTTTATTTGTCTATAAATTTTATTTGAGTTTTCACAAGAGGTTCTCAGTTTGTACAGATATCAGATCATTTAGGTTTTCTTTAACATTATGATGTTTGGGTTGAATTGTTCCTGATTAGACTGGAACTATGGTCATTAACAAACCCCAATCACCCAATCACCTTAAAACATTTACTTTTTGGTTGTTTTTGTGTCATTCTATAGTTACCTCCAACAGTAAGATAGAGGGCTCGGCTCTCAGATGAGGAGAAGTTGTGGTTGAAAACGTTGACATGATAAATACATATGTAGTTTCCTCGATGGGTGTAGCCTGCAGCAGAGAACAAGAAGTGTGCTGAGTGATTAACAGCTGGAAGGGTCTGATTTTGTGGCTTTGAGGTGGTGGAGATCAGCTGGAAGAAGCCGCCTGGGTACTGTGGTTCAATAGAGCATTTGATGGTGAAGTCGGAGCCCATCAGCAAGCGAAACCCGTGCAGATAGACCTCTGAGACCCCGTCAGACAGGGAGATGACTGGCCGAGTCAGCAGATCTATTCACATACAGGGACATGATTAGATCAACTACCATACATGATAAACAACAACCATTTATATAATGCAACATCCTCAGAGAGAAAGATGGATTTGATCCAGGTGATTTTCATATGTGATTAATGCTGATCACTGAAAACATGGAGAAATCGGTCATTTTGAGACAAATAGTGGTTTTCGAGTCTGATGTGTCAACATTTGAATGTCCTAAATGAAGGAAATCAGCCTCATCTAGTCAAAATAAAGATGCTTATCTGAGGTCTGTTGCAAAGGATGTTATGAAAGTATCTGTCAATATATTAAACATTTTACAGATAAACAATTAACCAAGACAAATAACCATCTGGTGACGGGAATGACAGGAGTCTTTAGATATAATTTTAAATGTAAGGATCAGAACCATCTGGTCACTGAGAATTGAGTTCAGAATGCAGTTTGTGTTCACTTTTACCTGAGCAGACCAAATCCACACCTGAAGTGTAATTGTGAAAAATATTCACTCCAGTACAGTCCTTCAGCCCAGATGTCAGGGTTAAACAAGGAGATATGACTCTCCACACAGGTCTTGCTGCAAAATCATTTCTGAACTTTACTGAAACAACTGAACCACAGTCCAGATTTTGACACACTGATCCAAACCTCAGGTCCTCTTGATCAGTCCGTTCTATCACTGGTCTCCATTCTCCCTGGTGTTTGACCTCCAACGTTCCAGCACAGTGACTCGGCTCTCCCACCAACCGGACTGGATCTGAGCAGAGATAGAAAAAAATTAGACCATGAAACACACAGTCATACCAAAACCATGCCCCCTTTGTACCTGCGCACGTGAGTCCAGTGGCTTTTCCATGTGAGCAGGTCTTCTCAGCTGAACTGGACCTTCCACAGTCCATCAGAGCAGACTCATTGCCCTCACACTGGAACTCACTCGTCCAGTATAGAACCTTCCCTTGTCCGTACAGTGCCCCCTGGAGGACTAAAGGAGCCCCACAGCCCAGCTCCCTACAGACCACTTGGGCATCATGAAGGTCAAAATGTTCTTCACATACTGAGGACCAGAACCGGTTAGTCTTGACCTCTAATCTGCCGGAACACAAACTGGAACCGTTGACCAGTCTGACAGAGTCTGTGGAGACACAACAACATGAAGAGATGTTTAGTCTAAACCCATCTGAGTCCAGCATCAAACTGAGGACACATCCAGAGCTAAACGTCACACAGTCATGTGACACAACAGTTCACATGTGGTTTATGTTTTGGTGAAATTCATATCTCATGTGACAGTGTGAAATTGTTGACATGCTTCGTAGAAGTTTCTGTGACTGCTTCCACTCAAGCAGTTCGAATGCTCGCAGTTTTCTACAGTTTGAGAAGCAGAAAAAGAATCTTTATTTGACAGTATATTATACACACGGACATGGAACACGAATCGAAAGTGACCTGAACATTCAGGAATGTACCAAATACTTCAGAGTAGGAGCAGTGGGCTGCCATGACAGGTGCCCGGGGAGCAAATGGGAGATTAAGTGCTTTGCTCAAAGGCACATCAGCCAACTTTGCTAGCATGGAGAATCAAACCAGCAACCTTTTGGTCACAAGCCAGTTCCCCAACTGTCAAGGCCATGATCAAAGGTTGGCTTAGTAAGTCCCCATTCCATTTGTGGGCTCCAAACAAACAGCTGATACCTCATGACCATTATGCTGATGAGGCCCTGATCACATATGAAGACTTCTATAAGATGATGGATTGATGGGTTGAAGGTTTGAATGTTTGTTTAAGACCTTTGAAACTTAAAAACCAACAGCAGATCTAATGAGGGTGATGTTAGACTCTTTAAAAGCCTCATCAGTGATGAAACAATGTTGATCTGGTCTGGGGTTGTGATGACCTGGTTTTGTCATAGGGGCTCAGACTCACTGAACCTGCTAGTAGGCATGACCATAGTACCAAAGGTGGCCAAGGATACCACCTGCTGGGATGTTGTAGTAGAAGTGCATGTGGAAAAATTATGGTTGATCTGAGCTCAGATAACAAAAATGAAAAAAAAGTTACTGGAGTCATGGAAAAACTAATATTTCATTGGCCAACTACCATAGATACCATCAGTAGAGTTACCTGAACAGGTAATGGACAGGGTGAAAGGCGAGGAATGATCATATCTTGTCACACAGTCCCTCAGTACAGATGTGGAGTGAACACAGGCAGGTTCAATGCCCCATACAGGTACGTAGTCTGAGCGATATTCAAGGCTCACAGACACAGCAGAGCCACAGTTCAGCTGACGACATATCACATCTGATGCCTTCACGGTCCAGAAATCAAAAAGGGTTTCTACGTGTCTCCATTCTCCGACGTGTTTCACCTGTACTTCACCGTCACAGCGACTGGCTCTGCCTACCAATCTGACATCATGGGGGTCTGACCAAACACAAGTGAGAGATAAATTAAATCAAGGTGACAGAAACTGATACAAGACAATATAGATCAAAGCCTCACCTGAACAGATGAGTTCCACAGCTTTTCCAGATGAGCAGGTGTCTGACACTGAGCTTCCACAGTCCAGGAGGGCAAACTCATTGCCTTCACACTGGAATGTCTTCCACAGAGAAGCCTTAGCTTCTTCATAGAGGGCCCCCTGGAGGACTGAAGGAGCCCCACAGCCCAGCTCCCTACAGACCACTTGGGCATCATGAAGGTCAAAATGTTCTTCACACACTGAGGACCAAGACTGGTTAGATTGGACCTCTAGTCTGCCTGAACATAGACTGGAACCACGAACCAGTCTGACAGAGTCTGTGGAGACACAACAACACAGGGAGATATTTAAAGACCCCCCAAAAACTAATAAGCACATACATTTGTACATAAATATAAATCCAATTTCCAGAAAAGTTGGGACATTTTCTGCAGTGCAAAAATAATAAAATAAAATCTATGATCAATTAATTCCCTTGACCTTGCTTCTTTGGTCTTTTGTCAGTTAAAAAAGGTTCAATTAAATTAGCACATCACAGATTCTTGTATTACCTGCACAAGCTAGCTCAAGGACCCGAGTTTTCGTTGGGAAAGAGTATGAATTTTGTGTTATACAGTCCCTCAGTGTGGATGTAGTCTCAATGCAGGAGCAGCTGATGTACCAGAAGGACTGCCGTGGTGTTCTTCTCACAGACGTAGCAGACCCACAATCCAGCTGACGACAAATTACATCAGCTGCCTTCAGTGTCCAGCTGTCATAATGGGAGCCCACGTGTATCCAGATTTCAGAGTGTTTCACCTGTAGTTCACCGTCACAGCGACTGGCTCCACTCACCAATCTGACATCATGAGGATCTGAACAAAGGCAAGTAAGAGATAAATTAAATCAAGGGGATTGAACAGATAGAAGACAATGAAGACCAAAGCTTCACCTGAACAGATGAGTTCCACAGTTTTTCCAGATGAGCAGGTATCTGACACTGAATTTCCACAGTCCAGGAGAGCAAACTCATTGCCTTCACACTGGAACGTCTTCCACAGAGAAGCCTTAGCTTCTTCAAGGAGGAACCCCTGGAGGACTGAAGGAGCCCCACAGCCCAGCTCCCTACAGACCACTTGGGCATCATGAAGGTCAAAATGTTCTTCACACACTGAGGACCAAGACTGGTTAGACTGGACCTCTAGTCTTCCTGAGCATAGATTGGAACCATGAACCAGTCTGACAGAGTCTGCGGAGACAGACAGAAAAATGATTGATTTGAATTTTTTTCATATTTTTGTATTCCCAAGACATGGGAGCATTAGAAAATCTGGGCTAAAGTTGAATCTGAAAATTTTCCTGAAATAACACCCACACCCCCCTGCCACTTTAACAGATAACAGGAGTAATCTGATTACAACAAATCTGACTAACACACTTGGATTTCTCCCCAATACTCTGACGTCTTCATGCATCTATACCTGATTTATTTCATTCTTTACATCATCTAACAGGTTTTTTTAAAAAAAACAAAAAAAACTTACTAAATAGAAGTGACATAATCAAAAAATTTTGACACACAAGCTGCTGAAATGAAATAACCAACCGAAATAACCTTTGAACTTTTCAACATGACAGAGAGCAATGAGGGAATATGATGAATAGTGCTTTTATTAACGTTCTGCTGCTGTTAGCGGATACTTTTGTACAGTTATAGCATACAAAATTTGAAAAAAGATTAGAAGTACTAAAAAAAAGGTTGTAGCAGATGAATTAAAATGTCCAAAACTGTTTTATCCAAGTAGCAGATGACATTTTTCATTGTGCAACAACAACAGAAGTACTTGAACACAATGCACTTGTAATTTCAAATTCACAAGTGGGGTGGATCATCTTCCTAATAGCACATGTATGGCTTGGTAGTTAACTGGTGAAAGTTTAGAATATCATTACCACTTAGACCCCTTCAATACTCCTACCTGAACACTTCACCTCCAAAGTTGCAGGGCATAACTGAGCATCTGAAAATTGAGATCCATCAGAGCTTATACTGATGTTCCACACATTTGCTGTTATACCCCATTTTGGTCCAGCTGAAACAGCAGATCCGCAGTCGAGTTCTTTACATACTTTGTTTGCGAACTTCAGGTTGGAGTGTTGCTCACACACTGGTTTCCATGTTTCGTTCTGTTTTTTCATCTCCAGTTTTCCCTCACAACGTCCGGTTCCTTCCACCAGTCTGAATTCACCAGGTCCTGCAGAAATGAGACAGAACAGTAAGAGTCCAGTCCAGAACCACCAACACACCATCTAGATTTTCAGCAGCACTTAACTGTAAGGTCCATCATTAACTAAAGTTAGGATGTAAAATGCTTTAGCTAAATATCAATTAGTTAAAAGAGTTAATTAATGAGTCTAATAATCATTGATGAACTTTGGTCAAGTATTAATTTAGATATTATGTAATAGTCTATAAAGATGCAAGTAAGAGTAATAACTACTGCTTGTTTAATGTTTATTAATGTGTGAATTAACTCTTAACAAATGCTTTTTGTCAAGAGTTTACATACTATTTAAACTTGTTAGTAGTGTTTGTACTTACTTGTATTTGATGCAAATATTAAAGTTCACAGTTCAGTCATTCCATCAGGAGAAAACTGGCTTTAATAAATGTTTTTTTGAGGGCAGTGGTTGCTAACAACAAATGTTCATTAATGGTCATAAAGAGCATTTGGTAATATTTAATAATGGTACAGTGTGAACAGTAATTCACATTTTAGGTCATAAATGGACTGTGTGACTGATGTCAACATTTACTTAAAATCAGTCAGGACATGGAAGATCTGCACATTTATAACCCTCAAATATTTATGCATCCAGTTTCTACACAGTTATATTTATATTTAACAAACCCTTAACAACCAGTTAATTAATCAATAATCCATTAATAAATCCTTAGTAAGTCTTAACATGCTTATTACTCCTAACTCATATTTCTCAATGGAACCTGATTGTAAATGTAAACCAATCATTGTAAACTATTGTAAACCAAAACCCTTATTTTATGTAATGCCCAAATACCAAATCTGCCTCTAAAATATCATCCTGTTTCAAAATATTTTCTTAAATTGAGGATCTTTAAAATTCAAAGTCAGATAAATGTTAGTAACATGAGCTGAGTGTCATCACTAATGAATCCTCTGCCTCGTGGTGCATTTATTCATATCAGAATTACTTTTATCACAGCATTTTAGCACATGATGAGATTTGACATTTATGTAAACCCTGTGATGGAGCATTGCTTTATTTATTACTTTTTTTTTTACTTTGTACCTGTTACACCTGCAGCCTGGAGCCCTGCAGAGAGAAAGCATAAAATGAAAACATGAAAATGAATTCTTTCTGAAGAGCAAGATGTTACAAGAAAAGTGTATGTTTATCTGTGGTTCCTTCCAAACCCTTAATCTGCTCTGAACATACAGGAAACTCAGCCATGTGGTTGGATCAGCAAACGTTATACAACCAAACAGCACATGTGATACTGATTAAAGAATGAATAAATTAAAACTGCAAGCAGTGCCGATTAGACCCCCCACGAAGTTTTATCACGGGTGTGGAGACGATGTAAAGGAGTTTTAATCAGAATCAGAATCAGAAAAGTTGCTTTATCCCAGGGGGAAATTTGTGTGTATTACAGTTGCTCCATTCAAGTATAATAAAAAATAGCAGGGAAGAATAAATAAATAAATAAATACATACATACATACATACATACATACATACATACATACATAAATATATGAAACGTCCTGTTGGGTTTAGGGTTCCGGTACATTGGACTAAATTTATTTAAATTGTCCAGGGGGCGCTGTTGAGCCTTTTCAGAAGAGCTAAAACCCATAAAATATGAATACCTTTACCACTTCTGATGTGTGTGCCAAAGTTCATGACGTTTTGAGCACATTTCACACCTCAAAAGTTTAAATTCCGTTGTCAAATTTAAATCATGGAACTGCAAGCAGCATTTTCCAGGTCATCATTCCTCCATGTATGTTGGGGTGAGGTTGAGGGGGGTAATGTGGTATGTATACACTGGCAGGCCTGGTGTTCTACACAGGAGCTACAACACTGAAAAAAGCAGCAATTTATCTGTGAATAGCTCAAAGGCTGGAAATGTTTATATTCAAACCAAAACCCTAAACCTACTACCTGGTAGGGTTATGGTTTGGCTCCAACAGGTTTTTTGTGCATCTGGACCTGAGAAATATGTGGACCAGACTTAGGATGTCAACGTCACTCTTAATTTGAAGACTGATTTCTAAATCTGTCTAGCAGTTGATATTGAGCCCAAAAGCTCTGATGTGATGAGTTTGTGATTATATTTAGCTCCTAAAAAAGGACTCCATTGACAAAAAACTAATTGTCATGACATTATTTAACAGAGCAGCAATAAACCAACACAAACATATTTAATTTTATCATTACTAGAAATTAATCAATTAGCTGGATAAAAGACGCCCAACCCAGTAATAAACTAATGATCCTTCAATTTAATGTCACAGGTTAAATTAAACCCTGAATTTTTCAGCAGGTACTGAAATAACTCAACATTTATTATGAACTTTTTTTGTCGCAATGATTACAAATCATCTTGTTATGTCAGTGTATTGTGTAACAGCAGTTAATGGAAAGACTAAGTAACTAATCTGAAAGTTAGAAAAAGCAAGAATGCATGTTATTTAATCTTTATTTTATCAGGAAGTCCTTTGAGATGAATGATACCTGGCCAAGAAGCACACCAGTACAACACAAGAGAGGAACATAAAAAAAAATGTACATACATTGAAGACCTCACATAATCCTTTAAATCCAATTTAAGAACAGCAATTACACTCTTCTGTAATACAGATTAACAAAAGAGTTTAAATTCACAGAGGGAAATAAGATGCTGAAGCTGTAGTGAATTTTTCAGATTGTTCCATGGCCAAGGTGCAGACATGATGCGACACAGACATGGGGGTAGTTTGTGCAATACGGCCTTGCATATAAATATAAGCCACAGCCATGAGAGTAGAGTATAAAGTTCACAGTGATGGATTTTGAAGGAAGAGTTTGTGATCAAATGCAACACACGTAAAAAACTGTGTCCAGAGCTGAAGAAGCTGCATCCATGTAAATGATGTTCCCATATTTAAACACACTCAAAGATGTTTGTAGCAACTTTTTTCTCAAATTGAATTTCAAACAAGAAATGTGTCTTTAAAAAATGCCAAGGAGAGTGTTAAGCTTTTTTTTTTTTTAACAGATGCTCCACATGGGTTGTAAAATACAGTTTACCATCAATCCAGATGCCCAAATATTTATAAGATGATACTTTTATGATTTTTTCTCCATCTGAGGTCTGAATGGTGAAGCCCTCTGCATTTTGAGAATGGGCTTTTGTAAATGTCATAAACTTTGGCATTTAAGACCAATTTCAAATGACAGGGGTAAATCTGAAGCTGGGTTTCTGTAAATTGGCTTGAGAGTCTGGGCTCAACCGGCTCTATTTATGCAAAGTATCATGAAGTAACTTTTGTTATGATTTGGTGCAATAGATAAAATTTGATTTGATTTGAACAGGACAGGTGCCAAAATGGAGCCTTGGGGAATTCCTTTAGCGGTCTCCATAATATAAGATTTCAGACAGTCACAAAAAATACACAAAGCTTTGTCCTAGAGATAATTCCTAAACCATTTAAGTCGCAGACTCACCCACACCAATGTCTCAGAGTCTGCCTACTAATAAGTGATGATCAACCAGAGACGAAGAAGAATCTTTATTTTTCAGTATAAATTGTACATGTGGACAGGCAACACACACTCTGCATTTTAAGCCATCACTAACCGGACATACAGGAACACACCCCACAGCGGAGAATAGGAGCAGTGGGCTGCCATGTCAGGAGCAAATTCATCTGAGTTTACAGTCATGTCTCATGAAAATAAACATGTCAAACAATAGTTATCCTTTTCAGCTTTGTTTCTATCAATCATTACCCCACCTGGATTCCACAGGGACACCAAGACCAAGACCAGGAAAGTGTGATCCATGTCCAGTCAGATGCTCTTCTCTTCTTCTTTACTGCATCTCGTCTTTTATCAGGACATGTGTCACGTCCCACCCTTGCTTTTTTTTTTTTTTTCTCCACATCAAAAAAATTTAACTTGTAGCTTCCTCCAGTAGACAACATATGGTTAGTAAAGGGCAGATTCACCTCTTTATAGCAGTAAAAGTGAAAAAGCAAAGTCTGAATAAAGCGTAAAATTTTAAAATTGTTGTTTCCTCATTTTATTTTTTGTGTTCATTGTAAGATTTTTTTTTCTCCTCTCTCTTCTTCTCTCCTTCTTCTTTCTTTTATGTATTATTCTTATTCTGGGAAATGTTACTTTTAGAATGTAAGCCCCTTTTTATGTATTTGGCTGTAACCGTTCAGCCTGAGCAAACTTTCCTATATCTGTCATGTTTAATGGTTTTCTTCCAGTGTATTAGTACGTCGTAATCTATATGATGTTTAATTATGTTGGTCCAGGACAACAGATAAAAATTAGCTTCTCTGCTTAATCTGGTGCATGCATCTTGTTCTTTACAACTAATACCAATACACACCGTCCTGTTACTAAATAAATAAATAAATACTAAATCAATAGATACCTGTAGGACTAAATGTCACATTTGATTTATTGGAATTTTGCAGATGCACAATAATGGTTAACAATGAGGCTGTAGGTCAAATTCAGGCCTCCAAGACAGAATTTTATTTAGGAATAGGTCTTAACCTGGAATAGAAATACACATTAAGGATTGATAACTGACTGCTTTAACTTTGATCATGGCCAGAACCAGCAATTCTTTGCAAGTGAACTCTATGTAATTGAAAATCTGATCAAAGCAGAGACTGAAAATGTAAATCTTCTCTTAAACTTGAATTTTTTCAGCTCAAGATTCAGAGTCAGAAACAGTCATGATCAAGATCGAGAACCAGGCAGGAATAACCGCTGGAAAGTCACACTC
Organism: Sphaeramia orbicularis; assembly: GCF_902148855.1. NCBI lineage: Eukaryota > Metazoa > Chordata > Actinopteri > Kurtiformes > Apogonidae > Sphaeramia > Sphaeramia orbicularis. The sequence continues at coordinate 42,408,372 of NC_043979.1, read as the reverse complement.
AAAGGTAGAGAACAATCTGACTACTGACAAAGAGCAAAAGAGTGAATATATACACCCTGCCTGATGAGCCCAGCTGAGCTCAACAGGTGAGAATAGTTAGCTGATGAGGAGGTGTGGCAGAGAGAGAGGGAAGAGATAAACAGCAGAACAGACAGAGATGTTACAAAATGTAAACATAATTATTTTAGAATGTTATTATATTGTTGTACAATGTATTATTATACAATGTATATAATGTATTTTTGATATGTGAAATATTTTTGGGTTATTTTGTGGAGATGACATGGGACTTTGTGGCCAGTAGAAGAAGATGGGTTAAGGGGGAGGGGTAGATAACTTGCACTTCCTATCACTTCATATATGAATATGTTTTGTTTTGTTTTTTTTTTTTTTGCTCTTTCTTAGTTTATCTTTGCTGTTTTTGGTTTTAAATTCAAAACAAACAAATCTCAATCAGATGTCAGAATGACAATGCATCAAGCAGGTCAAGCAGACTGTGCTTTCAGGATCCTAAACTGAGCAGGACTAACGCTATTGTTATTGTGGACTGTGATAATGTTAAGTGGTGCTTGTTGACTTTATCTACTCATCAGGACCAGTGTGAACTCAGATTAGAGCTGATTTAGTGCATGAACGTTGTGACATTTTAAAACGACAGGAAGTGGTCTGCAATAAGCATAGGATTAATGCGTGCATATATTAGATAAAAGATGATCTGATCTGAGATCTGTTTGAAGTGAAGAAATCCCTTGAGAAATAACTCTGCAAAAACATATATATATATATATATATATATATATATATATATATATATATATATATATATATATATATATATATATATATATATATATATATATATATATGTATATATATAAAAACAGTAATATTCTGGGAGCTGTGGTGCCAAAAAAATACTGCTAAATAACGGAAAATAACCACCAAATAACCATAAAAAATACGGTAATTTTCATAATTAAAATAAAGTTTTTTGCCCTAACTTTACATGAGATTTTGCTTTTTTTTTTTTACTTTTTAATGTTTAATAAATAATATTTACATGTATTAAAATGATCAAATTACCTTTAAATATGGACAAACATTGTTATAAAATAAATAATAGGGCTCAAAGATGCAGAGAAGTTCTGTTATTAGTTGGTGTTTATCACATAATTTTATGTTAAAAACTTGTATATATTAATTAATATTTGATGCAATAAAATGATATACCATACATAAAAACATTTGATTTATCTTTCAAAACCTGTCAATTAACTGTTAATTAACTAATTGTCTGGATTTGAAGTCCAACAATTTACTGTTAATTTAAGATCATATGAAGTGTAAACATTATGTTTATAGAATATTTCACATTCAAACATGTGGCGTTTTAGGTTACTTCTTATAACAGAAGTACAATTTTGACATAAAGTCACACAGGTCATAGTACAACAAGATGTCAGCCTCAGTGCAATTAGAATAACAAGGAATGTACCTTTCATTTGTTAAATTTAATATTTGACATTGAATAGACATTTATTATTATTGATGAACAGGAAAGGCATTGTTCAGCCTATGGCTTTCAGTCATGATGCACCTGAACAAAAATACAAAAACAAACACAAAAAGGCCAATAAACATTACCATACACATATTAGCCCCACATTTACACTAACAGCACAACCCTGCTGAACCCCTGCACATAAAAACAACACAGAATCAACAACATGCCCAATGCCCACAATGCAATGCGGCAAACATACCACAACATTATCTTTACTTTTAAAAACTGTCATAATACAGATAACCAACCATTTATATTTACAATATTCTACTGCTAATTTAAGAATATGTGAAGTGTTGTGGTTGAATGACATATACTTTCCAATGAGACTAAGTTGTATAATCCACTGATAAAAGCTGTATTTTGACAGTTTATCAGTGCTTATACATGTTATACATTCACAAAAATACATTTATTCAACATTTTTGTTGTGAAACCTCCCGTAATTACACAAGATATTTGTCAATTAACAAACAAGTCTTGTTAAACTTACAGAACAAATACTTCTTTTACAGTTAATTGTCAGTAATTTTATCTTGTTTTATTATTTTTTTTTAATCTCATAAATAAAAAAGAAATATTTGTGAAATTACGATACATTTGCAAATGTATTTTAACTGTATTTTTCTGTTAAAAAGAAAAAAATTCTTTTAAAAAATGGAAATTTTATGGTTATTCACAGTTACAGTTTTTTCATGTTATTTTACATTTGACATGTAAAATCACAGTCTATTTTTGTAATTTCATTGATATTTTCCTGCATCCTAAAAATACAGGGAAAAATCTGTAAAATAACCAGTGAAAATTCTGTTAAATTACAGATTTTTTTTTTTTTACAGTGAACTACACATTTAGAGACAAATATAACCTAAAGACTACATCCAAATGAGCTTAATGTAAATGTTGTCAGGAAGAAAATGATGCTCTTCAGATTGAGTATCTTCCATGAATAGTTGTGACGTTTACATAGATCTGATCATTACTTTTCACACTCAGAGCAAACACCAAACCCTTCCAAACATGGCAAGATATGATGAAAACCATCAAATGTCAATCAGATGTCAGAATGACAATGCCTCAAGCAGGTCAAGCAGACTGGGTACTTTCAGGATCCTAAAATGATCAGGACCCACACTGTTGTTATTGTGGACTGGGATGTAAAGTGGTTCTTGTTGACTTCATCTATTCATCTAAAGCGCAAGGCATTTAGCTTATATCGTATCCTGTTAGCTCCTCTTCACCATTATAGATCTCCCTTTTTTTTTTTGCAACACTTGTTAATCACTGATCATGTGAACTACAGAGTCATTAATTTAGCATCATTAATTATTTTATTTATTACATCTACAATGTATAACCATTATAAACAACGAAACCAAAAAATTTGAGATCACCTTCTAAATAACTGTCTTATAATACTGATATTTTCCAATACTTAAACAGTGTTAAGCAAGTAGACTGTAAAAATGTAAAATATATATCCAAAGTTTTTGGTTTAATCTTAGCTGTTAGAGCAGGGGTGTCAACCATACAGCCCAAGGGCCAAAACCAGCCTGCCAAACTGTCCAATCCTCCAGTGGGATAAATTTGCGAAATGCCATACTTATACCAAGATATTAACAATCAAAGTTGTCAAAGTCATTTCAGGTCAGGGGCCATAATACAGACCAATGTGATCTCAAGTGGGTCAGACCAGTAAAATTCTATCATAATAATCTATAAATAATGACAACTCCAAATTTTTCCTTTTGTTTTAATGTAAAAAAGTACATAGTACCATCCTTTCACAAAAAATGTCAATAACATGAACAAATATGAACATCCTGTAATGTTTTAAGAGAATTAAGTGGAATTTTTTTGAATATTATGTGCGTTACTAAATGTTTTGTACCATTGTAGATCTACTGTAATCTGTAAATTGTAATATGCAAGTGTAAATTTAAAGCTGAGGCACAAGATTGTTAAAATTGCTCTTTAAAAAAAAAAAAAAAGAAATTTCAGGTTTTCATGGTTATTCATGTTATTCACACATAATTTTCATAAGATTATTTTACTTTTTTCACTTTAAAACACAGAGAAAAGTTTGAAGTTGACATTTATTATGGGTTATTATGTTATTATTTTACTGTCCACTTGAGATCATATTGGGCTGTATGTGGCCCCTGAACTAAACTGAATTTTACACCCCTGTGTATTATACAAACTAAAACTGTGATTTCCACTGTCCTTGTGAATAAATGAATGACTAATTAATTTTATGTAAGTTATTTCATTATGTAAATTACACTCTGAACAGACATTCTATAAAGAAGTCTCTGGAATAGCAGCTTGTGTGTGACTTTTTTTTCCCTCTTCAACTTTATTGAAAATATATAGGTATACAAAGCAGAGAATTTTTGAAAAAAATATCAAGATGTCAAAAGGGAAAAGCATCCAAACAGATAAATTAAAATAATGTAAAGACTTAGAGACACCAAGAAGAACAGACAAATAATAATAATAAAAACTTAAAATATAAAGATCTAAGAAAAAAAAAAAAACATCTGAGAGTAAGTTCAGTCCATTTTAAAGAATTCTTTATAAATTGCCAGAGTGTTCGTGCTTTATCTGTTATAGATGAATTCCAATGATTTTTGTGTACGACTTTTTAACATCACTGTTATTAGAGCAGATGCGTCATCATGCAGTTTCACAGCCTAACCTCAAGGGGGAGCGCTCATCCTGGTACCCGCTTGTGTCTGTGTTGTCATGAATGTATGTGTACGGCTAGCCGGCTGATAGCTTTGGCAATGTTGTCACTATCAGAATGATATCGCAGCGGGACAGAGGAGAACTGGCTCGTTTTTATACTGTCACAGACCCCAAAAAGCACCAGAAAGGCTATACTGTATACAAAGTCACCGCAAGGGTAAGCGAAGAATGGATGGAAACAAATGACAGCTAGGCTAATGCTATCTATGGGCTAGTGCTATGTATTTGAGCTAAGCTAGCTGTCTGCCTGAGCTAGCCAACCTGATATGATGCAAACAAAAGTAATATTATGATTGAATAATGAGTTGCTGATGGCAATAGCTGTGATAAAGAATGTGGATGTAGCTGGTTAACGGTCACAGTAATTAAATGTAAAATGAGCATTTTAATCCAAGTTGTGTGCCTAGTTGATATCTTGTATTAGCTAGAATATTCGTATCATTTCATTCCAAACGTAGTGTCAGTCCGTATTAAACTGCTAAACAGCTAGCTTGCTACCTAGCCCAGAAAGAGGAGCTTTGTATCCTTAACTTTAAATTGATAATCATTGCTGCTGGTTTACTTAGTCAGAAATCTCTTAAAGTGAGCTATTTTATGTAGCTAATCAGAATCAATGAATGAAAGTACCACATGTCGGAGAAATGTCAAAGCCCAGGTGTACCATTACAGTTACCTGTGAGTAAATGGAACTCTGTGCTGAATGGATTAACCTCAGAGGGTCAGACCAAATTCAGTTCAAGTGGGCTAAGATATTTTCTCCTTGTCGTTTAATCTTCAGCATATCTTGTCGTGGTGGTGAAATGAAAGGGAACATTAAACCATTCCCTGTGATTGTTAGACCTCCATCCACTTGTTAACACATTGATTTTGACAGATTCCAAAAACGAGCTTTGCTGAGTTATCTTCTTGTTATGAATGTTGGCGATGTCTCCATCTCACACTCAAAACACGCATTACTTGCCTCATAATGCAGTCATTGTCAACCAAGGAGCTGTGTCTGTAGTCACTCGCAACTGACAACCCAGGAGAGAGAGCAAAACCAGCACTGACAGATTGGTTATGTACTTTTATATAGGAACTACTTGTCGAGGTTTTAAAGCCTTCAGCGTTTGTTTCTCCTTTTTGCTCACAGATAATCTCCAGGAAGAATCCAGAGGATGTTCAAGAGGTAAGCCATAATAGCAGAGTCTCAGATGAATGTGGAATGAGAAGGAATGGGCAGGGAGTTGTCTTTCTGAAAGACAAGGGTGTGAAGCTTAATGGAGCATTTTGTAAGGACTTTTCCCTGTATGCTCAAGGAAATCCAGCAATTTGGCACAGACTCTGTAAAATCAGGATCATACATTTAGAATTTGCTGTAATAGTGCTGACTCTAGGGTGAGGACTTCCCTGGAATGAGATGTACTAGAATTTAAGACATTTTTAACAGATTTTATCTGAAATTTAAAATTATGATGTATGTGGCTTGTCATCCAGCTTCTCACACACTGGATTTTAGCATGTAAAATATTTTTTTATGGCTAGTTGAATGTTGCCTTGTGAATATCAGCATTAAACACTCATTATATTAAATATGTATGCATTTTATCATGTTCAAAGTCACTTGCTGAATGTCAATCTACTGAAAAGCATTGCACAATTTCCATTTAATGACAAACAAAAAAGCACACATACATGTTGTCTTACATTTGACTCACACTTAGGAATGCAGTCTAGGTCAGACCCAGCGCTAATGCATAAAGCATGATATCAATTACTGCATGTGTGTGAGAGTCAGAGTAATACAGACCTCCATGCTGGATGCTGTTACAGTGTAGGGGTGGTGATCTCCCCATTCTTTCACACTTGCAGCTCAGAAAGGACTTCTGCACAGACAAATCTTTTATGATTAATTTTCACTTTATTCCACCGAGTGAGGAACTGCTTGTTACAGGTTTGTGACCATTGTAGCATGCTTTATATTTGTGTCTGCCAGATAACGGTGAGAAAATGTTCAAGTGAATTACATTAAAGTAGTTGGATCTGTTGGTATGTTGTGGAGTTGTGTTCCTATAGTTTTAAATTGTAGAGTTTAACAAGACATAAAGTATTCAACTGATAAAAAGTTAGTCTTTGATGTAGTAGATATGACTAAGCCTCATAATTTCAAAAACATTAGTGTGGAGATGTGGAGATTTATAAAGTTCATCTATCTTCTCTGTTAAAGTGTACCTTGTTTCTTTCTATGAATTTCTTTAGATAACTGTTTGGAAGAGATACAGTGATTTCCGAAAACTTCATCAAAACCTATGGCAGCTGCACAAGAATGTATGTAGCCAATCGGAGCTGTTTCCTCCCTTTGCCAAAGCGAAAGTGTTTGGTAAGAAACTTAATTCCATCATCTCCAATATCCATTATACTACACTTTAATGTTTTTACTTAACCTTTATTTTTGACACCTCTCTCCCTGATTGAGGTGAATAGATGAAATGCTTGCAGTAACTGTTGGTTTGGAAGACCTTGTTCTCTGGTGGTTCTTTGATATTTTTTTCTGAAAATGCTAATCTTCTCTTAAGTAATGAAAGAAACGGTTTAACAATGACAGACTTAAATCAAAAACAACATAAAATCTATGGACAACCAGAGACGTAGTGATGACCCTGCCCCTCTAATGACTCTTTGTGTTATTTCACTCAGTAAATACTACTATTGATAAAAGTCATCCTTGCTGTCTGTATGTAAATGTATGCATGTATTTTAGGTCGTTTTGATGACACAGTGATTGAGGAAAGGAGGCAATGCTCAGAGGATCTGTTGCAGTTCTCTGCTAATATCCCTGCCCTCTACAGCAGTCAGCACATCCAAGATTTCTTCAAGGTACCAGCACAAAAAAAGGGCACACAACAAATGCAATATCATCACATGCACTTTGTTAATACAGTTTTTAATTGTTTCCCAGGGAGGTGAAGTCCACGACGGCTCAGAGCTAATTGGACCCGCAGAACCCTTTTCTGACTTCTTAGCAGACAGTTTATCAGACTGCAGCTCTGATGGTAGGGTCACACACAATAACCTTTTTGTAAAATAAATCATCTTAATTTTACGTAACTTGCTGAGATGTGTCTGTATTTTTCAGTTCAAAGAGACATCAGTGGTGCAGATGATTTGACGATCACATCTGAGTATGGAGGTAGAGTTTCCGTGTTAAAATCACTCACATATATTTAGATCTTTATGTTAGACGGATGTCATCAAATTCTTCTCCACCTCCACAGGCCCGTCCAGTGACAGTGACCTGACCTCCCTCGCTGTGGATACAGATTCCCTGGCTGAGTTGGATGATGGCATGGCCTCAGGCCGTACCTCCCCAAATCAACCACAGGGGGGAGCCTCCAACATTAGCAGTAGCTGCAGCCCTCGATTGCCTTCCCTGCATGCTCGCCGCACCCCGTCACCTGCCCCGGTTTCTGCATCCTCAGCCCCTAACCCAGAGGTCAGCTGGACAGGCAGAACTTCCCTCTTCTCAGGCAGTTTGAAGAAAACAAGTAGTGGAAACCCTAAGGACGTGACGTCAGATTACCTTGACAAAGCCAGTGAGCTCATCTCATTGGCTGTACAGAAGGAGAAAGAGAAGGACTACCAGGCAGCTTTTTCTTACTACCGAAGCGGAGTGGACCTACTGCTGCAAGGAGTTCAAGGTCAGTTTAGTAGCTAGGACTATATTTTAATGTCTATGACACTCAGTGAAGTCCAGATGAGAATTGAGAATTTGGAAGATACCAGCATCTGGTCCAGTAAGTGTTCCAGTGCAGGATACTAACTCTACAAGTTGATCTTAAAATTTCACCTCAGTGTGCAGTGTTTAAAACTCAAAGACACTACATTTGTTTGAAGTTTATTTGCTCTTAGAGTGCAGGATGAAAAGTTTCTAAGACCCACCTTATGAAGGATAGATGTTTAATTATCCTCCCTCTTCAGGTGAGCACAGTCCCACACGGCGTGAAGCAGTAAAGAAGAAGACTGCTGAGTATCTGATGCGCGCAGAACAGATATCCAGTCAGCACCTGAGAAGCAACATGGGTCAAGGGTCAACACAATCAGTGGTGAGTGGGAGTGAGATTTCTTCGAACCACAGGAGTCTTTGTTAGATTGTGGGTATGAACTTTATTTGCAGTTATGTATTTAAAGTTAAATAAGCAGCTGGATATCAGAAGTTGTCGGGCTTTATTATTGGGGACAACATGACATTAAGTTACAGTAAAAGAAGTAGTGGCAGGCATCACTTATTTTGGCATCGATCCAGCTGATGTCATCATGTCTATGCGTGTGCTGATGTCAGTGTAGACAAATTTCGGCCATTGTAAGTAAACTGGGGGGGGGGGGGGTTTAAAAATTCATAAAAAATTTGAACTTTGACCTACTTTTCCCAAAATGTAATCACATCTATTCTTGGTCACTGGCAATGTATAAACCCAATTTGGTATGAATTCAACCAAAAGTTTTGCTGCCAAAGTGTTAACAAACAAACAAACAGAGAAACAAACCAAACCAAAAACAATACCCCTTGCCTCCCCTTCGGGGGGCGAGGTAATAAAAAGAGAGGAGTGTCTTATTTCCATTTACACAGAACCATCAGATAGCCCACAACACCTGGATGTACAGTGCACACATCAGAGTCATCTTGTACTTCATAGTTGGTGAAGCCAAGTGTTAAAGGGCATTTAATAATTAACTATATAATTTGTGAGTAGGCCATCACCCAGAGACTAATGATAGAAAAGTGGAGCACCATGAAATCAAACAGCAGCAAATTGGCTGACCACACCTTGTTATTTATGCAACTGTGTTGGACATCATTTCATTTTCACATTTGATCTCAGCTGGCTTCACTGTAATTAAATAAAAATAAATGTATTGCTTAATGATGGGAATAAAGTAATATTTACGTGCTGTGAAATGTTTTTTTTTTCCTTAGGCTATGGCAGCACAGTGCTGTCCTTCCAGCAGTAGAGAGAGTCATTCATCTGAGGAGCTCAGAGCTTACAGAGTGTTGGGGATCATAGATAAGGTCAGTACACAAGTTAAAAGTAGATTACTAGTCAGTTTACTCAACTCAGAGAATCTGACTTTTGTTTCCTTCCATGCATATACATTCTTCTTATTATTATTATTTTTGTAGTGTTATTGTTCATTATTTCAAGCAGCTTCTCAGTGAAATTATAGGTTGATCAACTGATACTTGACTTGTTTTGGTGATTCCAGCACTGATATCAGGGAACAATATGTTTCTAATATCAAATTATTGGCTGATAAAGATACATTTTTGTTATGTTATCCCCTATGTGGTATCTATATATGACGGAGGTCAGATGTTTTACTCACAGGCCAGGTTTGACAACCTTTAGAACTGAAATGGTCTGGAGCTATTTAACCGCCTCCATGTTTTACCAAAAGGTATCTACTCTGCTGTAACATATTTATGATTATTTGGGACTTTCCATTTCCAAAACAAAAATATAATACTCTGTACCTTTGTGAAAATATAAACCTGCAATAAAGAAAATAGGTTTGAGATTTGTATTATTTTAATTGGGAAGTTCTATTTCCAAGACACAAAACTGATTTGATGTGTAATGGAGAAAAAACAGACTAATTACAAACAAATAGAAATGTGTGCTATTGAGTTTGGCCCAGAAGGCCTTCTGGGCCAAACTCAACTTATTTTCTATTTCCTAGTGTTTTTCATGTTTTAGAGAAAGAGAAGCTTAAGAGTCGCATCTGGCTCAGGAGCCGTGGGTTCCAGACCCACGACTTAGGCAAACTTATTTTCCAAAATGACTCGGACATCAGTGCTTTCTACAGTCATCCCCATGCTACCTAATTTAATTAAAAAGAACCTACAACTACAGCAAAATGTGTAACTTGGCTTATGACAATACGCTTTTTATGCATTAACTATTTCTATATTGGCTGACATTAAAAAAATATATACAGATATACACGTGTATCTGTGATGAGCTCTTGTTGACAATAAAACCTGCAGCTTTGTAATGACATCATTGCTTATTGTGTTACAGTGTAATGACTGAATGGAAACGAGGAATGAAATGAAGAATAAAAATTATTAGATTCTCATCTTACTATTGTAGTTGAAATGGACTGGAATAACTCTTGACTAAAAACAAATCAATAAAGTTTGTTTGCAGTGTAATTACTCCTGAGGTTACAGATAATTATTGTTATAGTCCCTCATCAGACAGGGATGTTACCCATCCATCTCCAGATTTCTCCTTGTGTCCTTTGCGTCTTCGGCCATCTCTTTTATCTGAAGCAATAAAACTCAATAGATTTACGGGATGGTATCATAAGGGCTGAGTGTGTGTGTGTTTAGCGCCAGTTATGACTACCACAAGGTCAGTTTAGGTTGCTGGTCCTCTCAACCAGCTGCCGGCGAAGCAACTTTACCACTCAGCCATGAAATGACTTGGCAAGCAGCTCAGAGAGTGGCACACAACATTGAATCAATGATGCTCATCCTATATACACACACACAAAATAAACCCCAAGGAAAATGTTGATGCAACACCAACATGTGTTACTCTACAGAGGTGCACATTAAATCAGAAACAAATCAGATACACAGCAAACATTAAAAAAAAGAAAACAAGTTGAAACAGAGCAGTCCAAAAATGGCCTCCTCCTCCTTCCTCCTTTCACTTTTAATGGGGACAGAGGGGACAGATGGAGAGAACTCCTCACCCTACTGCCCCCCCAGTCCCCCCCTCTCCACCTCCCCCCTTCCCTGATGTTTGTGTCTTAATTATATTAGCGCCCTGGCTAGCACTGCCACTCTGTTTACTCACAGCTCCATTCATATCCATTTAGCCTGCACCTGTTTGGTCCCAGCCGGGGTCACATAGAGAGAACGCACCCACAAAACATACGCACGACACGCACCGCACACAGACATACAACGGGTCACACACATATGCTCAAGTGTCCCCTGGGATGGTGAGAGAGCAATGGAGATGTCAGACAGAAAAGGTGGGCTGAAGGAGGGAGGAAATAACCACATTAAGAAGATAAAGACAGACTGAGAAAGAAAAGAAGTAGAGGGAAGATTGTCAGGGCTGTATGACTGTGGCAATTTAAAGATGACACAGCCAACAATTACCGTGTCTGCTATGAGCTATTACTTGACTCTGTTGTAATTAACCTTTCAATAAATACAATTTTACAGTGACAAAATGTAAGCATAAATGATAAAAATGTGTGTCAAATACAGGAACATAATAAATATGAATGACCGTCTTTCTGGGTTACAAACTGCTCACTGCAACACAGGTTTCTGTTTGTTTTTCCCTTTGGTGTATTGATGCAAATCACATTTTTGATTTGGGATCAGTGTATTTACTGAACATTTATGATATCTGCAGATGTTTTGTGCCTTTATTCACCTCCTCACCTCGTAACCATTACTGTATTGCACTACCGCTGTTATTGTAAATAGGCTTGATTTTTATCTTGTGTCTTTTATACCAGTTATCTATTCTTATTATCTTTTTAGCTCTTTTTTTAATTGCATGTCATTTAATTAGTAAGGTGAGAAAGGAATGTTATCTCAATTCTCTGTATGTCCTGAGCATCTAGTGAATTTACCTACAGTATTAAAAATGTTCATTTCAGTTGATATAAACATATGATAGTCACAGCTAGAGAGTGATAGGTGTCTTTGCTTCATAAATTGGCCCAATAATTAATGCACAAGCCAAGTATTTTCTATTTATTAGCTAATTATTAATAATTATAGTCTGGTTATAATTTAGGCTGACCAGTGTATTGTTGGGCTGTTTTTTTTTTTTACATTTCAGTATGTGGCTGCGACTTTACCGGGCAGCACAGCAGGATCCATCGTGTTAACTGCCAATTTTTCTAGTATAATTTAGGGACCCACATTTATCTTGCAGTGACCCTTGTATGGGCCCTGACCCAGTCTTTGAAAAACACTGCTCTGGAGGACATAACCACTATATCATCTTCGAGTGTGTATGTTCATACTTGGCAATTAATGGCACTCTTCCATCACAGGTTCTTTTGGTCATGGACAAGCGAACACAAGAGACGTTCATCCTGAAAGTAAGTGTAATTTGTGTGTGAGTGTGCGCATACAACATCTTCCATGTCCTGACTGTAAGTGTAAGTGTGAAGTGTGCCAGAAGCCCCTGTGTGTGACCGGTGTAATTGATTCTAATGGGCCTCTCCCTGTCAGCTCCTCTGCTCTCAGGTGTGAGACGTGTGCCAGATGCCAATGCACAGCGCAGGCACAGATGACTACACACATACGTGCACACACATACACGCTTACCTACACACACTCCAATGTGAACTTTACGTGTAGCGCTGATAGATTTGTGTGGCTCTTTTAAAGTCACGCGCTGTATGTGGCTTGATGAATCCAGTGACTTTGGGTTGCCATGGGGCAAAGCTGGCACCTCGTTAATGGGAGGTTTCTCCTTTGCCACATTACCTTTCTCATTTTTTTATACCTTATTCTTCTCACCTTTGTCTTCCTCCTACCATTTATGCCCTTCTTTTTGTGGGTCAATTTTTCTTCCTGCTTGCTACTAAATATACTTTTTTTCTATACTTAATAGGAATTTACTGTTAGCAGCTGATAGTATTCAATAAGACTAATAACTGCACTGAATATCCTTGTCAGCTTTTCCAGTAACTATACAAAACATGGCTTGAAATCAAGAAAAGAAATTTGAACAGTATTTATCATCATGAATAAATACATAAATAAATAAATATACTTTTTTCATGTTAGGCTTCATAGGCTATTACTTACGATGTATGTGTTTTGTTTTATTTTTTTATTGAATAATGCTAATCATCATAAACATGCCAATACAGGGGTGGTCAAAATTATTAGAACACCTGATAGATCTGAAAATATTGACTTTTTTTGTCTCCAAATCATGATTTCATTTCATAATGTTCATCAAACATACAGATGGTTGCTTTGAACACAACAAATACTGTATATACTTTGAAATTATTGTACTGATGTGCCTCTTGGTCAGGTCTCCCTCGAAAAAGGGATTTCATCTCAAGGGACTTCCTGGTTAAATAAAGGTCGGGGAAAAAAATGGATAATAATAATATTTACATAATGAGCAGGATAGGCCTTGTACATTCTAATGAATCTGTGTCCTAAGACTCACCATCACCATCAATTTAACAACAATCACACTTGAATTTGGCTTCTTCTGATTGTGTACCATTAACAGTGAAATAGGCTTTGCTTTATTTTTTGTAAGAAAAATGACTTGAATGACCTCATGATGGCTCTAATCTATGGTTTACAGAGCATAATGATGTAGATATTTGTTTGTTTTATTGGTATTTTAATAGCCAAAACAAAAAACAGATGAAATCTCTTCAATATGCCAAGTGTTTTACTAATTTTGGCCACCACTGAATAAGATCTGATAATCACTATGGCTAATCCTCACTTGTCTGTAACCCTTAATTTCACTGTATTCATTCTCTTGTCTGACCTTACTCTGCAGGGATTAAGAAAGAGCAGTGACTGTGGGAGGTCTAAGAGGACCATAATGCCTCACTCCGTGCCATACATGGTGCAGCTGAAGAAGTTTGTCGTCTCTGAGGATACAGTCTTCCTTCTGCTGCAGTATGCTGAAGGTAGCGCTCACACAGTCCTTTTCCTCTTTTTTGTCTTTTTTACCTCTAGCTGTCTTGTTCCCTCCTTCAGCGCATCCCTTTTTGTCTCTCCTCCCACCCCTGATTCTACCCTTGTTCCAGACAGATGTTTGATAGAGATGGGTGGGTGTCACAAGTCGTTATTTTGAAAACCAGGTGGCACCATGCTTCATTAGCTATGCCAACACCTGGGCCTCCTTCCATCCCACTCGCTCTATGTTGTGTGTAGATGAGAACGTACAATGAATGAAAGTGAAACCATATTTTTTAATGCCCTGTAACCTATTCAATATGGTATACCCCATAGCCACCATGCACTAATATTACTGGACAGATCACCACACTACAGCAGCACAGAATATCATATGGGTCTGTTCAACATGATCTAATGAAGCTAATCGAAATCTAGAAAATAGCACCTCTGTGATTACATTCCATTTCTGTGATACATAAAAGCATCTTATTGTGTCTTTTGGCTTCACTGTGTGGGGTCTTTTTAACATGGAAGCAGCTGATGGGTTGAACAAGGGCAGACAGGCAGACGGAGGAAAGCAGTGACCTGAGTGACATTGGACAAAACATGTGGATGGTTTTACTTTCTAAACCATCGAGTGGCCCTGCTATCATTATCATCACTGTGAACTCCCTATCCATTCTCATCACACACAACAGATGCTGGCTTCCAATTGCTCACACTGCAGCTGTGTATATCTGTATGTCTGCGCATGCAAGCGTGTAAGAGAGGCAAGTCAGAATGTCAACACTAAACTGAGTTCCTAAAACACACACACCCAACCCCATTTAGCTAAATTGTTTTCAATTGTAGCTGTCTTTATTTACCTTGGTTACTCATTCCTAAGTCAAAACTAATATCCCTTTTCCAAAAATTATAAAGTGAGGAACTTAAAATATATGTTTAAAATTGCATCTAAAGAAACATTTTTAATGCATCAGTCTTTAATTGGCTATCATTTATGGACAAGTAGAACTGACTATGGCAAAACTATGGTGATATACATAGTATTTTCTTGTTACAACAGTTCCCCCCTCTTCCTTCACTTTTTAACATCATACATTACTTTAAATTATATTTCTTCTGTACTTTTGATTGACTAATTTATGTTTGTCATGCACACATAACTAAACCGCATGGATGTGCAAGACACCAAAAGTACAGTTGCAGTGGTCAAACATCTCATTATGTTTCATATTGAAGGATTTTACAAAATTGCAGTTACAGTATGGTTGTAAAAGTATTCCGCAGTCTCTTCCACGCTTTGTAAACAAAATCTGGTGCAAACATATTGGCTGTCTGAAATCTAAATCATGTCTTAATCATTGCGCTGAAACTCTTATATAGGACAGTATAAAAGTAAAAAAAAAATTAACTCCATTTTCCTTTTACCCAGTTCACACAAAAAACATCCTTGTATTAACTTATTGCTGTGGCAAAGGAAGGTCTACACAAGTTCCAGCAGTTTGGATGCTTATGTTTTGTTACACAGTAATGTTTAATCCTACAAAGATTCTGGGAGATTAGAAATAAGACCCAGAAACTAAAGTCTCTAAAAAACACAAATAATGTTATTCTGTTTTATCCATCCTCAGGTGGGAAACTGTGGTCTCACATTGCAAAGTACCTGCGTAAGTCCAGCCCAGATGAGAGCTTTGACATTCCTTTCATCCAAAAGAGCCACACAGCAGCCGTACACTCTCCTCAGCATGTCGTATCCCAGCTGGGTGCAGCCAGTTCTAGCTCTGGACCTCTGACTGGACTGCAGAGAGAAGAAAGGGAGGACCTCTGTGCATCTCCTAGTACAAGTGTGTTACCTCCCAGGCTTATGGAGCGAATTGGAGCCCAGTCAGATTCTGGAGCCACGTCTGAAGAAGAGTGCACCAACAGTTATTTGACCCTTTGCAATGAGTATGAACAAGACAAGGTGGAACCAGATGCATTAGAGGAAGAGGAGGAGAAGAGTGAACAGGAAATGCTGTCATTGGAAGTGCCAAATGCTACCACCACCTCCTCACGTAGTCGCTCGCTGCTTAGCAATGACAGCCTCTCTTCCCCTATTAGCTCTCAGGAACTTGGCTTTTTCACTGAGTCATCTGACAAAAGTGGTCACACCCAAGACTTTGGTGAGGGACAGGACCACGGAGAAGTGTTTAGTCCTCTGGCCTCCCCTGCAGTGCCCCTGTCTTTGGATCAGTCTAAGCATACGCCTATGGAGTTTTTTCGCATTGACAGCAAAGACAGTGGAAGTGAGGTGACCTGTCTTGACCTGGGAGAGCCACGTGCCTCCTATAAGCAGGTCCCCCTCTTTTCTACATCTGATCTGGGCTCTGATGTTGCAGTGGATCTTCCAGAGCTGGCTCAGGAGGTCAAGGGACGCTGCTCAGAGCTTTGGGGGTTAGATTGTAGTGATAATGCATCTAATGAATCTGTACCAGTCATTTCATTTAAAGAGGCAGCAGTTGAGGATGAGGGTCATCCACCAGACCTTTTGGTCAATTTACCAGTAGTGAGTGGAACTACAGACTCTTTACAGGAGGAGTTAGACTCTTCTGGAGTCTGTCTGGGCCTTGAAGTCACAGCTTCTCCTCAAAAGTTCATCCAGCCTGATGTTTTGCAGCTTCACAGTCAACCTGAGGAGGAGGAGGAGCCAGACCTGTCATCATATTGTACAGCTTCTGCCACTTGTGACACCAGTGTTACATCTTCATCCCCTTTCAACTCACTGTGGGACAACTACAACTTGGCATTTGGACAAGAGGCCTCTGACAAAATAGTAGTGAATTCCACCTCCCAAAATGATGACCTGCCCCTTGATACTAGCATTTCAGTCAGTGAGTCTCTTGGAGAGAAACTGGAACCCAGTGCAAAAGTAAACACAGACTTTCCAAATCCCAGTGGTAGCAGCCTGGGCTCTATCCCAGACAGGAATGATATCGAAGCTTCTGAGGCCATTGAAAGTTTATTAGGTCTTGATGGTGACTCACCAAGAGTTGTTAGTAATACAGTTGGCAGTGAATTTGATAAAGAAGTATCACGGCTATTTACAGAGCTGGACGAGCTGTCATTGGCAGCATCCCAAGTTCGTATTCCAGAAGACTTTGTACGATGCTGGGCCACAGAGATGGTAACTGCTCTGGATCGTCTACACCAAGAGGGCATTATCTGTCGAGACCTAAACCCCAACAACATACTGCTCAACCACCAAGGTCAGTCTTCCATAAAGTTCTTATTTATTATACTAAGTTGAGTTTTTTGGCATGTGAAAGTGTTTTGTGTTGTTATTAGGGCTGGATAATTAAAAGAAATGTCATGCAAATCACAATGTACTCATGTACCACTAAGTAACATATCCATGTCAATTTTTTGATGGAGGTGAAATGTGTCACAACATACCATTGTAAATGAAGCAATGTGTGCTAGAGAGGTGCCCTGGCCTACAATTCAATGTCAAGTTGATGGTTATTTGCCGCAAACCCCAGCAAAATTAGCATTCCCCTTAAAATTATGATTCATTTAAATTCTAGCTGGCGAAGTGCACTAAAGACTGACACGATGCAAAATTCTTCCACTTGTTCTTGCAACCTTACACAGACGTCATATTAAATTAAGCAATGAGGTTAGATGAGTTCATCAGATTTTTTTTTTAACGCACATCAAACTCACCAAAAACAGAAATACACCACAAAACATTCAAAATTGTTTAAATACTGTACATTTGCATAATTTCAAGAGCAAACAAACAGCATTAGAAAATGTAGGGTTTCCCCCAGGTTATTGGAGGTCGTAGTTGCTTTGGTTGTAGTGGGGGTATTGTGTGGTTGTGGAGTTTGGGGTTCCTCCTTCAAGGTATTTTATAGAAAAGATACAATGTCACATCATGTTGGACCACTGTTATTACCAGATATGGATTTAAAATTTTGGAAATGTCAGAGCATCTAGTAAGGAAAAAGTATCCAAGAAAAATTTGCTGAAGAACTCCACTGAAGACCAACTACAACCATTAGATCAGTAAGTTACTGAGCCTAGGTGATGCTCAAAGCCTTATGAATTGTGGTGTAACTGGAAAAAAAAACTACCTTGTCACTTATTAGGCGGTTCATTAAGAGATTCATTGCAAGTTATTCAGACTTAAGATATGTTATGGGAACTTGTGAAAATCTTTTGTGAGGTTTGTTCATATAAAGTATCAAGTCAAATCCCTTTGTATGTGCTATGTTGATGCCACATTTTTCTTCAGTAGAAAACAAAAGGTTACTGTAGGTTTGAAAGTAGGATGTTTACTTCCTGTCTTAGAGCAGGGAGCATTTAACTGTCTTTATCAGTCAACCATAATCTAATCTGTTTACTAAAATGAAAGCTCTTCTGGAAAGGAAAGTGTTGTTTTACCAGGAGGTCACAGTATCCCCCTCAACTTCTTCTTTTGTGGTCCTACAATCATCTCTCTCCACCTCGTTATCAACAAGCGTCTAATTAGCTGAGTGGCTGTTTTCGTCTCCCTGGTGGTAATTATTGTTCTAAAGGGCCCATCAACGGCGTAGTGTGGTGCATCAGTCTGGCTAGCCCAGGCTAATGGCCACGGCTACCTAATGACACCATTAGTTCTAATGATAGCGTTAACGGGTAGCCGCTAAACAGGAGTAATCGCTGGGGCTGTGTGCTGGAAAAGCTCACGAAGGGATGTAGAGAGGCGGAAAGGAACGGAGGAAGGGAGTGCTCAGAAGGTGAGTGAAGAGTTTGCAAAGTAGAGAGTCAGAGGGACACTTGACTATGGGGTTGATGAGAGGCAGAGTATTAGATCAGGGTTTTACACTTAGACTGAGCTGAATATTTTCCTTTCTCTTTAGGTCATATTCAGCTTACCTACTTCTGCAGCTGGAGTGATGTGGAGGAGTCCTGTGACAAAGAGGCCATTGCCAACATGTACTGTGCACCAGGTGAGACATGGGTACACATCATTATGTACTTATTCATTAAAACCATAATGTTGTTCCTTTGTCAGTTAGTACGGTTCATGTGAAGTTATTTCTGTGCAGGCGTACAAAACTCTGAGTTGGCCTCTTCTTCATAAAACAAAAATCAGTAGACCCTGCTCTCATCAGGTGCATACTTTCTTAGCAAAATGAAATGTATGGATTCAAATCTGATCCATACACAACAAGTCATACAGATGCTGTTGCATAATCACATAATGAGGTTATGTGATCACTACAATTTGTTTGACTTTATCTGAGGCAAAGATGAACCCTGTATATTTTGGAAAAGAACTATATAAAGGGGCAACAGCTGAAATAGTTTTTTACTTTTAATTTTGTGACTATGGTAACAGTAAGTGTATTACTGACTAATCCGATTACACCTATTTTTGATAGTCTAAAAATAATGTGAAATGAGAAGACAAGCAAACTTTTTGCCTTGGCAGAAGTCTGCCCTCCCAGAGTTCCCGTATCGCATCATATTTCAGTTTCAATGTCTGAATGTCATGAACCAGGGTGTCTTGCAGGTTTTAAAACAAAAAGGAAAGACTCTGCTGACTGTGACATTAAGATTGAGAAATGGTAAATAAACGAGGATGAAACAAAATTGCAACCCAAATGAAAAGTGATATTTAATATATAACAAACGTATGTCCAGATCAAAAATAGATGTGTCCGTAGCTAAACAATTGGTTGACTGAACTAGGCACGAGTGGCCAGGACCGATCTGCATCAGGGGAGAGAGAGAGATCCGGATAAACTATAGATCTTGTAGTCACTCAATGTGTTACCTGGATCTTGTGGCAGCACTCTTGTTGTCCTGTAGAGTGTGCTGTTGTGCAGCAGAGAGCCAGTAATGTGGTAACCCTTTGCGTTGCCCCCAGCGGGCTTGTGGCAGCCCTGGCATGCTGTTTAAAAGCTGCCTAAAACAAACTGCTATTAGACTACAACACCATGTCCCTACTTAGCACTTCTGCATGTCTATGCATTTGCAAGTATGCATGTATGTTTGACATCTATGGGTTGAAAACTTTTCCAATTTGTTCCTGCTTTAAGCATATGGCTTCACACTTGGACTGTTTGATAGATTATGTATAATATGTTTAATTTCATCTTACTTAAAAATACAGTATAGAAAGCTGGGTGTACTTGGAGACGTACACTATGACCCTCATATCCATTCACTCTCCCACTCACTTATATTAAGCTATTCTCTCGTATTCATCCTTCCTATCAAGCCCGAAAGGTCGATTCAGATTTAAATCCTCCTTGTGTCTAGCATGTACGCCAGTGTTGTAATAAATCTGAAAGCTACAAATGCTCTATCTAATATCCAAAGTGTGCATTTTTATTCCCTTAGCAACAGTGTGTTTAAAAGCCTACTAATGGAAATAGAAGCACGTTGAGGCATATGTTCCACTGCCCAGCAGGAGATGACCTAAAGACACTGCACTACAGTGCAACACAAGGAGCTCAATGCATAATGCAGCTGAAATTCTAAGCAATAAAAAGAAAACGTCAGCTGCTTAAGTCTGTGTGTTAATGTACGTGGAATCAATGTCCTGTTATTAAAAGCTGGGAGAGATTTTTTCTTTTCTATTCTTTTCTTTTTTTTCTTTTTCTTTTTTAAGTTGGTAGATTTTGCAGTAAACGTTAAATGACATACACATTTTTGTGAGATGGTGATGAAATTTTAAAAAAAAAGAAAGAAAAAAAGAAAGAACTTAAACTAATGATTTTATCAGATCAGATGAATAGATGTGTTCACTTTAAATTACACTGAATAGAAAAAATTAATGGTTGGTATTTTTTACCAAATTGTGTAAATGATTATTCAACTTCAGGAGTAATTGATTCACATGTTCCTCAATTTAATGATCATTTAGCAGGAAAATTAAGGTAAGCTTTAGTTTTATTCAGAAATAACCTGTCATAATGTTAGAAAATCAGAAATAGCTCACACTAGACAGTATAAATTATTATAGTGGTAGTATTAAAATCACATTATGTGTTTGCCTTTAGCTCAGTAAATAATTTAACTTCAAGTCATTGAAGAATTTTATCACATGCGATGCTCTTGTATCTTTATACATAATATAAAATCTCCTCACTAAGCCATCCTAGAGGTGAACTGACCTCAGTCCAGGTGTGAAAGGTCCTGTTAGTTAAACAACGGTTTATCCCATGTGGATCTCTCAATGTAATGCATATTACCAACCAGCAGGGGGTGTGTTATACTTTTGTTGACCAAAAAGACCACTTCTACATCCATTAGCTTTCCAACACTAATAACTTTTTCTCTTTTTTGATGTCACTCTTTATCTGTCTGCATCTTCATTTTTGAGCTGAAATACATAAAAATCATAGCAGCATTAATATCCAGTGTTGTGCTTGTTTACATACGTGCCCCCGTAACCACAGATTTACACATTTATCTATAGGTGTATGCGCTGGAGAGCACATACGCACACACTAACATCTCTCCTGCCCTTGTTATGTATTGCTGTTTATCCAGACAGGGTCAGCTCTAGCGATGGCTTCATTCCTGATGACAGATTTATGAGTGTTTGCCAGAAAGCTAGCAGGGGGTCTGCTGTGACCGTATGTGCGTGTAAGTCTGTATGTGTGTGTATGTGTAAGAAGGAGGGAAACATGTTTTTAAAACGCACATGTTCACACCCAAAAAAACACGGGAGGGGACTTGGAAAATACATTGGCATGTTATTTATCTGTTTTATCTGTGATTATGCTTATTTACTTTCTCACAATTTTGTCATTACAGATAAACATCAGATGGCTACTGTTTTGTTTTCAAATAAGAAAATAACTGTAATCTGCACTGACAGAGCTAAATGTAATTTGAGCTGAACAGCCGGTATGGAAATTCTCTATTGTTTTGTTAAGAGGGAAGCAAGGCCGAGAGTAATTGTCTTCAAAGTCTAAGAAAGGGGAAATTCAATATTCTTCCTCTCTGAGGTAGCAAGTCAGTTATTGAGAACCCAATCATCCTCATGTTTTGTTTTTAACATGTTTTTTTTTCTTTTCCCTGTTCAGTCACACATAGTCAAAAGGAACACAAACTCTTGTTCCTCTTTTGACACTGAGCTGTCATCTCGTTATTTTTAAGTAAGAAATATGTAGCCTGAGAGTATTGCTTTTTTTTTTTAACATTTAATCCCTTGCAAGTTTTTGTTACCTTTATATATAAATAGTTATATTTTTTTCTTATATCTTAAATCGTTGGACTGTTTCAGCGAAGCCTGCCAGACTTACAAGACACATACTTATTTGAACATCATACACTGATCCCCTCTTACTTCCTACCTGCATATACGTTACTTCCTCCTACAACAATGACTACTGGTTAAGTTTTTAGGGAAGTTTGTCTAAGAGGAGAAGAGAGAAAGTTCCTTATGGTGCCCAGGAGAGTGGAGATGGGTTGTGATTAAGATACAGAGCAGAGGGAACTTCATTGTTGAGGGGAAAAGGAAGAAGAAGAGGCCACAAGGTGAACAAGCTGTATTGTTGCACTGGTGTATCTCACTTCTTCAGTATGCTTTGTTTCCTTTCCTAAAATGCCAAATTAAAGGGTCATGTTTTAAAATGTGTAGGACTGTGGACTCACGCAGCTCACTGTAACAGTGGGCTTTGAGTGACCCATGGCCTGTGGACGCGGTTAATTCCCCCTTCCCATCCCCTTTCTTTCTGTCTCCCCCTCTCCCTGCCTCACTCTGACAGAGCGGTAAGTGAAGCCAGCTCCACTGTACTCTCCCTGCAGCTCCTTAGACATTAATCCATTGTGATGACATCGACCTTGCTCTGAGATGTGTGCGTGTATGTGTGTGTCCAGTATCTTCCCTCCAGCTCATAACTACGCAGGTATCACTAGTCCGTTCAATGACGATCTTCTCTCCTTGGCTGTCAAAACAGTATTCCTGGGGAGCCCTGAAGACTGGTTGCTCAGTTGGTTGTATGTGTGTGTGTGTTTGTGTGTCTCTGTACATGTTTATACAGAAACGTGCAAGTCATATCATAGCCCTCTCTAACCTTGGCTGCAAGAGAGCTGCACAGGCCCCTGGAGTTCCCAGGAGCCTGTAGGAGATGAGGGGTCTTTGTCTCTTCTGCTCCCCCAGCTGAGGAGCTTGGTCTCTGGGCACACACTGCTGTGACCCTGGGTGCTGGCCCTCTGGGTGACCGCCCACTCCCCCACGGAGAGAGCAGAGCAGAGGGAAGCTGAGCGGCATAAGAGGCCATCTGGTACCCAGTGGATCCAGCATACACACTTTGACTTTAGCAATGAATATCACTCTTGGTTTATGTGAACATATACTTTGGAGGATCAGCAGTCCTCATTCATGCTGGCTGACGGACCAGTTCTGGGTGTAATTTATTAAGAATGAACAGGTGAAAAACTTGAGAAGAATCCTGTGCCTTGAAAATGCCTTGTTGGGTTATCAGGCGTTGTCCGTACCACTTAAAACCAGAATATAAACATGTTATAATCATATTGAGGAACTAAACTTCCTATTGACAGCTCTTGTGTCAAGATGCTGAAAGAACTGAATAGAAATGCTGCACTATTTGATCTCAGATGTTGCTGCTTTACATTTCTTGGTGTGTGCGTTGGATGTGTGTGTTGAGGTCAGGTCATGCAGATGGTGTGAAGTTGCAGCACAGACGGTTTCCTCAATTTAACAGCTTTTTTATTATGCAAATCACCCTTTTATGAGACACACTTGTCTGTCTGTCTGTGTGTGTGTGTAAGGAGACAATGTCTGTGTTTTTTTTTTTCCAAAAAAAAAAGCCAAAAAGCCAAAAACATATATATTAATAAAATGTTAAGTTGTCAAAGTTGAGCAAGATAATTGATGTACAAATAAAAATGTTGATTTTTAAAGTCAAATTAGCCATTGAATATTATGGGCTGATTTCTACCGCACATCAACTACTTGTCTGTTCATTACTTCTGCATCTTCTGTGTTTTTTGGTGATTTAGAGGTGGGAGGTATCGGTGAGGAGACGGCAGCATGTGATTGGTGGAGTTTGGGCGCCATTCTGTTTGAGCTCCTAACAGGCATGGTGAGTCAAAAAGTACAAAAAAATGTTATCTTTTGTTGCTAAGGTGTTGTGGGATGTCTGTAGGTGTCTTGGCTTTCAACTCTCTCACACGCTTTATGGTCGTGCCAGGTTGTGTGTGATATTGTTGCGCACGTGTCTGTATGTGTTTGAGTAGGTGGGGTTTGTTGTTTTGGTGTGTGTGTGAGGTGCGTCTTGGCTGCCGTCTCTTACTCTGGTTCTCGGGGAGTGCCAGGGGTGTCGGTGTGACTTTCTCCCCCAGCCTGAGCTCCATCTGCTGGGCCAGGGGGTCAGCTCTCACGGGCCTTTTTCCTGGCTCCTGGAGCAGCGCTGAGCTTGGAGCACGCCGACCTCAGAAACGGCGTGGAAGGTGCAGACCAGGGCAGCTCTCAAGGCGCTTCAACTCTGCTGGTCCAGGATCAGGACTGTCTGAGGGACCATCTTTCAAGACAGGCTTAGGGAGGAGGTGGATCATCTCAGTGCCTTTTATTTGCAAGACAACAGTTACATATGCTGCTGCTATAAATGAGCAAAAACACACACAAACTCATCCTAATTGTAACTTTCTGCTGTCTTGAAGGTCAGCTGCATTCACATTAGCACGCACACACACCCAGTGCAGGTGCAGAGTGTCCCTTTATTTTTCATTGTCTATTAAATTTGAATAAATTTTAACTGATTGCCAGTGGGCATATTTTCATATCAGCAATCAGTAGTTCCCATCAGTGGCCCAGACATGAGTTGGGGTGTTAGGTTAGTGTTATTTTGTTTCACAATACACACCCACTTACCTGGAAAAAAAACTCCGTCACACAGATGTCTCCTTTGATGATTATGTCTGGGTACGGTCCTGGCAAGGATACACACACTGAGGCACACATAGTGTCTCTTGATCCTTGCAGGATAAGATCTTGCCTGGAGCAGTCTTGACTGCGGCTAGGAACCCAGCCAGAACTCCTGCAGCACGTATCGGGAGGGAGAGACAGAGAGAGCGAGGCAACTGACTTAACTGATCTAAAAAACACACACAGGGTTCCCCAACACAAGCACCGTTTACGCCTTTTCTCTTGTTGCACACATTCTGTTGTAGCCCAGCACGTAAAGATGTATTGCAGGAGCATACAGTGATTATGGTCATTATTGTCAATTATTTTAACAATGGAGCCACATTCGGTGGTCAGAAAAGCTTTTGCAGGTCTTGTGCCCTCTGTCTCTCACTTTTTTACCGTGTTTTTGAGTGCGATAATTCGTTGTTTACTGAATTGGCAGTTTGACCCGTGCAGAAAACAAATAAGCCCTTCCAGTTAACGTGCGCTGTATAGAGGAAGAACAAACTGACTAAAAACAATACATTTTTCCATGTCACGCTTTTTGTGACAGTAACTGAACACACAGCAGCTCCAAGAAACACCAACAGCGGTGAAATAACGCCTTTGTTATAGTTGGTGTGATCATTGTTGTTTCAGGTGTTCTGGTGTCCTCCTATTTGTCCAGTCCCGATGCTCTCACATTGACCAAGGCTCTGTGGGAGTCGGCGTATCGGTCCCCTCAGCTCGCGGTCCACCAGGTTTTCTTTGTTTTTGATTGATAGTTATCTACCTCTTTTCTTTCCATCCCTCCATCCCCCTCTTCAGTCTCTGCTGCGGTGCCATCCAGCCGGAATAGGTCGCCACACGGCTCTCAACATCCCAGAGTTTGTTTCAGAAGAGGCCAGGTCTCTGCTGGAGCAGGTGAGAGTCCAGTGGGCTGATGTTACGCATGTCTTCGGTTTCTGTTTATGGGATTTTCCTGACCTCAGTAGCTTTTATATAGAAGTAGGATAATGATGAAAATGTGCCATAAGATTATTCATTACTGTCATATGGTTGTTTATCTTTGATTTGATTTGAAGTCTTTATTTTGAACATGTAGACAGTGAAATCAAAATAAAACCAACCAACAAAATATCAGTAATGATACATAAAAAGTTGATAAGTAAACAAAAGAGAAAAAAAAAAAAATTAAACATGCTCGAAAAGGAGTAGGAAGAAGTAAAAACTTATATACTCTTACCCCCAATCTCTTTCTGTATTAATGCATATACTCCCAACACAGACTCCAAATAATAAATATCCTATGCCCACTGAATACGCAAATGAGTAAAAATGTAAGATGTATAAACTGAAAGAGCAAGATTTGATTTTTTTTTTCCAGTTTCCTTCCTAACATCTTTTGAAATATAAAAAATAAAATCTGACATAATTGTCACTAGGTCTTAGTTTGTCTTCTCTGTGATATTTTGATCTGATAAAATAACATAAAGGTCTTTCATTGTTCGCCAAGCAGTTTTTTGCTCATGTCACATACATCTGAATTGTCAGTGATGAATCTGGTTTATGTGTCAGCACTAGTATTTGTGTACAGAAATAACATATTTAATTGTGGAACATCGTAGGCTGTATAAAAACTGTAGATACTGCTCACTTGGGTAAAATAATCATCTTTATCCATGTTAATGTATCTATGCACCTGTTAGTGTATATTAGTCTTTGTGTGCAGTACTATAAATGTTTTTGGATGTGTTTTTCATGCTGTGACCTCAGTTTTGTAAACTCTCAGTTCTTACACCAACTTACTGTTAACTGTTTTAACTGTTTTGGGTCTTGTGTGTCCTTCTTGTTTAGCTGCTTCAGTACAACCCAACAGAGAGACTGGGAGCAGGAGTTGGAGGCGTGGATGATATCAAATCCCACCCCTTCTTCGCCGCAGTGGACTGGACCAAATAGATGCTGGAAAATCTGAGTTGCATGTTGGGACACTGGCTGTTCTGTATCAACTCCATTCAGACTGGAGATATTAAATAATATACAGATTCAATCCTCTTAGATTTATGCATTTCTGGAAAGCGCTCCCATAGGTGAACAGCCATTTAGTTTAGTTAAGTTTTAAGGTTTTTGGTTTTTTTTTAATGAAGTTTGCCAAGTAGCAGTATACACTTCCTATACATTGTTCTCGTGTTTACCTCTAGGGTTTACTATCTATGTTTGACGCAGGGAACACTTAACATGTGTGGTGCAATAATTTACACAGTTAATGATACATCAAGTGATGATTCACTACATTTTTGTTGCTTTTACACTCCTCATAGAGTAGTTATAAGCCAAAATGACACATATGAGTGCTGTGTCCCCTAATTTCACTGCATTTTTTAGTATTTACTCTGACATAGACATAAGTCACCTTTACTGACTTCCACGTGCAATGGACACCGACTCTTCTATCATTCCTCACGGGTTGGCTTCTGACTCTGCCAACACAGCCCACTGAGATTCAAAGAAATGAAAGAGAAATACACATGCCACTACTAATAGCTTTTTTTTTGTTTTGTTTTTTTATTGCTGACCCCCTTTAACTGCCAACCAGCCCACACACAGTGACATAGATGGACACTATGCAAGCTGAATGAACAAATATGGGGAGGCAGTAGATGGGTATTGTTGTGAAATAATTAGAGTATATTAGGTATAGAGTTATTATAGATCATGTCTAGGGCCAAATTAATACAGTGTGAGAAGTCTCCCTGCACAGACAGTGTGATTTAAAAAAAAAAAAAAAAAAAAAAAAAGCCAAGGATGAGGATCTTTAAAACCAGCCCTTTTTCAGACTGTAGTTTTTTGGATATCAGAGAAAATTGCTTTATGTGCATGTAAGAATATGATTTATGTAATATATTTAATACCATGAGAAATCTATCAGTTCATAATGGATGTTTTGTAAATAGAATTTTAGAAGCTATTGTGCTGAGTGAAAGGTCCACGTAGGCATCAAGGCCTTGAATTTGTCCAACCGGTCAATCACGTCACTGCCACTCTGCCTTTTCAATCGCATCTTTTATTTCATTGTGTATTGTGTTTTATTTTTAAGCAACACATTTGCTTACTTGCTGCACACATCTTAATGATAATTTATATTACCTATAATAACTGAATTATGTTATGTTACCTTACATACCATAATGTTGCCTCTTGAACAATCCAATGGGAGAGTTATTGAGGCATATATAAAATGCGTTGTACACCATTTGTCTGACTAATACACAAGTGAGCACTCTGCTATAGGTGTTGCACTCTGTACTCTTCTGCACTGCAATATAATACACAGGAACTGACAGATACTGTAAATTACCAGGAAAACTAACACTTTTCTTGACACACATCTCGGTGAGTTTTTTTTCTGATTTGTATAAAACGCTCACTCTTGTCTGTGATGTACATCTGTATCAGTCTGTCGGTGCATTCTGGAAAACAATAAACCAACCTGGATGAGTATGTGTAGCGATGTTTTCCTGCTAGATAACACTAATTATGTGCAAGTAGCTGGAGGTGTGGGGTGTTTGTTCTAAGGCTGCGGTCCCTCTGTTACCAACAGGACTGATGATACCCCTAGAAAGCTGCTGTCACTCCTGCTGAGTGTCACCCTGACCGTAATGTGAGCCGGCACACGCACACATATACTGCAAGGTAAATCCTCAGTAGCACCTGCTCTAACACATACACCCATCTGATGTGCAATCACAGTATCACCAACCTTCCAGGCTTTTAATGTAGTTATTTTTATTTATATTCAAGATGCAACTGGAACATGTAACACAATTGTGCTCTTCATTATAATGTCACTTGCAAGATCTGTCTGGATGAATGGATCTAGAGCTGCTTCTAACAGTTACTTCATTGTTGATTCATTGTTTGGTGTAAAAAAATATCAGAAGTACTGAAAAACCTTGTTATTTCTCAGACCCAAAAAGAATCAAGTCAACAGTCAAGGTTTGGTTGATACACGTTTATCTATTAGTGCTGCATTGCCCAAAATGAGTTAGATAAGTGTTTTTATTGGGTCACCAACTGTCAGTAAAATAAATTTTAAAAAAGTATATGAGAATTTTCCTGATTAAGATAAAATAAGAATGTGGAAGTTTGTAAATATGGATCCTATTAAATGCATGTGAAATAAATATAGAGAGAGGCCTCGGTCATGAAGATGTAAGAAGACAAATGTAGTAATTAAACATAGTAAGATGATGATTTCAAAAATACAACTGACATGAAAAGATGAGAACCAAGTGAAGTCCAAAAATGTCATAAATGATGTGACAAAATGAAAATATGAAAGACAATTCTGTTTTTTTGTTTTTTTTTTTGGTAAATTTTGGTCTCATGTTGAAAAAGTCTTGGAATCACTGTTAGAGTCTGTCAGATAAAAAAGAAAATAACTACATTATGTCTGAAGCTAAAAAAGAAAAGATTTTTGCAGTTTTATCATAGTTTTTAATGATGCGGCTCTACCTGTTAGAAGCACCTCTAAACAAATGGAGGATTATGTATTCAAAGAGCAGCTTTTACTATGATCACACAAAGCAGAGGAAGAACAGCTGCCTTCCTCCCTTTGTAAGATCAATAACAGTAGCCAACTTAATCTTCTGAAAGAGTCTTGATGTTCAAGTAAATAGTTTACACAAAATCATTTGGAGGGTTTTTGGGAGAACTACTTTGTTTTTAACATTTGTGAGTCAGATTTACTGAAAATAACTTTAGTGGAGTATCACATCCAATACTGTGCAAAAGGCAGCCTTTAGCTCTGTTGTTTTTGCAGGGTTTAAATGGATGTGTGTCTTTATTTCTAACAAGAAACATGTATGCGGTATTGAAACACACCAATATACACACAAAATCAGTACTTGATAGCTGCTGTAGGTAAAGTCTATTAGTGTGATTTGGATTCAGTAAATCTTCAACTCTCTTGGGTCAACTGTTTTCTTAAATAATCTTGTGTTACATTGGGCGGCTGTGGCTCAGTTGGTAGAGCCCAATGACCAAAGGGTCAGTGGTTTGAATTCTGGCTCTGACTGTCCACATGTCGAAGTGTCCTTGGGCAAGACACTGAACCCCAAACTGCCCGCCTGGCAATACCTTGCATGGCGGCTGGTGTATGAGTGTATGAATGTGAATGTGAGGCCTTGTAAAGCGCTTTGGGCACCATGAAAGTATATAAAATGCTCTATATAAGTTCAGTACATTTACCATTACATTACACACCTTCAGAATGACCCAAAGGTTACCACAGTCTTTTGTCCTTTTATCTGTCCATGTGATCTCATACACATAGCCTCTGTAGTAATCATATATTTTTCTGAATTTGCATGACACAATCACAATAAAATATGTGCATCTGGAAAATACAGCAAATATGGAAACTGTATTAAAAACAAAAATGCATTTTAAATTTAAAAAAAGGATATAGTAGAAACTATGGGATCATCTGGATGGAGGAAAGGATAAAAGACCATGAGGGTCATTCCAGAAGTGTGGAATATAACACAAGATTATTTAAAGAAACATCCAGACCATCAACTACAAAGAGTTGAATATTTACTGAATTCAAATCACACTAATACAGACTTTACCTACAGCAGCTGTCAAGTTCTGATTTTGTGTGTATACAGTTGTGGAAAAAATAATTAGACCACCCCTTGTTTTCTCGAATTTCTTGTTCATTTTAATGTCTGGTACAACTAAAGGTACATTTGTTTGGACAAATATAATGATAACAACAAAAAATATCTCATAAGAGTTTAATTTAACAGCTGATATCCATCCATTTTCCATGGTTTTCTTGATAATAACCAAAATCACTTCAGTTTTTACATCAATATCTATGGCATTGTACTGACAAAGACTGCTTTTAGGCATTCCATGTTTTCTTTTCTGTCTGTTTTAGTCACATGATACACACAGGAGTTAGTAATTGATTGCATAACCATACTTTTGATGATTTTTGATAGTCTAATAATTTTTTCCACGACTGTATTTGTGTGTTTCAATACTGTACACATATTTCTTGTTAGAAATAAAGACACACACACATTACAACCCTGGAAAAACAACAAAGCTATAACCTGACTTTTTCACAGTACTGTATAAATTTTTGTATTTCTGAATATTCTAAATTATCTCTTGAATGAATATTGAATGCGTACACCTTCCTCTGTTTTGCAATTACTGAAATAACACGTGCACATTTACGCACACAGGTCAGAGGGCTTGTTAGCGGTGCAGGAGTATATCCCCTCGTGTCAGTCTCGCTGTTTCCGAGTCATGAGTCTGGGCTGATTAGTCGTTGTCATAAGACCTATCTCTCATTACACACACACTCAGGGCGAAAGGTTCACTTCAGATCGGGGAAGAACACTGTCAATCTTACTCAGCATAGATGTGAGATGCGCCTTCAGTGTCCATGCCATCCCCGCAGACACATTTAACAATAAAGAGGAGGAATTTTCTTGACTGAAACCGGCCCTGTTAACGGAGAACTGATCGTTAGCGATGATGAAGGTCCTTTTGTAAATACTAATAAAGTCCATGCGTCAAACTCTCTGAACTGACTTCCATTTGGCTTCTCACACACAAAAGACTAAGGTATGTGTTTTTCCTGTGTGTCTCTTTGTGTGTGTACAAAGCCAAAGGGAAGGAACCGTCTGGTCAGAGGCAAGATTAAGAGGACATGCCAAGGACTCCCATGATGCAATACATCCCTCTGATTGTGAGCCCTGAAAGCGTCACCCAAGCCTGCAGGCTGAATTGACCCCTGAACCCCTCTACAACTTCCTGGACCTCCCTGCCCCCCCCCCCCTCCTCTTTCTCTCCGTTTAGTCTTTTCTCACCTCCCTCTCTCTTTCTCTTCCTCTCTGCCTCAAATGTAGCTCCACTCAGCCCTCGCACCCTTCGCTTTCACACACAGGCACTAGTGAACGGGCAGCAGCCAAATGGCCTGCCCTCTGCTTCATATTGCTGGTGGTCAGGTTTTGTTTTTGTCTTTGACGGTTTGACTTTCGTTCACAAAGCCCAGGAGGACTCCTATAGCCCAGGGACGGACACACATACGCACACTTGCGCCAAGCTGAAGAGTTCCGCTCGGAGACCCCGGGCATCTTCTCCAGCTTCTGTCAGAGCCATGATGTCATTATGAAGAGACACAATGCCTCTTTATTATCCCCTAATTCACACAAACACACACATCCTTATTACTGCGCGGACACACACAACTACATGGTCAAAAGCATTCAAACGTAGTGGGATACAGGTACATAGCACTGTATAACACATAAAGGTGCAACGATAGTTATTACACCTCTTGTGGCATTTACTTTATATCCTCAGTAGGTGTCGTTGGTGCTGATACACTGCCAAAATCTAAATCTTACCAAGTGTATTTTTCTCATTTCCAGTCAAAATATCTCATCACACTTAAAATAAGACAGAATCACCTACAGAGAAACTTTTCAGTGAGATATAAGAACTCATTTTTAGACAATAGATCTTGAAAATCTTATTTCAAGAAATCTTACCGAGATAATTTTCACTTGTTCCATTCCCTTAAAAAAGAAAAAGTGCATCTCAAGGGGCTTTCCTTAATAAAACTGAAATTGAAATCTGTTACAGCTGTCACTCAAAGCATCTAAAAGAAAAAGTACTAATACAGGTATTTATTATTTTTACATTTAACTATTGCTGATGTATTTGTTTCAACATGCCATGTTTTTACACATACTAATCTTTATGTTCAGGTGTGAATGTGAGCACAACTGGTTTTGTTTTTGTTTATCACTATGCTCTTCTTTTGTATATTGATATTGTTGGTCATGATCCCCTCCCTGAGGACAATACTGGCTGCTGTTAGTACCTATTACACTACAAACCACCTTTATGAGATTAAAGTAATTGGATGAAGAAAGTACATACTAAATACACTGGAAAAAATCTAAATCTTACCAAGTATATTTTTCTCATTTTTAGTCAAAATATCTCATCACATTTAAAATAAGACATAATCACCCAAAGAGTAACTTTTCAGTGAGATATAAGGACCTAGTTTTAGACAACAGATCTTGAAAATCTTATTTCAAGAAATCTTACCGAGATAATTTTTACTTGTTCCGCTGGCAGATTTTTTTGCTTCAATTAAGAAAAAAAAAAAAAAAATCTTGAATTATATGTAAATCTGCCAATGGAACAAGTGAAGATTATCTCGGTAAGATTTCTTGAAATAAGATTTTCAAGATCTATTGTCTAAGTTCTTATATCTCACTGAAAAGTTACTCTTTAGGAGATTATGTCTTATTTTAAGTGTGATGAGATATTTTGAGTAGAAATGAGAAATACACTTGGTAAGATTTAGATTTTTTCCAATGTATTTAGTGTGTATATTCTTCATCCTTTTACTTTAATCTCATAAAGGTGGTTTGTAGTGTCATAGGTACTAACAGCAGCCAGTGTCATCCTCAGGGAGGGGATCATGACCAACAATATCAATATACAAAAGAAGAGCATAGTGATAAACAAACAAAACCAGTTATGTTCACATTCCCACCTGAACATAAACATTTATTAAGCGTAAAAGCATGGCATGTTGAAACAAATACATCAGCAATAGTTAAATGTAAAAATGATAAATACCTGTATTAGTACTTTTTCTTTTAGATGCTCTGAATGACAACTGCTGCAGTTACCAACTTCAGTTTTATTAAGGAAGACTCCTTGAGATGGACTTTTTCTTTTTTTAAAAGGGTCCTGAAACATTAAAGGTACAATATAGAACAATAAGGCTTACAATATAGGCATGTGACACAAAATTACATACAGGCAGATGTACACTACAGACACTCCATCCCTGCCCTCTCCCCAGTTCATCCCCACATCACAGTACAAAAGAGAAGTAACATAAAACATTTCATATTCAAATATAGACCAAGGTAAAAATTCTCTGATGATTAAAACCAAAACATACTCAAAATACAAGTTATATTATGTGAAAAATTAAGTAGAATATCCTGCATGTCAATAGCAAAAAAAAAAACTTATTGATAAAAATTCCAAATCTCTTTTGTTTAATAAACTGATACATGTCATACAGCAGTCATCATTGCCTTCATGCACTCAAGCTGTCTCACGCCTTATTCTCTAACAGCAAATAAAAAAAACAAGCCCTCTTTAGAAGTGACAAGATAAGTGTGCTCAGGAAGAAATTTCATATGCAATCGCAGAATCAATTTCAATAAAATTCAATATTGGTAACCACAACCCCCCAATTAACCACAAACTGGCCTAAGGGATGGATTAATTGTAGAAACAGGTCGTTGACCTACTGTGCGCTGGTGTACCACACTCCCCTCCACCTGCAGCAGGGCTTCATTAGCCTCATGGCCTGCGCTGTGATGCTCTGTTTTTCAGCCTCAAGATAAAACAACAGGGTCGCAAAAAGGTCATCAGGAAAATTATTAAGAAACCGTCCAAGGGTCAATCTGGTATAAAAATGTAGCCGTATACAGTCTGTTCTTATAGTCTGCATTGGATTGTCAGACCTTCTGTTCCTAATTTCTTGCTTCAACAGGGATTTATTTTCTCTAAAATATAAGAAGGATGTGACCTTAGTGGCATGAATTTTTTTTTCTTGTTATCTGGCACTACATAGATAAAACTAGAGTGAATATCAAGTATTAAGAGACTGCAAAAAAAAAGTTTTTATGTCATTGTATTCCGTTTGTTCATCAGAGACATTATTGGTGTAGACCAGGGGTGTCAAACTCATGTTAGTGCAGGGGCCACATACAGCCCAATGTGGTCTAAAGTGGGTCAGACCAGTAAAATAATAGACATAAGTTATAAATAATAATCAGAATTTTTCTCTTTGTTGAAGTGTGGAAACAGTAAAGTTACATTATGAAAATACGAATAACCTGAACAACCTGAATTTGTTAAGAAAATATGTACAAGTTTATCAAGATTATATTATTATTATTAGCACAACATGCAGATCACAGTGGGTCTACAAATGCACAAAACATTTAGTAACAGTTATTATATTTCTAAAATTGCACTTATTTTTCTTAAGACATTTCAGGTTGTTCATATTTGGTCAGGTTATTTTTTCCTGAAACAATAATTTGTTGATGTAAATATTTCAATAATGTAATTTTACTTTTGTCACATTAAACCAACAGGGAAATTTGAAGTTGCCATTATTTATAGGTTACTACGCTATTATTTTACTTGAGATCACATTGAGCTGAATGTGGCCCCTGAACTAAAATGAGTTCTGCACCCTTGACTGTTAATATCTTCAGTGTCATTTTTGCACTGAAGGGCCCAATTGGACCCTTTGACAGCCGGGTTTTGACCCACCCCTGGTGTAGACAATATGGTGCTCCAAATCAGTAGCAACAACAAAACAAATTTCTTGTCAGAAAATGTGGAGTGAATCTTAAACTTTATATATATATATTTTTTTTTTTTTTTGCAGTGTAACAGTGATGATCATTCAACCATTCTCTAGGAAAAAATAGAGAGTAAGTGGAGCCTAAATGCCTGCTAACCCTGTGAGGTGTCTCAGCTCCCTTCAAGTCAAATTACCCAAGGTGTCTTGCTGCACAAAGCATCCTCCGTATACCTCAACTGGAAGTGCCAGTTATTTTTCCCGCTCTGAGCATTGTTCTACCTCACCTTCCACGCCACATTGGATTTAGGAGTCTCTTTATATAACCCGTACGCCTGCATGTGAGTCATGATCCGAGAGGCTCAGATGGTAAAGAAGTCCCAACCGGTGCCCAAAAGACGTGTCACTAGTAATACCTCCCCCCCAGACCTGAGGTGTCTCCTTTCGTTGTGCTGTGGGCCTCTGTGATCTGTGTGGAAGGGCAGCGCGCCAAGGCCCAGGCATGCCGTTAGCAGCTCACTAACATAGCATTAGCTCCACAGTCATCTCAGTGGGCCTGTGCTGTCTCAACTGTTTCCTCACGCTCGGCTAAACACACCTTCTGTGGCTCCACAACGCTTGTTAGCCACAGACCCCCTCTGTCATAAGAGCACCCTCCCCTCCTCCCCTTCCCCCTTACCGTCTCTCCTCCTAGGCCTTTATCCTTTCCCCTCTTCCTTCCCTCTCTTTTTCTAGAGGGTTGAACAGGCCTCAGCAGGGGCTCCTCTTAGTTCCACAAACAAACATGTGATGCAACATAAACACTTCCCGTCCATGCCCTGTATACCTCAGGGGTTAAGGCATTTGACTGTACCTCTATCAAAAGAAAGAAAAGGACAAATAATGAGTATCATCAGATCACTTCCATCTCTTCTTGTGTGCAGGATTGTGGGGTTGCCGTGGGCGACCTGAAGGGGAATGTGATGCTGGTTACGGAGACGTTCCTGGGAAATTCTACTTGAACGTCGCGCTGGGAGCAAGAATCTAGCCACTAATCTGTCTGTTCCTCTGAGGCGCAAGTCTTCCTGGCGAAGGGATGCATTCTGGTACCACACACACGCACACACGCACACAGACATACACAGACATACACACACACACACACACACACACACACAGACATACACAGGGGCAAAGTTACAGTCCCAGCCAGACGACATCCCACTCACCCTCAGGGGTAACACAGAGAGCAAAGGAAGAGTTCAGAGGGAGGGAAGGGATGGGGGGAAGAGGGGAGGCAGATTAGGGAGGTAAATGACATCTCACACATCTTGACAGGGAGGCGCTGGGAGGAAGACAAGGGGAGAATCGAGGGGCTTTGGGGAGGTGAGAGGGGAGAGGCGGGGGCAGATATAATATTAAGAAAAGACAGAGCAGGTGGGAGAGTGAGTTTGATGTGACAGATGAGTGACAGGTGAGAAAAAAATTGGGAAAGGAGAAACAAGTAGAGGAGACTCACTTAACTGGACTTCATAATATCGTAGATGCTAAGGTGGGGGTTTGCAACATCTGAGGGTGAGGGGTGAAGGGGGTGAGGGGTGGGGTTACCAGGGCATAGAGCCGTGTTCTTGAGGGAGTGTGGAGGATCCTTGGAGTCCTGGCACCTTATGGCATGGCCTGCAGTCAAACAGATGCTGCAGGCCTTGCCAGCCTTGAGCAGGGCACAGATGAGACCATTTAGAAGCAAAGGAGGGACGTGCCCTGTCTTACCGAGCAGTGCAGAACAGTGTGTGTATGTGTGTGTGTGTGTGTGTGTGTGTGTGTGTGTGTGTGTGTGTGCGTGCGCGGATGTGTTGACCTGTCTCTCAAAGAAAAGAAAGCGTGAGTTGTTTATCGAAGTTATGCAAATGCAGATCATTTGTCTTGTACGTTCAGTGGGATTTGACACATTATATGACATCCTAGAAGCCAGCTGTTAACCACAAGACATTTTTCTTTGTAGCAGTACTGCATGTTTACTTCAAAACTGGCCTGCATTTGGGTTAATGAACCCACATCTATCTTTTTCATCTGATGTCTATTGTCTGTTTTTGGCATCAGCGACTAAATCAATGTGTGACGTATCAACAAACTCCTTCAAGAAGTTTTACAATGATGAACAATATATTACTTCATCAAATCATTTGCTTTGGCCAGCTTCTCAAACAATAAGATTTGATCCTTTTCTTCGTATCTCATATTGTATATTATTTAAAAAATTATTTTTATGAATTTTATGCGACTATTACTCGTTTTTCCTTTTATTCTTTTGATATCTTCAGTCGTTTGGCATTTGGTCCCTTTCAGTGTTACACTGGACATGCACACAGCACACACGTAGAATATGTTTTGTGGATTTTACACCAGTAAGTGCCTTTCAGGTTTTTATGTGAATTCAGTTGTGCATAAAAACCTATGCGTAAATCGCAAAACTGCAAAAATCAAAATGTTACCAAGTGTAACGGCAATTTTTTTTTTGCTTGAATTAAGCCAAAAAAAAAAAAAATCTTGAATTAAGCAAAAAAATCTGCCAGTGGAACAAGTGAAAATTATCTCAGTAAGATTTCTTGAAATAAGATTTCAAGATCTATTGTCTAAAAATAAGTTCTTATATCTCACTGACATGTTACTCTTTAGGTAATTATGTCTTATTTGAAGTGTGATGAGATATTTTGACTAGAAATGAAGAAAAATACCCTTGGTAAGATTTTGATTTTTCAGTGAAAAATCTGAAACCATCAGTGAATGAATGAAGAACCAAAATCAGATGTTTGGACAATTGAGGGGATACTGGCATTCCTTGTATTATTACAGAAGCAAAGATAAATACTGTACTAAATCAGAAACAGATTCAATGACTTTTATTGCCAATTCACTAGAAGTACAGGACATACAGAGACCTCATTTTACTATTTAAATGCTATGCAGTTGAAAAATTCATAAAAAAAAAAAAATAGAATAAGGTTAAATGAAGTGGTATAAAAGATAAACTATAATAGAATATAAAAGATATAAACCATACCTATTTACAACAGTAAATACTACAGGGATGAAATGCCACAAAGATCTGTAGAATCAAATGTTAGCAAAGGCTTTGACCAAAAGTGACAAAATCTGAGAAGCAACTGGAGGAGTTTGAAACAGCGTTATATGAGCGAGAAGTGTCAGATATCACTAAAGCCAGGTTCCAGTTTTGTGACAAATCTGTGGTTTTCTCTCAGCTTCTCAATCATCATCTCAGGCTTTATGTTACTGTATGAAAACCTACATTTAACTATCAAAGTTTTACATCCTCTTCATGCCACTTATTTCACATACTAGTAAGATAATGATGAATTAGATGTCAAAGGGCGGGAGAACTGGTTACGTTTTTTTTCTGGTTATTTTGTCTGGTATGCACTAACCACTTATATCAACAAAAAAACTCCTAATATTCATATCAGTAGTGGCTGCCAGTTCACACCAAATGGCCCCTCCGACCACCACCGAACATTCATATGCATGCATACACCAGTGTGAGTGACACTGGAAGCAAGGTGAGTGAGGTGTCTTGCTCAAGGACACAACGGCGCACGATGAGGACAGAGCGGGATTTGAACCGCCAACCTTCAATAATTGGACAACCCTCTCTACCTCTTGAGCTGCCCCATGAAAACCAAGGAAACTACTGTATGTTTGGGTGCGACTGCTGCCAAAGCACACATGACTGATCTTCAATGCCAACATGAGTCTTTACATGAGGACTAAAGCAGCTGCTGGTAGATAAAGTCAAGAGTAAAAATATTCCTAGTGATATCACCATGTGTATTTTGGGCGTGGTGATGTCGTGCGCTAACTAATTTGGAAGATGTGGTCATTTACTACCAGGAGGAGTCTAGTGAAATTTAGGAAGCTCTGCCTATTCTACAGTTTTGGAAAAAATTATTAATGCGCCCCTTGTTTTCTTTAATTTCTTGAAAGTGTAACCATATTACTCTTAACAGTGTGACCTCACCACAATGTTAAATATTTTTACACATTTCATTGTCAGTTTTCACAGAGAATTGATACTGGCAATAGAGTCAATTTTACTCTAATTTTGAGTGGGACCAAATGTTATCTGAAACAGAGTTAAATTTAACTCTGTAAGAGCTAAACTGACATTCTGTTTTTTACTGTGTATATACAGTCGCGGAAAAAATTATTAGACCACCCCTTGTTTTCTTTAATTTCTTGTTCATTTTAATGCCTGGTACAACTAAAGGTACATTTTTTTGGACAAATATAATGATAACAACAAAAATAGCTCATAGTAGTTTAATTTCAGAGCTGATATCTATCCATTTTCCATGGTTTTCTTGATAATAACCAAAATCACTTCAGTTCTTACATCAATATCTATGGCATTGTACTGACAAAAACAGTGCTTTTAGGCATTCCATGTTTTCTTTTCTATCTGTTTTAGTCACATGATACACACAGGAGTTAATACTTGATTGCATAACCATTGTTTTTGATGACTTTTGATGGTCTAATAATTTTTTTTGCGACTGTATAAAAGTACTCTTCTTAACTGATTCTGACAATCCTAACTTGTATGATACCAAGAATCTTTTAAAAACAACAACAATCTCCCTCTACGTATTCATAAAAGAAGGAAAAAGGCTTAAAGAACACAAGAACCATCATTTTTGCAATGGTAGAGCACAGGTTTCACAATTTCCTCTGCTGTCCTCTCTCTTATGGTCTCTTTTTATAAATCACACCAGCATAGTTAAGGAAGCAAGACCCATTCATGCGCTGGATCTTAACTTAAGAATCTATGCCTCTGTTTTGGAAAACTACTGACTCTAGTGGGTGGAAGCATGAAGTAAGTGGAAGAGAAGCTGCACCAACTCTCTCCTCGCTGTGTATTCTCTCTCCTCCATCTCTATTTTTTCAAGTGTAAGTGATAATATCCTCCCTTTTTCTACCTCTCAACAGCTTGAGTGATTTGCTAAGGCGTTGTGTTCATGTGTACTTGTGTGTGTGTGTGTGTGCGTCTCACATTAGCCTTTTTCCATTAAAGCAATTTCGCCGCCCATTGTATTCCTGAAGAGGACCTGGGAAGTCACTAATGGTGCCTTGCGTCCACACTTGCACACTCGCACACACTCGCTGCACATGCACACAGCAGAGCATCTCTCAGCGCGTGCTATCATCACCTGTCGCCTGATTGCTGTAAAACACACACATTAGCATAGAATGAGACACATTATCACTCCTGATTATGGGACGCTAAGAGGTTTCACAGAAAAAAAAGACCTCGCACCTTTTCTCCACAATGCCTGCTGCTAGTGAGATAAATGCATGTTGTCCAACATCTCTGACGCTACCGAAACAGCCTGAAGACTCTGTTGATGGATTTAATGGCCTCTTGTTGTCCATGTTCATAACTGCCCAGATTTGTCATGTCAATACTAATTTTTTTAATTTAGATACCACCGTGATCCGGCTGCCACCATCAAAACATGTACTTTGTATGTTTCTGGGTGTATGGGAGTGAAAAGCATCCTGCTTGTGGTGATTTCAATAGCTTATTACTTACTTTAGTGGGCTGAAATCGAAGTAGGAACAGAGCAGACACACATGTACACAAACACGCCGCAATGATAGAGGTGACGGGTCATAGTTAGCAGGTGGCCTCCTCTTCCCCGCCTTGATGAGTACAGGAAGTGTCAGCTCCATACGGTGGAGGCAAAGGACACTTGTCTGGGTCGAAGGTCGCCCATGTGTGCTCTTTACTGTGTTTTCTTAAGTCTTGGGGCTCTAATGAAGTCTAGTTTCTCCTGGAAGGTGAGCAGGAGGAAGGAGGGAAGATTCTGTTATTGGTGTATTTTAACCATTCTCTTTTCCGCTATAGTCTGAACACAGAGGAAAGCCACGTCTGCTTCCCAGTATAGTTTGGAAAGGTTAAAAAGGTGATGGGTGGAGGGGGTTTAAGGCAAAAAAATGGGAATTTCCATGCATTCAGGGCTAGTTCATTGTTTGTTGTAAAAGCAGAAGACCTGTACCGGGATGATATATAGTATGGATTCCACTTTCTGAGGTAAAATGACAAAGAATCGTTAAAAGTTTTTATATTTTAACATGTTTTATTTATTTCATTTTATTGTTTCTTCATGCTTTTATTAATTTTTTATTGTGCTTTTTGTCTTCTGTACAGCAATTTGGTCCACTGCGGTTGTTTTAAAGTGCTTTATAAATAATGT
Organism: Sphaeramia orbicularis; assembly: GCF_902148855.1. Classification (NCBI taxonomy): domain Eukaryota; kingdom Metazoa; phylum Chordata; class Actinopteri; order Kurtiformes; family Apogonidae; genus Sphaeramia; species Sphaeramia orbicularis. The sequence goes on along the minus strand of NC_043979.1, from coordinate 42,366,795 downwards.
TGGATTGGTTTGGAAAAGTTGGGTTATGCTTTATCGTATGTATGCTGTTGCCTGTAAAGTTGGAGTGATTTAACTTGTAGGAACTGAAAATTGACTATACTTTTGCGTGCAGTATTAAAAAATTGATTAGACAAATCACATGAAATAGGGGTGGGACAAGATAAGCTCGGCTTTTTGCCTACTCCATTTCAGACGTAATGTGCTGTACTGAAATACTTGTACATTTTATTTGGCATTTTTTGTTCAGTTTTGGCTTGTTGTTTTCTGTATTCTAGAGTTCTCTGTTGAAATCTGTGGGGGGTTTTTTGTGTTTACCTTATAGATTCTTTTTTGTGTTCAAAATGAAGTGTAGCATCCACATCAGTAATTTTATTTTCAGACACATTATTCCTATTTATACACATCAGTTATCACCTTTAAGCAGGTGCAATGATTACATACTGAGACCTAAAATAAATCACATTGTCACAATCATTTCATGAGAATACGCACAAATATTTTATTCTACCTTTAAAGGCAACAATGCAGATAAGATACTTTTATTTAATGTAACTGTAGTTTGAGTATAGATGTGTGACACAGCAATGCAAAGTCTAATCTAAAACCGTTTCAATCGTCCACTTATAGAGAATTTGCTGGATATTTGAAATATGTTAACAGTTTATGTTCAGTATTTGTTATGTAATTTGGAACAGAATTTTTCAATTCCAGCACACATTTGAACAAGAAAAATAATCTTGAAATGTGTAAACAAAATACTTTATTCAAAATTTATGCATGGAAAAAGTCAACGATGTTCAGTAGATCATGTATAAAATATATCAACAGCCAGAGTGAAATAGATGAATTGTTGCATCTCAAGTAGCAAAAATGTTACAAATAAAAGTTTCTGAAAGTTGTCAGAAGCTGAAAAAGTTTCCAGTTTAAAACATTGGAAAAGATGCTGATGGGACACAGAGTCTGTTATTTAAAGAGGTTTTAAAAAGCAACAGTGAGAGAGAGTAAGTTCATATTTCCTTGGCACTTAGCGGCTTCATTTGCCCACCTGTCACCCAGCACACACACATAACACACACATAGAGGTCTGTGATAATGACATAATTGTCCTGGAGCACACAGCCATGCAAATAGGGAAGATGGCTTGTGTTGCCATCCGTAGGTCTCTGCCATCTATTTCCATTATTCTAATGCACTGCTACTGATGACCCGCTCTCACACAATTAACAGTCAGCGAGTGAAAGAGCGAGCGAGCTTTAAGTAAAGAGAGAGAGAGAGGGAGGGAGAGGGAATGTGTGGTATTTGAGAAAAGCATTTTCCTGCCCTCATCTTTCTACCCTGATCCTCTGGCCTTTTTTATACAAAAAAATGGCACACCATCTGTAACATATGGTAACTTTTTCTCAGTAATTTTTATTTGACTTTTGTCATCTATTTTTTCATCTCTAGAGGCAGAGTTTGGAACTAGCTGAACTTAAAAACCAAAGGTGGGAATATTTCTCACTTTTCCATCCAGACTTTTTATGCCATTCTCCATATTCTTTGTCTCTTCTTGGCCTCTTGTTTTCTATGTGTGTGTGTGTGATCTTGGGAGAATGGGCTGTTGATTCTGGTCTGTTCCTTGGCTCCCCATCTCATGGTCTTGGCCCAGGTCTGATCCCTGTGATTGGATCGGGGGGCTTTTGTGGTGGCTGATGGGACAGAATTAAGCCAAGTGGCACACACTGAGCACGCTCCATGGCGGGCAGATGGACGGAAAGTGAAAGAGCTGTGATTTCTCATTGTGTCCCGCCGTCTTTTGGGGTGTGTGTGATACCCCCAGAGCACATCCTCTATCCAAGTGCTCTATTCTCCAATCAGTGGCCACCGCTTCCTGGGTCCAGAGACACGCCTCTCCAAGATTTCATCTCTGTATCAGACCACAACTGGGTTGTAAGCAGCTTATAGAAGAATAATGCAGGGCAAGTTATGGCAGCTCAGTCTTTGTCTAAGATCCTGTCGAAACTGTGTCAAACAGTTTTTCACATTATTCTATGGACTCCGGTGCTTATTCTTGGTAGTTTGGACACAAAAGATTTTTTTAAGCACATATAATAGAGTCTGTGCTAAATATTGAGAACACTGCTTTTCTTTGAGTGTAGAAGATAACCTCAAATTATTGCATTCGTAGTTGTGTCCAGCTGTTGACAATGAGTTTCTGTGCTCAAGAGATTTGGAAAATAAATAGACGCTCTAAATTTTACACATATTCCAAAACCGATTAAAAAGATATAAAGGGGTTAAATGACTGAGGCGGTAAAAGTTCACATAGATCATATTTAACCTCTTACCTTTAGAGCCACCACATGTGCCCAACCCAACAGCTTAGCCTCAATGGGATTTACACCACAAGTGTGTGTAACAGAAATCTGACCCACTGCTTTTCTGTGCATACATATGTGAGTGTGTTTGGGTGAATGCGCCGATTACAGCAGATTACTTACACCCATGTAAAAACAGGAATTAGTACCCAATAAGAACTGCTTAAAGGGCCTAAAAACATCAAAGATAATCATTAGGCCAAGGGGAACATTAGTCATCACAGCACGCAAACACCCACTCTCACCATTACACATTTAAAAGGAGTAAATACCCCTTACCCCGCCTTTCTGCATCCCTTCTACCCCTCCCGAAACTAGAAAACTGAGCCAATGGTGGCAGTGCTTTAACTGCTTCTCTGATCTGGACATTAGCGAGGAGGCTTTGGAGTTTTCTGTTGAGGGAGGATATCATGTGAAAGGGTGTCAGACCAAAAACTCTTGTATGTCTGAGTCGAATCCAGGAAGAGTAGACAAAACCACCCAGTGCCGAGCCCATCCTCTGTCTAGAACTGATTCAGGCAGAACCTTTTGTTTCATGTTCTCAGAGCAGACCGACAACAGGGAGAGAGAGACAGAAAGGAAGAGAGACCAGAGGAGATAACAGTGGCAACATGGCGTCCAGTAAGGGTAGAGTGATCTACTTAGAAGGGCCATGGCAGGCCTGGCCAGCAGAAGCCAGATAGATGCCTGAGCATGTTGGCAGAGAACCAGACACCCCTTTAAATCTGCTACTATGGCTAATCTCTAATCTGGAGATTTACTCTAGCTGTTCCCCTCTCCTGTTTCTCTTCCTCTCTCTGTTTCTACTTCTCAGCATCTATAAATGGAGCAATCTGTGAGTATTTCAAAAATGCATTCATCCCCAAAATGTGTTATTAAAAACTGTCTAATTCCCTGCATATCCCTCAGCTACTCTGGCCCCACCCCCTTACCAAGCTTCAACAAAACACACACACACTCCCAATTTTTTGCAGATGGTCACATAATGCACAATCAGCCAAACAAGACGGCTGATTTTAGGGTGGAATGTTGGACTCCCTCTCCCTTGGAGGGCATTCTTGGTGGACACTGCATAGCAGAAGCCATTCGATGTTAGCTCTATGGTGTGAGCCAGCACCAGTCACAACTAATCCTGAATCTTTCTTTAACTGGACAAAGAGCCTGCCCAGAAACCAGAGTGAGGGAGCGCTTGTCTGCTTAAAAAACTGAAGCCAGATCACAGAAATGTGGCTAGCTAGACATGCTGCATGTCAAAATACAGTTGCCAGAGTAAAATGTTGCCATTATATGTTTCTGAAAACTACAAACATGTTTAATATTAACATTTCTGAACCACTTACGCATCTTATATTAACATTTTAATATGTGTATATCCAAATTGCAGGTTTTTTTTTTTTTTTTACCAATGCTCAGTGCTTTTCAACTGTCTGTGACAAAAAAAAATATATTCAATCATTCTTATGGTTAGGTTTAGGTACTGATAACACCTGGTTATGGTTTGGTACATACAGAAAAAAGTAATTCTTGTCCCAACCCCAATCAGAGTGCTTTTATAGCCTTAACCCTAACCCTACTGGCATCTGTACTACCATTGTCGAATCAGGAAAAAAACTCTGGGTTGTTTGTACATCTTCGAATATATCATACCCATCTCCAGTGGCACTGAATGCACAACACACTGAGAGTACCTTCTCAAACTAGTGTAAGGAAGGAAGTTTTATTGATGAAATCTTTCATTTAGGAAGTGCATGGTGGTGCTGAAAGGACTAAATATCTAAGGAAAGAAGAAAAAGCCATGTAAAAAGATTTGCCATTTTCAGTGTGTAGTTGCAGCTCAGAGATGTTGTCTTATGGGGACTCTCCAAACAGTAGCACACAGATTTCAGAGAATGAGACAGATCACAGATTATTGTAGACAGTATATCCTGTTTAGCAGATATCACTGGTCTAGAAGTAGAATACCTCCAGATTAAAAACGGTGAAACTCTACCAAGTTTGAGTCAATAATAAAGACAAATTCAGTCCAAATGCTGGTTGGCTATAGTTTCCAAGATATAGTCTTGCATCAAAATGTGAAATTCTGAGAATTAATGAGACAATAGGTTTTACTCAAACGACAAAAACAGTGTCTGCACATTACAATACATTCACTTTTCAGGTTCTTGCTAGTGGAAGATTTATAAATCTATCGTATAAATGTACATAAACCAATATATATGAGTGATAACGCTTTATCATATACACTAAAAATATGAGCTGACCAGCACTTTTGTCACTTGTTTTTTAATTCATCTTAAATAATAGATAATTTCTAAATTGCAGACCAGTGTAGTCTTCACCTAAATATTTACCAGTCAGGATGCAAACTCCAGTGTTGATTGTTATGGTCTGAGGTTCTGTGTATCCGCCACTGCCCCATCTATGATCAGCCCATTGAAATAGATGGAAAAAAGTAAGTAATCCTTCAATAACAAATTATTTTGAGATTGCAAACATCTGTGATTTGCAAAAATGCACAATTGCAACATTTCCCTGGCAAATCCTGTACTTTACTTATCTGTGCATTCCATACATTTACATAAAAAAATTTCTGGAGATGAGGTTCCAATGTGACTCGTATATCCGATGACTATCATACATACTTCACAACAACGTACAAATAAAGTCTTCAGAGTATTTTGCTTTACTAACAACGAAAGCGCCATTGCTTCTTCAGAACTCAACACATGGAGTCTTGAAACTTGAATGATGTGTCATAATAATTAGAGGGTGGACAAAAGGCCCACTGCTTAACATGGAAATGTATGCAGTCTCCAGTATTGTATATGAAGCTAAATTCAAATTTCTTGCCCTCCAAGTCCAGGTTTTCATTTTCGTCGTCTCTCCAGTGAGGATGGGCTGCATGTTAACTGACACTAATGTGGTGCAGGTCAAGAGAGGAAGGGTCCCACCTAATGTGCATCTTCTTCTGTGGTCTCCTCTTTGCTACTGCCAAAAAAACAAAGCTTCCCTCCTCCCTCGTTCCCACTTCCCCATACTTAGGCCCTCGCAGCAATTATGCCCAATCACAGGGCCTCAATAGGAAGCAACCGGGGCTTGTTTGTGCCTCTGCGGTCATTAAGAGGGGGGCGAAGAAAGGAATTAATGACTTAATTGAGGAGGAGAGAAAAGGGGGAAATCACACAGACTCTGGGAGCGGAGGGGAGAGTATGAATGGGGCGCCTGGAACGCTCCTGGAGCAGGGGATTGTGGGATTGCTGAAGTGTGTCAAGATTTTGGTCGTCCTCCAGAGCAGATGGCGGCTTGTCGTTCGCATACCATCTATTCTCCTCTTTGTCAACCCAGAACGGCTTCTTTTGTTCCTCCCCATTGCTTTGCTGCAAAAGTTCATGGGCAGAGTGGAAAAAAAGCAACACAACAAAACTGAAACACTGTTCCAGTTTGCTCCAGATCAACAGTCTCAACGTCTCTCTCGCTCTCTCTCTCCCTCCTAAAGTTTTGACCAAATCAGAAAGGATGCTGTGTCTAAAGTGTTGGTGTGCCAGGCTTGGCACATTGCTATTCATTCCTCTCTAATGTGGCAGGGTCCCCCCACTGCCAAGCCTCCGTTCCTGCTCCACAGACTCCTGATTACTGTGGATAAACACGCAAGAGGAGATCCCCCCCTCTTCTCCTCCATCCACACCAACTGAGACTTGAGAGATATGCTACCTCCAGGAAATTCTGGCTCAGCTTGCACTTGCAATTTCTCTTCTCATCCAAGATTTCAAACTGATAAAGTAATCAGGAGGAAACTGAAAAACAGCTTGCTGACTATTCAGCATTGTCCACGCCTCTGAAATTTGCCTCTTTGATTGATGCAGAAAAAATGTGAAGTGAGGATGGACTTAATACTGTCAAGCCACAGGGTCCACAGACCTGATGATAGCAAGCTGAGGTGCTTTTAACAGTTTCCTTTTTTCTTTTTTCTTTCATGTGTTCTGATTCCTGGAAGCATTCCCTCTGTAAACAGCAAGCGAAAAAACAACTGAGGCTTATTTGGAAAATGGTTAGCACCTTTGCAGGGCTGAATAATTAATGTATGCTAATGTTAACAATGTATTAGTTATTCAAATGTGATCCTTTTAGACAACAGCACTGTTTACCCCCTATTACTCTCTCTGATCGTCCACTCCAAAAGGGAAGCACATAAAGAGAAGAAAGCTAGGGAAGAGAGAAGAGATGAGTGTATGTGACACTAGCAGACACCAGCCAACACAACAAAGAAACACAGTGAGATTAGCATGACAGAGAATACCAGGGCTTCACACATTAATATAAAGTATGAACTATAGCCATAACCCTCAGGGACCCAATGCAATATGCATCTCCTCTACCTCCTCCTTCAGTCTTATGCTTTTCACATGTCTCTGTTGCTTCTTTTTTTTAAAACATTTTCTCCCCTATCTGCGGTCTTTTCTGTCAATGTTCTTTGCTCGTCTCTTCTCCTTCTCTTTCCCAGCCCTCTGCTCTTTCTCAGTAGACGTCTGAAGGGCCCTTCAGCCCAGAGGAGATGGGGACTGGCCTTACCCAGGTCACAGGGCCACTGTGTACGGGGGGTGGCATAGACGAAGAGGAGAGGGCTCTCTGTCTGGAGGATGGAAGGATGGTTATGTGGCTGAATGTTGGAGGAGAAGGGCCTCCCATTGATGGATTAAGGACCAGGTTGGCTGTACTTGAGAACTATGGTTCTCTATCACAGGAGGTGATACTCGAGAGCCAGGTCACGCATTAGCATGTGTTTTGTTTTCGGCTCGGCTGTCCCAGAATCCGTTACTCAGTTGTATCACTAACAACCAGAGGGATGTAGAGGAGGGTAAACCCACCTTCTTGTTTGCTGAGCTGTATTTACACAGCGTTTTAGGCTTATGTAAAGTACTCAAAATCTTTCTAGCACACATTCACACTATGTGCTAAAATATAGTGAATCACATGAAGATAAGAAATTAAAGAAAAATCCTGAAAAACCTTCTTTAGGCAACACTCAGCACTCAACATTGGTTATTACAAAACTGTGAAGGTAATCTCTCAAATCTGTGATCAGAGCATAGCACTTCTGTAAGCACTTTGACATTTTAACAGGAGCCAAACCTATGAAAATAAGATCCGTGGCCTCTACTAGTAAAATTTCCTTTACAGAAAAAACCTTTTTTAATAAGTTGAAGACATTTAAATTTTAAATTCTTTCATATTAATAGAGTTTTTTTTAATTGTATGGTGATTACTTTAGGTACACACACATCCATTATTTGTCCTGGTCAGAACTGATCAGCTTTCCCTTTTAAAGTTTACCTCAGTGCATTATTAATCCGCAATGAAATGTCACATGCTTGATAATATTTGTATGAGACATGCCTTGGTGGCTCAGGTCATGATAAACAGTCACAGTATCTTTCAAGGGTGTTGAAAACATATTTTTATGCCAGCTTCCATCCCTTTGTCGCTTTCATTTGCGAGTCAGTGGCGTTAAGACCGCCTGAAGCAAGCTCCTCAAGGTGATTCAGTTTGGGAATGTCTTTGAACCTCCCTAAAGCTACTCCAACCTGCACAAAAGATCAATGCACCCGCAAAAATGCAAGCGTAGTTGAATCCACCCCCTCCTCCCCTCCCTTCATCAAAGATAGGCTTGAATTAGGCACAATTAAGGTGTTTCCACAGCCGCCATAAAACAAAAACCACATGATAGAGGAGTCATGGCTTCACCATTACCAATAATCGTCCACTAACTTCATACATCGTCACTCTGCAACAGCAAGGTCAAAGATGTGAAACTGACCTTTTTATTTTAGAAAAGAGCAAAAAAAACTACACATGAATGATGGCAACAGAAAAATTCTACTAAAGGGCTGTGAAACAAAGTCATTTACACGCTGAAAGCTATAGACCCCCCTTCCCTCCCCACTTTGTTTCCCCTTTTGATAATGATATCAGTAATAGAGTCTTTTGTTTGATAATGAGAGCTGCTATTTCTAATAGGGAATAATAATACATAGCTATTACAGTTTCATCTGTTGATTGAATGAATAACAATGCTTTGTGGCATATTCGGTAACACACTAAAACATACACACACACACACACACACACCCTGTATATCAGTAATTGTGGGATTGATATTAGAGTGGCAGGCCTGCTCGGTCAGGCAATATGGAAAGAAAAGCAAAGGTCCTTGGAGTTATTGTTATAGGTGTAACAATGGAGTCATTTTGGAGTGTTAATCGTATGTTTTTGTCCAGCAATAAAGTCCTGGATTTGTTTGCCCTTTCATGAGACTGTTTTGATGCTAATTTTACAGTGGAATAATAATTAAGTTAATGACACAAAGCCATTTGCATTTGATTTAAGAGAACATGTTAGCGGACTGGCACTTGTAATGAGTGACTCAATCCTCACTGTTTACAAAAGGTGGAAAGGTCAAGATCTCAATTCACTGTAATAATTGTGTAAATCTTGCTAGTGGGACAGTGAGGGAATTTTTTTTCGCAATAATTATGTAAGATGTCAGTTAACTTGAAATTGTAATATTCCTCTTCTTTCTAAGTGCAAGGCTTGATCTCTTGTAACTGTACACCTAAAGCTGAAAAACTACAAGAAAGCTGTGCAACAAACTGACAACTTTGTGCTGATTGTACTGCCTGCCAACTTCAGCGACTCCAGCTGCAACTGCCAAAACACTGATTCACAATCTGACCAAACTGGATGATGACAAAAAGCACATTCTTAACTGAAAACAATGAGCTGATGCTTGAGATAGAATTTTTCTCCTTTGTGGGATGGATGATAATAGGTGAAAACAAAGAAGCGGGGTGTAAAATGCTTCAGCTGAGTGTGATTACAGCTGTGGCCATCATTAGGCAGCCTCTTTAATGTAATTGATGGAGTGGATTCTCATAGCAGACCTCAATAGACTGGGCAGGGTCTCCTCGTTTATTTGGACTCATCTGCATTTGGTCTGTGTGTCCCTGTGTGTATGTGTTTATGTGTTTGTGTGTGCTTGCAGGCATGAGGTAGAGCCAGAGTGTGCAATAATTACGACTTCACACTCTTCAGACACTTAGAGAAAAGAGCAAAACAAAGCACAGTAATCAGTGTGTGTATGTGAGTGTGTGTGGTTTTGCACATTCTAAGTGCAATTGTGCAAATGTGGTGTCGGTGTCTACATGTGTTTGTATGTAGATGATTGTGCGAATGTGTGTGCAGCTACTGTGAACAAGTGAGTCCCATAAGTGTGTGTGTGAGTGTGTGTGTGCAAGTGTGTGAGAGAAGGAGAGAGACTGTTTGCATTTGCACAAGGATCCTGACCCTTCAGAAATGACACGTTTTCTCTATCTACCCCATCCTTTCCCCACACATTAGGTGCTTACAAAAGACAGAGCACTAATGCATCATCTAATTGGCCTAGGCTCCTGCCTCTGCCTCTCCCTCCATCACTCTATTAGCTCAGTAATTACCCATATGCCTCGGCGAGGCGGGCGTCCAGATAATGGCCGCCTCAAGGGCCCTTGAGCGCGGCAGAGAGGGGCCGCAGTCTGTCGCTGCGGGAACACAGCAAGCTCTCCAAACTATCCCAGCACCACACTGGGAAAAACACAATGGGGAAAGAGTTTGGCAACTTCGTCTTCCCCACCCCACCCCACCAAAAAAGTTATGAGTCGAGGGAGTAGAGATGTAAATTGGGGGCTGTTCAGATATTTAGCCATTTAGCTAATGTGTGTTCCTGTGTGTTCCTGTGAGTGAATGTGAACCAGAGGCTTTTCTTGAAAAGATGGTTGCAATTTTTATTTTCATTGTGTTGATACTCCAGCCAAGACTACCCACAAATTACAGTTTTATCAGACGGATCCACATCACATGATTTACATCTACTGCCAACATCCAATGCCAGTACAGGAAGTCTTCCTTATAATGCAGAAAAAAGGGTGTGGAGGCCTGGATGACTGTGTAGAATGTCAGACTTTCCTGGTAGAGACTAGATATGGGATCACAGCACAGAGATGTAATGTTCATTTTGTTTTTATTAAGAGTCCACACAACTGCGCCTTAACTGTTTTAATTTAATACAATAAAACAGATAGTTACAGCTCTTGATTCTGATTGACTGAGCTGTGTATGAAATACTCTATAAGGAGTACTCGATAAACTCACATGTGACTGCATTGCATCGGTATTACTAAAGACTCATGAATTTACATATGCTGGTCGAGCCGAGGATTGATGAGATGGGCAGGGTGGATTAAGATGATAAAGAAGAAATGAGATTAACTGAAGAGCTGAAAAACCATGACTGTTTGACTATGTGGTCTATTCGCTCTTTTCAGACCTGTTGTGAGTAGGACTGAACAAAACCTGTCTGCTTCCTAGATGCAGAGACATCATATCAGTGATGGGACAGAAATGTGACTCATCCATGTAGTGTTACTATCACTCAAACTACACTGAGACAAGATGTTGGAGTAACAGCTTTACTTCTGGAAGTGCAGCATTAAAACACAGTGTTGTACTAATAATGAACTGTGCTAACACAACTGAACAACTGCACAATTAGGCTAATGGCAGTATTCAGGTAAATGATGAAATCTTTAAGCATGCTTTCCACTTTGTGTCGCTGCATCCGTGTGTTGCTTGGCAACCGTTCTGCTAAATGGTATAGAAGAACTGGATTGGTTCACAGACAAAAGTTTATTTATCTGTACATTATTGCATTTTTGTTACTTGTGTGCTTTACATTTTATGACACTTTGCCTGTTTTTATGAGAGCAATTAACCACTTGAGTCTGTCATGTCTGGCATTGCCTCTCAGGGCTGGTTTATAGTATTGCATTTCACTACTTTTGCTTTTAGCATTACCATTGTAACTATTTATTTGCTGCCTTGTTTTTTTTCTCCAATGTACTTCATTCACTAGCGTTAGTCTTAACCGATATACATGGTTTGTGTTAGTCAACAGTAGTTGCACAATTCCTTGAGTTCAAAGGGATTAGTGAGGGTAGAGGGTTGAGTTGATGGATCATATATATATATATATATATATATATATATATATATATATATATTTTTTTTTTTTTTTTTTTTTTTTTTTTAAGAAGAATCTTTATTTTTCAGTATATTATACATGTGAACATGTAACACACACCAAAATTGAACCTCTGCATTTAACTCATTAGCTGAACATCACACACTGCAGACTAAGAACAGTGGGCTGTCATGTCAAGTTCCTGTGGCTCAGATGGGGGGGGTTTAAGTGTCTTGCTCAAGGGCACATCAGCCAACAACTTCTCTGCCAGGGAATCAAACTGGTGACCCTTTAGTAACAAGCTACTTCTCCAACCTTCTAGGCCCGAAAAAATAATTCCTTCAAGCTTTATATATTATACCACTGTAATTTTTGTCTCATAACAAATTCTAAAATGCCAACAAAATATATTTGCACACAAAAGTACTTTTAAAATTCTTACAACACAGGTTTTTTCAACTTTTCGACACCATTTCTTATGACCTCTCTCAGTGTGTAAATATCACAAATAAACATAAGTAACACTAGAAAAGCACTTGGAGAGCACAGACGTCTGCCCCCCCGCCCCAATCACCACCAAAATGTAATCATTTGTTCCTTGTGCCAGTATCAACATTTCCTGAAATTTTCATCCAAATTCGTCCATAACTTTTTGAGTTATCTTGCACACAGACAGACAGACAAACCAACGCCGGCAAAAACATAAAGTCCTTGGCGGAGGTAATTAAAATTCCGTGGTACATTTGGGAATATTTATTGGCATCATAATTTGATTGGATTCTATTAAGACTGCCATATTGAGAAACACCTCTGAATTAAAAAAAAAAGTGTCCACACCTCTGACTATTACAGTGTAAAATTGGATTAGAAATAGATTAAGTCAGCTAAAGCCAATATAAGGCTTCTGGCCAATCCAACTTGTGAGCTGACATACTATTCTTGTGAAAGGTTGGGGGACAAATTTGCTTGATTTAGCCAAAATATAAACAGCATTTTCATTCCTATAAAAAATATAATGAAAATATATGAAATGTTCTTTGATCATGTGACTTAAAAAGTAAGTTTTTGAACTGTTTTCTATTCTCCTATCTCTGTCTCTTTCTCTTCCATCTAAATCTCTCTCATTCTCACATCATTTCTAAATGGAAATCATCATAATTCTTAAATCTTCAATCTTCAGCCTCTTAATTGAAATCATATAATCTGTCACAGAATAGGACTGGCTGCTGTCATCCTGTCCCCAGATGACAGTGCCAAAAAGAGTACAACAAAGAGATTCTTAAATAATTCCCTCTCTGCTGCGTATAATATGGATTACAGAGCGCTCACCCTCTTTCTGTCTCCACCTCCCACTCTTGCTCTTCCTCCCTCAATCTGGGATATGGTCTCATCCCTCCATCCTACCCAAGGCAGATTTTGTGACACTCAAGCTGACCAGGCGGCATTATCTGTTTTTAAAATCAGATAAATATATAAATAAAACATCCAGCGGTAATGCTAATATATGCCCTAAGAGGGTCTAAGGCTTCAGATCTGTGGACTTAATCTGGGTTTTGGGGAGGTATCTTCCCTTGGCTGTTTATAGATTTGCGAGAGATCACTGTCAGTCCTGGGCCGACTGAATTATCTTTGCGTATTGTGTTAATCTGTTGGCATGCAGATTGTGGTGGACTAAGGTTCAAGTGGGAAGGATTATGGGAGATCTGAGCAAAGCTGATGCAGACAGCCTTCTCAAAAACGACCCATGCGTTTGGGCCCCTCTGTGGGTTTTTTTTTTGTGCGACGACCAAACGGGACCACTGAAGCAGGGCTCTGCCTCTGTCTCATAGACACTCATATACAAAGATACACACAAATCGCCTTCATTCCCCCCTCTCCATTCCAGATAATTCCCCTCTTAAAATCTCCCTTCAGACCAGCCACTGTGAGTGCAGGACCCAAAATGCAAAAACCAGTGGCCATGCCCACTCCACAAATCCCAAAACCTTTTAGAGCTACTTGACAGAGAGAAATCCATCTGGAGAGGATATCCACCATCCATTACTTAGAGACTAATGTCTAGTTTTAACTCAGCGAAATTTATTTACATCATAGCATCTAAATAAAGCACATTTTATGCCCCTAACTCACCCGAGTAATACCTTATTAAGATGGCTCCAGCACACAGTCAGAACATGAACAAGGTTTATAACTTTGTTAATTGTTCGTTGTCAGTTCAATAACCCAGCACTTTGTGTCTGGCTCTTCATGATTATCTCTGGAGAGTGATAAAATCACTTCAGGTAAATGAGTGATTGGACTGGAGGACTACTGAAGTACAACTTAGCAGTCCTTTAGCAGCTTCTGTTTGCTAAATGGAGCTATGGAGTTAGGAGGATGAGGAGGCTGAAGGGGTCAAAGGGGTCCGCATGGACCAGCAATTGGACGACTCTCTGAGGTACGAGCAACCAATCACATTCTCTACAAATCCTCGACCCCAAGACCTGGAGATCCAGTAGGAGAGCTGGGATTTCATTTCCACCAATCACTTGGCTTCAATGAAAGCTAATTGAACAATTCTAATCTCTCAAATCATTTTATTTGGTTTAAGTTCTCTGTGACAGAAATAACACTGTTTGAGGTGCACTTGTCTTTATGGAAATGCAAGGAGAAAAAAAAAATCTCTCTCAAGAGATAATTGTTGAGTTCTCCAGAACAAAATGATTGCTTTGATTCTCATAACGGCCAGAAGAGCAAAACAACAAAGCAGTCAGAAAAATGCTTTTATTTATGGAAAATATAAAAAGATAAAATTCACTCTTGTGTTCTGCAGAAGCTAATGAATCCATGAAACAAGACACTGAAACGGAGAAATCATAGCTGTATCTAGTTTAATCAACCAAATGTCTTCGACTCACAGTCCTGCTTTATTAGTCAGAATCTTGTAGGTTTTTCTGCCTGCGTTGATAAGGTTAATAGGTCTGTAACCGGGTAATTGTCTGGGCAGGGAGGAAGGAGACCAAAAAATTTTAATTAAGGAGTGAGTGGCTTTTTTCCTCGTCTCCTCTCTTCCCCTGTTCTCCAGCCCTTAAATGATCTTCCTGATAGCAAGACTTCCAGAGCTGTTGTTTAGTCATCTCTCCAATTAAAACATATGGAGCATCAGAGAAAGTCACTGGATAATTTCTTTTATTTTCCTCTCTCTTCGTTATAGCATTTGTGATCCATGAGCGAACAATAAGGACACAAATGAAATCTGATTAGCAGTGACCACACGACTCCTTGATTGATTCTTGTCTGATATTGTTTTCCGCAAATGTAATTAGGTTCAACTCGAGATGCTAATGTTCCTCTTCATCACCAAGGCATCAGTGTGCTCTTTCCATATTCTTCACCGATGTCCTTTGATTACCCCTGTTACCAAATGTTAGAGTCCTACTTTGTTTAAGAAAAACTGGGAAATGGGAAGCAAGAAACTGTAAGTATTTAGGAGAAGTCAGAAAGAAAGACAAAAGCCTGATTAGCATTAATGTCAAACAATTAAAGCAGGAGTATTCATAAAGGGAAGGATCTTATTAGCTGGAGAAAAACAGAATGAAACAGACAATTTCTCCGCTGCTTAAGCCTCGGGATTACTCAACCTTTGGTGGCGAGGAGGAACAATTGTCTCTTAAAAACCCATTTTAGAGAAAAGCGCCTGGTTGACAATTATATGCGTCTAAGCTGTTTAATAGGTGTTTGGAAGAGGTCTTTAAGATCCTCATTCAGGGATACAGATCCAGCCGACGGTGTTTGAAGCAACTTCGAGTGTGTGTGGTATGTACGGGTGGTATGACAAGGGTTTTGGGAAGAGCCTTATTTAAGAAACAGAGAAAAGACAGAGGGAAAGAGAGTTTTAAGCCTGCTAAGCAGATCAGTGTCTTTGTGTGCGGTCAACAGAGGCACTTGAAACTTTTCCTGAGTCCCAGCTGTCTGGAGCTAATTCTTCTGTTTTATTGCTTCTGCACAGAGACAAAAAAAAAGACTGAAGGAACACATGTTTGGAGTACTTTAGAAAGCAATAGAAAGAAATATTTTATCCCAAAAATGTTACATATCAGGGGATGGGGGTCCATGAAGCTAAAGGATCAAGCAAATCTGAGATATGAACCAGAAACTGATGACGAATGTTATTTCAGAGGGATTTCTAAACTAAGGTGACATCCAGATTGTATTTTATATGTTAACTGTTTCTGACCCCTTTTGACTCCTTAGAGCAGCATGTTTGTGTTTACAGATTGATTAAAAAAAAAAGAAACAGTCAATAATCTGTTTTCCCAAACGATTTTTAATCACCCTTTCAAATATTTGTGCCGTCGCTTGTGTGGAGTCGTGTCCTTTAGGATTTGAGATGGCCACAAACAACAGGAAAAAAAAAAAAAAAGGCACCGCCAGAAAAAAGATCAACAAACAGGCGAAGCATAGAGACAGAACAGTTTGAGGATGAACACTGCTAATCCTGACCTCAGCTAATGCTAATGCAAATGCATGTTTATCAAATATGTAATCGACATTAGTTAGAAAAACAAGGATCTGCCAGCACTCTGCTCTTTGTTCCGTGATTGTGGAAGAGGGAGATTAAGATGGGCTTTAGCTCTGCTCAGATGGATGGAAGAAGAGAGGGATGAAGGGATGGGTGGATGCACTGTCAAGAAAATAATTCAATCTGTTTCCTCTTTTTCATTTGAGTTCAGGTGAATTTCACTCAGCAGCATTCACATCATAATTTTTTCGTTGTGATTTTTTTGCCTTTAAAACAGATGTTTTCTTGTGTCCAGACTTGCAGTTTATTAAATCTTAACCCTATAAAAAAAACTTCAATTTAACATGTTATCATCAATATCAGAATATTTGCCTTTTTACATTTATGTGGATCACAGATTAATGCAACTAATTGTAATCACAGTTACCAGAATTCCCACTAAAGCTTGCTGCCCCCCCACCCCCTTTTTTTTTTTTTTTTTTTTTTTTTTTTACAGTGAGCATTTCCCTAAAATGCTACGCCACCCTGTGCACATGCAACACATTTTAGCACCCACGTCACACATTGTCCCGTGCAGTTGGAGAATGTTGTCAGTAGTGTTGCGGGGCAGTTTTTGTGGTTAAATGTTTACAGGATGACACAGGGGCACAACTCTTGCCAGTGTGTGCCTCCCCTGGGCACCCGGAGAAACAGAGGTAACCTATTTTCTTTGGCAAGGTTGAGCAGTCACATGGAGACTGTGTTTGTGTTGTTTGATTGCATTGCTCCTTTAGGCTCTCTTACCTTGGAGTCTCCATGTCTCCTTTCTCCTCTTTGTTTTTTTCTCTCTTGGGCACCGCTTTCTCCACTACTTCTTCTTTCTTTCCTCTCTGTCTCGCTTTTCTTATTCCCTCCTGGCCTCCTCCACTCCATCCTTCTTTCCCTCTGTTCACTGTCACACAGGGATAAAGGAGAGGTCTTGCTGTGCTGTGTGTTTGCCTGCTTGGTTGCAGGGTTTGTTGTTAGTAAATGAGGTCATTAGAAGACACTCTGACCTAACCAAAGGCATTTGTTCTGCATGCTGTATATTTTTTACCCTCTTTTACCCTTCTTCTCAGTATAAATATATACACCTTTGATGGAGCAGCCAGATGCTGGGATCATTAACATGTCATTATATCATCCAACAAATTAGGGTGAAAAATTCCTCCCCATACTCTTTTCACCTCTCTTAGTATTAGATACAGTGAAGTCTGAGTGGAGGCTTTACATTACTATGTTAATCATACAAACCCCTGTCCCGTCTCATCTGTTTTTGTTTAATCTGTAGCTCCCTCCTTATACCCTCCCTGTTCTGATCTCTCCCCTTCCCTTTCGTGTTTTGGTGCGTCTTGCAGCAGGGTGACTCCTCCAGACGAGCCTCGGGGCCTTTGGGTCTTCTCTCCATGGCGTGGAGCCAGATTTCAGATGACACCTGTGAGCCTTGGCAGAGCTCCTGGTTTACAGTAGCTGTTAGCAAGCTTTTATGTCAAACAAAACACCAACACAATGTGTTCTCTATCACTGTGCCTCAACAACTCCCCACCCCCAAATGACTCCAGCCCACTTTCTCCTACACTCAAAGTGGCCACAGCTTTTTCTACAATCATGTGCTACTGTAAACATTGCCAGTGAATCTTTTTTTTTCCTCACCATGTCAACGGGTTTTAATTATTTGTGAATGTCAAGGATGTCTGCTGGGTCCACCTCATTTCTCTCAGAACCAAACCCATTTCTTGTGTTGTGTAACATCGTCCGCCATTGTCCGAGCGCACTCATAAACATACTTCATACACAGCATCTCTGAAGTGTATTCCATTGTTCCTCAAGTGGGGGGACGAGTGTTGCTGCTCTCCAAATGGACACTGGCACATCTCCTGAAACAATGCCATTCCCCCCACGCCACATCCCTCACATGCGTTTAAAAACGCCAGACCTTGACCACTTACGCCTGGAAAGAAAATTACCTGAGCACAAAGCGGGAGCTCTTGTCTACACCCTAAAACACATCATAGCACTCTTGTCATTGCAAGTGGAGGGTCTATTATAAACAATTATTTTAGCCCTTCACGGACAGTTTGGTCTTTGTGATGCATTGTGTTTTTGAGCAAAGAAGTACAGGCACTAATCAATGGAGGAGCCGTACGGTCAAGGTAAGGCTGCTGGGTGATCTAAACACATACATACGTGGGAGGGAGTACATGAGATAGTGATGTATGAGGTATTGTATGCATAAAGGCTGATTACTTCACAGCCACGGTGAACACTCCTTTCTGATTGGCTGAAAGATATTCCTTAAAATCAGGTCGTGGGACACCTCAAAAATATTTGGACAAGAAACTGTTTTATAGGAAATTTGAGTTCATTCTTGCAACAGCATTATTTTTATGTCTGAGTTGCAGCATTTTTCGTCTCCATCCTACCTGTTTGTACCTTCCTGTGTCTATACGGTCACTGACAGAATTTCTTTACTTGTGAGAGTATGTAGGTTGTACAAGTACTTTATATACCTGTGGACAGGGTTAATCTACATCCATATTAGCACAGAAACAGCAAATTCAAGAGGGCAAGTAGGTGTAAATATTTGAATATTAAATAGCAAGAGATGTCCTTTATTACCTTTGTCTTCTCTTCTATTGTACATAACCAGATATTCCATCTATTCATTTATAGTATATGGAAGTTGTTTGTTCTGGTCTTTATTTAGGTCATAACAATGTTTGTGTTGCTGTCTTGAGCAGGTCACTCATGGAAAAGAGATTTTTGATTTCAACAAGAAGTAAAGGATCGAATAATATTAAAACACATCTAAGAAAAAATAGATATTAAATTAAATCTGGGCTTGTTGAGTAGATTGTTGAAAGTAAGGTGTTACACTGTAGATTTCAGATTCAGATATCCTTTTTATACCACTGTTTACTATTTTCATACAGAAAAATAGAATAAAATTAGGAGCAGGTCCACGAATAATTTGATTCAAAGGGTGAAAATTGAACAAAAGACAAAGTTTTATTAATCTAAATTGTGTGTTGTGCTATTATTACTTAATTCATGCCTGCTATTTAAAACAGATAACTTTAAAATTGAGGAAGAATGAGGATTATCAGAATACTTGTGAACAGAGACCCATTTAAAACCCTACGTCTCAATGACAAGGAAGTAATACAGTTTAATAAAACAAAATCACATCAGGATTTAAACCAATCACACAAAACGGAAAGAGTAAGATGAAGCATGACTGGTATGGAAGAAGGGACAGTGTGAGTATGGTAGGAATGCAGAAGGACGTAGATAAGAGACAAAAAGGGAGAAAGAGAGGTGCGAGACGTGTGGGTGGACACTGGGCATGGTGGCAATAGGCACAGGGGCTTAATGAGAGGTGAGCCAGAGGAGAAACAGAGCAAGGACAGACAGAGAGAAGGTAGCAGGGAGAGGGAGAGGTGAGAAGGAGGGAGTGAGTGATAGATGGTGCAGCGGGAGAGGGGGGAATAGCGGAAGAGAGGGAGGACGGGACTTTGGAAAACAGAAGCAGTAAACAAAAAGCCAAGAATAGAGTCCAGGTGTGAAAAGTGAAGAAACAGGTGGGAGAGACAGGGACGGAGAGGACGGGCTAGAGGAGAACGGCGAAGGAAGAGCGAGGCAGGGTCAGTGGGAGAAGTCCTCTAAGGTAAACCTGTGCATCATGTTGAAAAGGAAGACACAGATGAGACAGACATTTGAGGATTTGTCTTCTACCACTATTAGACCATTTTAAATTCAAAGAACTTTTAGACCAAAGTGCTGTTGTAACATTACCTGTGATTTATGCCTTTTCTCAACAACTTAACAAAGCAACTCCTAAAATACATCCTACTCTTCTCTGTCATCTCCACTACTTACACATTAAGCATAAATGTTTTTTTTTTTCCAAAGGTCAGCCATTTGAACACCTCAGGATTGTGGTAAACATGTAAACACCAAACCCATCCGAGTATCACTAAACAAAGAAACCCACTCCTCAGACACAAAGGAAAATGGCAAAGGGACAAACAGAAACTTGGCTCTGTCCCAACTTGTGAAGGAGTTTGGGACAGCACTGCGCCCCCTCCGCCCCCCGCCCCCCAATAAAGGTGATGTATGGCCAGGGGACGGATGTGCCCTTGTCAGAGCCCTGTGTCTGAAAATGCTGATGGATGGAAGGATAGAGAGGATAAGGCGAAGGAGGAGAAGGAATACAGGTGATGGGGAGATGACAGTGATGAAGCGTAGGTGCACCACACCGCCGCATCTCAGACAGCTGTTTAGCGACGGGGGCTAACACTATAAGTGTGTATTTGTGTGTGTATGTGTTGAGAGTGTAGGGGACAGGGGACACATAGTGTACATGGAGGAGGTGGGTACTTATGCTGCAAGAAAGGTGAAAGACTCTTACTTGGATATTTATAGAAGAGCAAAACTAAAATGAAGCTTTTGTTTGTAGTTTTTAGAAGCTGTTAGTGCAGAAAAGATGCAACATCTCATCTCTGTCTGTATCTCATGTCCTTCAAGGCCTGGCTGTAGCTTCTGGGCATGCCTCAGGCTCTAAGGCCTCCCTCCGTGTGGCAGGATACCAGATCGGACTCAGACACACACAGCTGTGGCCCAGGGGCCTTTGCTCCTCCCGGAGAATGACACTCAAACTCCCCAGAGCCATATTTAAGAGCAACAGTAAGTGATTATGTGTGTATAAATTGTCTCTGTGTGTTTGTGTGTGGTTTAGCATGTGACATTTAGCCTGCAGCCAGCAGGTATCCAAGGGCCCTTTCAAATTAGAAATGGGGGGATTAGCCCATTCCCCTCGGAGCCCGGTGGGTTTCCGAGCAAGGACTCTGGGAATATCAGGAATATCTGTCACAGTGGAACACGGCAGAACATCACAGCAGCGCTCGTAAATCACACAGCTTGTCCTGCTCATCATCCATCGGCCACAGGTTACACTGTCTGACTTTATCTGAACTACAAATCAAGAGCAGTGTAGAATAGAATTGAATAGAGCAGAATAGAATAGAATAGAGTGGAACAAAATAGGAGTTTCATTAATATCACATAATATAATTGAGATCAGCTACTAAATAAATAAAACCTTCATAAATACACATTGAGGGTCAGAAGCTATAACGAGTTCTGCCCCTCAATGTCTTTATCTGAACTACAAATCCAGAGCAGAATAGAATAGAATAGAATAGGAGTTTCATTAATATCATACAATATAATTGTGGCCAGCTATTAAATAAATGCATAGATAAAAACACATTGAGTCAGTTTCACTGGTGCATTACACTATATGAACTTTGACCTTTATATTTCAGTGTAGGTCCAAATGGTGATATATGATGGGATCAGTCAGTTAATAGTTCTTACATCCAGCTCTGACATTAAGTGGAAATGATAATAGTTGTGTGCAAAAAGAGTGAAATACTCATGTAACCTTGGATCAGGATAGTAAATTATCTGTTTTGTTTCACCTCCTGCCCTTCTCTCCTCTGTCCCTTTCCATTTATTGCTCTTTCTTTTATCATAATACATTTATTTGATATCACCCATAATTGTTTACCACCTTTTTTTCCCATATTTCTTTAAAGAAGTTGTTTATTACACTTGTTTCATCAAGCGCATGTCAAACCATGAAAGCTGACTACTGTGTTAATGAACTAAATCGAATGGCATGCACAAAATGCACCTGATAAGGAGGGATAGTGCTGATGTTTGGACAAAGCATTCCTACAGGAGGGTATGTTTGGAGGTAGAGAAGATTGCAAAGAAAAGGAGCTGACAAAACAGCTGAGTTGCAGCGTAAAATAAAGGAAACCTATGGGAAGATGAAGTGGTGTAGATTAAATTAGGGATGTGGGCAAAAAAGGGGAAACTGGGGCAAGTTTAATTGAGGACTGTAAGAGCGGGAGATGCACTGAGGGTATGTTGAGGAGAGGAGGGGCAAGGGAGAGGTCCTGGCTTGGGACAGTGAACTGGAAGTGTGTGCATGTGTGTGTACAAAATGCACTTGTGACATAGAGCAGTATTGACAGGCAGCGCTGATGCCCCTGAGAAAACCTTCAGAATTCAATCCCATTGATTCCCACAGAGGAGTGGAGGACGCTGCCTCTGGTCCATACCCTGAGTCATTACACACACATGCTCACACACATGTGCACACAGACACACACACACATACTCATATACAGTAGTGGGGCACCTTACTTAAAGTCACTTTTACCAGTGTAATGCAGAAAGTCAGCTTAATACTTACATAGAATATTTATAATACTTAAATTATGCAAACTTTAAAAATAAACCACAACTGTTGCACAAGGAATGAACTTTAAGATGCTTTATATACAGGTTCCTATAATGCACATTAATTAATACATATAAGGCTCTTATTAAAGCTTTTTGAGTTTATTTTTTGCAATAATAACATTATAAACACATTTACTCTGTTCAACTAATGTCACTGCTAAACCTTTACCACTTTATTAAGATTAACATATACTTTTTATGCACTTACTAACAGTTTACACTTTAAACCGCAACCGGATCTAAAGTAAAAAAAACAAAAAACAAAAACATTATAAATGCTTTTTAGAATGGAATGTATAGGTCGCAAAGATGTGAATAACTTTTACAGTTAACAAGTGCACAAACATAGTTTCTAATAGTATTATAAACACATTTCTTGAGCACAGCTAATGCACTGATGGTGTTATTGTTAAAATTTTACTAAGCCCTTTAGTTTAGCGTTCATTTAGTTGCAGTTAAGTATGTGCATCTTGACAGTTAAAGTTTTAGTAACATGAAAAATGCATAGTTATTCTGGTAGATCTGAACAGTTAACTGCAGGTAGTACAATGAATGGTACCAATAATGACATAATCACAAATTTAACTATTCTTAATAAATGTGTTTCTAATGCTTCTAAGGCTTTCATCATAATTGGACCATCTTTTGAGAGCTTGACTTATTTGCTAATTCTTATTAAACAGACCTTTGTACAAGTATGTCTTATAGAGTGAATATGTTTGTGAGGCAGAAATGAGGAGGAGGAAGAGATTGCGGTGGGTGTTGAAGGGGTTGAGGTGGTGGTAGTGATGGGGGTAGAGGGTGGGGTGAATGGGTGGCACAGAGTCCATGTGTTGTATGACCTTGGTCACTGCTGAGGGGACCTAGTTTCTTGCCAAGCCAATCAATAAGCTAAACAGGCGGAGGATGGCTATTTGGAGCATGGGAAGCCAAACTCAAATACTGATAGGTTATCTGCCTGTCCCAGCACCACTTCTGTGCAAATATTGGACCAGCACATTTTTCACGGTGACTTGCATTTGGAAAAAAGGAAAAAAAAAAAAAAAGAAAGAGACACGGATAGGAGCAAGTGGGTGGGGGGTTGAGAACAGACATGGTTGAGTGGATATGTTGCAGGGCAAACTATCCCCCCCCCCTCTCTCTATCTCCCGCCTTTTCTTACTCACTAAACCTTTAACGACCAACAAGTGCATCTCTCTGTTATTGTACCCATTGAGCGCCCAAACTGTGAAGAAATTAAAAACTGTGAATTAAGCATTAAGTTTAGTTTTTCCCCTCATGGTGATTATGTATTATCTTAGATTCTAAACATATTCCACTAAGGCACCTTTAATATAGAGTTGTTGTATGTTACAGGCAATTGTTTGCAGCTGTGATTACTCAAAACATCAATTAATATGAAACTTGCTGGGAAGTTGGGGTATGGGCCAAGGATGGACCCCTTAAATAAACCCTTAAATCCCATAAGATGTATGAAAAGGGAAGTAGATGGACTTGATTTTTTATTGTAACCTTAAAGACACACTGAGAATGCTAGCAGTCCAATGTAGGGTAAGTCAGCATAAAACATTTAAATGCCCCTCAAAAATCAACACATTTATTATTTTGGTATTTTAAAGGGGCTGTATGTAATATATGTACATTATAATATTAAACAAGTGGTGCCAGGTACAACAAACCCCGCCCCCTGCCCGTATTTCTCTCATTGTAAGTAAATGGAAGAATTTAAAAATTCATAAAAAATTTGAACTTTAACCTGCTGTTCCCAAAATGTAATGAGATCCATTCTGGGTCACTGGCAATCTATAAAGTCAATTTGGTATGAATTCAACCAATAGTTTTGCTGTTACAGACATGTGAAATTTCACCCATTATAAGTAAATGGGGACAAAAAAGATGGATACATGGATTATCTGTATTCCCTGTGGTAATGTAAAGACGGTGTGAAGACAAGGGTAAAAAATGGTAATCAGGATAATTAATGATTTAATGGATTGTTTTAGGGTCCCTCAAAAGTTGTGAACCTGGGCAAGGCTTCAGACTGGACAAAGACAGCGAGAGAGCGAGGAACAATGGTGTATGTCTAAGTGATCTGCAGTAGACGATGGCAGCTGGATCTGATCAATAATAGATAAGTGACACATGCCAACCACTGTATCCCATCCACTCTAGAGAGACGGCAGACGATGTGATGTGTTCGTGCCTGTTTGTGTGTGTTGTCGTACAAAATGTGTGAACGTAGCAGCGACACCCCTAAGAGACCATTCAAAGCTCAGAGAAAAAGAGAAAAGGCAGAGGGAGGGAAGGAGTGTGATCGCTGTACTTTTCCCATCAGGTGTAGAAGTCAAAGCCAGCTCGTGTTGGTACAGCAGAGACTGGAACAATGACTTCAAGAGAAGCGCACAGCAAAACCACATTAATTATTAGAGAGGAGCGATCAAAGCACAACTGTGACATGAAATAAATGAATTAAAGCTGGAAAAAAAATATCGCCATCTGGACGAAGGGTTTCACATCCCAGAAACAACTCACTGCTCAGATGCCTGCCTTTGTTTCGTTTCCCCCCTTCTTTTCTATTTTTGCTTGTCAGTTGAAGATTTTTTGCATCATGTAGGTTCAACTTAATTCAACAGTCTTTTTTTGTGTGTGTTTATTTGGTTATGTAAGATGTTTACTGCCTTTATGAATCTGTGACTGTTTAATCCTCAAAGACTTAAACAACCACCAGTGACTAAAAGCATCTACTGATCTAAATGGGTAATAACTTTTCAACCACTTATCTTATCAATACATGTCAAAAAAAAATCAGGTAAAATGTAGTTTCTCAGTTTCTCAGTGTTTTGTTTTTTGTTTTGTTTTATTTTATTTCGACTTTGCATTAAAACCAAACAATAAAAGGATTGTAGAAAAGAAAGTCCAACATTTGAAAAGGAGCGGGATGAAGTTTAATTTATAATCTCCCACCCCCTTACCCTATCCTTTAACCTACCCAGAATTCCTACACAAAACACAAAATTGCTATACCTATAAAGGATAGATTGTCCATTTTACAGCAGCATTTCACATTTAAGTAAACTCTGTCCTTTTTGTAGCAGTAATAGTGCACCTATCAAAAACAAAAGTGTCATCAGATCTGACTCATCATTATCATCATCTTCTGCAGCAATGATTCACCAGTAAAACCCACATGGTTTGACAGACGACAGTGGATGTAGATGCTTGTTTTTACAATCAATTTTTATATATTTAGTAGAAAAACTCATTCTTTTGTCAGTTTTCTCTGTTTTAATATAACTTTTGAATTTATTCTTAGCTTTTATGAATATCTACATACATTTTCACTCAAAAATGCAGAGGATAAAGTATTAAATAGTGATGAATCTCTTTGGAAAGTTTAGATGTACGGAAAAATTCATTTAGAAGTCAGAACAAAAACGGCTCTAGGTCTTTAAGGGTTAAGGATCAATAAGTGCAGTGTCCATGAGTGTTAGTTAAAGGTATATGCAACATTTACACATGCAAACATCTAAAACCACTAGATTATTGTTGTATAATTTGTCGTGAATTGCACTTATATGAAGTGTTTTGGAAACATTTGGTTGCCTACCAAGGTCAAGGACCTCAGCTCCAACATGAGGCTAATGCAGCTTGGCTTCTATAGACTTACATTGAACTCCTCTGTAAAGAGAAGTCAAGATGTTTTTCAGGACTCATTCCACTCTCATATGCTTTATTTAGAATAATCTAATACGTGTTCTGGTGATCCATCTGGAAATTTTTTTCTTTGTTAATATGGTCTCACATCAAACAGAAGCTTTGACATCTTTTGTGTGAGGATAACAAGTTAGACTTTTCACAGTTTCAGTTTATTTAATAAAAGCTCCACTAATAGGTTAATAGGTTCCATTACTAAGATGGTCAAATGAATTCATTATGCAAACACAGGCTGATTATTTCAGTACTATAAAATTACATAACATGTCTATATATCTATATGTAATGTGACCAAAACATTCATCATTTACTTCATCTGTAATGATTTCTGTATTAGCAGTGTCATCAAATTACATATCCTATAGGGATACATCACACATACAGCTTTTAAGACTTCCCATTAACACTGACTTGATTTGGTGTCACTAAATATCACAATAAATGTCCAATCAATCATTCTTTACAGTTTTAAGGCGGATTTGTCCTCCTGAGTGAGAGTAGAAGAAACCAGAGCAGAAAACAATTACTTGTGATTTAAAATGACTATGGTCAAAATGCAACAAATATTTCAGAAATAGGAAGGAGGAACATTTAAAACAGTTCTAATAATTAAAAAATGTTCAACATTGAGTAAAATTAAGTAAAAACTAAATCAAACATTTTCAAATTGTAGATGGTAATGTAAACAAAATAGACTAACAAAATAAAAATATTTATTGTAGTGTGAAATTTGATTATGTCATTGGGCATTACCATCTTGTAGCAATGAAACACCTGAATTCAATGTGTTCCAATACTTTTAGCATATATATTCATTACTTCCGCCAGGAGGTATTGTGATCACTTTGCTTTGTGTGTTTGCGTGCATGCATGTTTGCGTGTTTGTTTGTTTGTTAGTTAGTTAGCAGGATAACTCAAAAAGTTAGGGATGGATTTTCATGAAATTTTCAGGAAATGTTAATACTGGCACAAGGAAGAAATGATTAAATTTTGGTGTTGATCTGGGGGTGGGGGGGTGGGGGAGCCAGATCTGTCTTGGCGGAGGTCTGCGCTGTCTGAGTGCTTTTCTTGTTTTTTTGTTGTTGTTGTGATTGAGCAAACCCTTGCACAGAAGTAACATGGACAGCAGTTATCTCAGCTAATAACTGAACACAGTTGGTAACAATTATCCTGTTATATGATCAAAAATATCCCTAATCCCTACAAAAACATCCACTCCATATGAGCATTTCTCTGTGCTGAAGTATCCCTTTCAAGCGTACAGTATATTAGTATTAAGACCTTGAAGTGCTGTAGAGGCTGCAGTTCAGTGGAGGCATGTGATTACAGATTGTGTGTGTTTGCTAACAGCGATGGCCCCTTTTTTCTGTCTGTCTGCAGCGCTGGCTTGCTGAACTGGTGTGATGTTGTCTTCCTGTTTCAGCTCCTCCACTTGGGTCTGGCTCCGGTCCCTCGTCTCTCTCTTTCCAACTATCTCACTCTCTCCCTATCTCGCTTTCTCTCTTTTCTCTCCCTCTCTTTCAATTTCTCTCTTTCTCTGTCAGTGACACTGGGCACTGCTCCCCTCCCTGACCATCTGGGCCTCTCCTCCACGACACTGTGTGTGGAAGTGTACATGAGCGTGCACGTATATGAACACGTAGACAGGCGTGTGCACGAGTGTGAGGAAGAGTTTGAAGCAGTTTCCCCTCAAGAGGGCATATATGTGTATGTGTATGTTTGCGTGTTTGTGAGTCCGTTGGTGTGTGTGTTAGTCGAAGGGTCTTCCTCCGCCAGGTGGACAGCTGCTACTTAGTAGCTTTACAGCCCAGCCAGCAAAGTCAGGGAGAGAGCTGGTGGATTTAACCCTTAAATACCCTCAAATACCAAACAACTTTGAGCATGGACAACCACTGATGTCCATGTTGTAGGTGTGTGTGTGCTGAGTGAAGTTAAAAGAATAATATGATTTCTGCTGCTGGGGTGCCAAAACATTGATAAAAGCTGTAGTTGTAGATGATGTGAAGCAGCATGGGATTATGGGAAGTCATATTTACAGATGAGGTAATTATTATTTTATTCACATTAAATACAGATATACATATATATATATATATATATATATATATATATATATATATATATATATGTAAACTGTTGCTCATAAAGTTGGAATAAAATATTTTGCCTCTTCTCATGAAATGATTGTGACAATGGGATTTATTCTTGATAGATGAAGTGTAACTGTAACTGAGTATATAATCATTGCATCTCAAAGCTCATTACTGATATATTACTAAATATTCAAATCAATTCAACTTTATTTATAGAGCACATTTCATGTACATGGCAGACTCAATGTGTGTCACAATAGGTATATAACATAAAATATGGATATATATAAATAGGAATAAAACCAGACATGTTTCTGAAAATATGTGCAACAATGCATTTACAGTCACAGAAAAAATGATTAGACCATCAGAAGTCATCAAAAACAATAGTTACGCAATCAAGTACTAACTCCTGTGTGTATCATGTGACTAAAACAGACAGAAAAGAAAACATGGAATGCCTAAAAGCACTGTTTTTGTCAGTACAATGCCATAGATATTGATGTAAGGACTGAAGTGATTTTGGTTATAATCAAGAAAACATGGAAAATGGATAGATATCAGCTCTGGAATTAAACTCTTATGAGCTATTTTTGTTGTTATCATTATACTTGTCTTAACAAATGTACCTTTAGTTGTACCAGGTATTAAAATGAACAAGAAATTGAAGAAAACAAGGGTGGTCTAATAATTTTTTCAGTGACTGTACATTATGCCATTTCATTCTAATAAAATTACCACACTAAATATTAGCCGACCATATAATTTCCAAATGCATCTGTTTTATATTAGATTAAACATCTAATGTTTATATCAAATGTTTCCGGCAACTTTTCATATAATGCAAGTAAACAAAATGTATCTAACATAGGCATTTTTAGATATTTTAACCCAGAAATGTTACCCGTTATAGCTTGAAAAGCTAGTAATAAGTGTAGTAATAGATAATAATAAGATTGAAACTATAGATTTGACCTTCTGAATGGTTCTAGGTCAATGTAAGGTCATAGTTTATTACAGTTCTGTACACACTGTACACGAAGGTCCACCTCTGCGTGTGTGATGCACATTCTATACTCAGTGTATCATCATCAGTGTGTGTGCATTGTTTGTGTATGATCTACAGCTGTGTGTTTGTGAGCCTGGCAGCCATATTTAATACTCTTATCCGTC
This sequence comes from Sphaeramia orbicularis, assembly GCF_902148855.1. NCBI lineage: Eukaryota > Metazoa > Chordata > Actinopteri > Kurtiformes > Apogonidae > Sphaeramia > Sphaeramia orbicularis. The sequence goes on along the minus strand of NC_043979.1, from coordinate 42,337,572 downwards.
CCTGTGGTCCTGCCTTTGTCTGGTCCTTAAATGGAGGTTTAGTCTCCTCAGCGCAGGCCTGGTTGGATGAGCTTAATCAAACCATTAGAGTCCTGAGCTCTGAGGAGCATCTCACCACCTCCTACTGAGATCTGCTTTAAGACACGGTGGCAGTGGCAAACACTCCAACCTCTGGATTAGATCGGCTCTCAGCGACTTACGGGCGCCTCTCTCTTGCTCTCTTTACGTCCTTTGTATTCTCTCAGGCTTTAACTGTCAGCTGCACTTTCTTTAGAGGCCTTTTAAAACAGTCTTAGTCCAAATCAGCAGCAGATATAAACATAAGACGCAAGCGTACAGTGTTTGATTTCTTCACAGATCAGAATAGCAAGAAGAGGTATCCATCTACAATATGAACATGTATATTTTTTAAGGAGAATTTCAGTGTTGTTAAGCTAGACATAGTGTGATGTGCAGATTTTGGGGAATGCACTGGACAACTTGTGTAAAGTCATGACCTCTGTGCATCCCAACAACTACTCCTATGTCCTTGAATGTATACAATTCCCAATCTCCAAATATTTGGAACTTGTTTGTGGCCGTCATACAGTAAGAGTCCCACAGGGTGAAGGTCTATCTGTGTTTTCCATGGGCTCTCTCCTTAATTGATTTCACATGCGACAACTGTCAATTGTCGTTCTGAAATGTTCGTCTATTGCCAGTAGACAAGTGACGCACTGTTGACAATGCCTGTTTTGTCCCCGGCCTCTTTTCTTGGCGGCTTGTGTTTCAGTGTTCTTGCTTTGATAAGCAGTATTGGACACATTCTTCCTTGCCCCCAGAGGATGATGGGTATTAGTGTTTTCTGAGGAATCTGGAGTCCACTTCCTCCATAGCCCTTGTCCAAGGGAGACAAAACATTTCCCTTCAGTCCAGCTGATGCGCCATGTTAAAAGATTAGAAACAGTAGCTTAATTTGAAGGGAGAGCTTTGGAAATATCAAGAAGAGGCCATCATCCCCTGTGTTTAGTTTGTAGGAAGTGGATAGAGTTATTCTCCATTGTATATCTTTCACTGTGACATTTGTTTTTTTAAGAGAGGGAGAGAGAGAGAAAGGGAGGGAGAAAGAAAGAAATAGGACATACTGTATCTAAAGCTTTTCTGTGTTGCAGGAATTAAACAAACGCAAAAAAGGGATAAAATCGGCTTAGACTGCTGAGACAAGTACATCTAAGAGAATGCACAAAAGGAGGGGTGTAAACGGCGGATTCTTCCCGGCTAAAAACTTATCAAGCACAGGCTTTGTGCTCAATCCATTTAAGTGAGTCCCTAACACGCCCCTATTGTATGCCTTTAATGGTCGAAAAGTGACTTGTGCAGGGGTATTGCCTCTTCATGGGGATTACAGCTAAGTGCTTAAGTTGTAGTGAAACCCGGATTTACTGATGGCAAAGAGAAAAGGGCAAAGGAGGGAGGGCAGAAAAAGGACCCTTACCAAGGATTTGTGTCAGGATCGTACTGTTCCCCTCCTCTATCTGCGGCGGAGTTAAGAGAGGACGACTGGTGTTCACATGCAAAGCCAACGCACAGACACAATATTTTTGCATAGCATCCGTTTTGCTCCGTATGTCTTGTGATCCTTTTCCGTCTGTCTGGTCTGTCTGTCTGTCTGTCTGTCTCACCCCTCCCTCCTTCTCTCTCTTGTTCTCTCTCACTCTCATCCCCTGTTTTAATTAATTTCTAGCTGTGCTGCCGTATGAGACTTGGCCCTGAAAGTGTCTGCTCCTGCAATTTCAGCCCTCATCTCCTTTGGCTGCCAGGGAATGACTCAATGCTCCTTGCCTTTCAAGAAAGAGAGGTAAACATGTCCAGCTAAAAAACAAGGCAGACAGATCAACCATTCAGGATAATTAGGTTTAATGAGTCGTAAATATTCTCAGTATGAGTAAAGTTGTGCAACAAAACCACTCTCTACGTATCTCTATAAAGTGCTAGTCATCTAATCATGTAAATTACCAGGTTACTATTTGCTGGATTTAATGAGTAAAGCAATAATTTTATTTAATTTCTACTCAAGTCTTTCATTTTTGATCACTTTTCTAACAAATGCTTTCAGTTCAGAGGTAACATGTTGACTTTTACACACTAAATCACTTTCTTTTCTAGTGACATGGCCACCTGCCTTTCACATTGCTATGACCTTCATTCATTCATTCATTCTTTCATTCCCTTTGCCAAGGAACGGTGGAAGTTATGTTTTTATCTGGGTTTGTTTGTTTGTTTGTTTGTTTGACTGTTAGCAAGATAACTCAAAAAGTTATGGAAGGATTTTGATGAAATTTTCAGGAAATGTTGATACTGGCACAAGGAAAAAATGATTAAATTTTGGTGGTGATGGGGAGGGGGGACTAATCTGCCTTGGTGGAGGTCTGCGCTCTCCGAGTGCCTTTCTAGTTCATTCATTCATTCATTTTCTGAACTGCTTAATCCTCGGGAGGGCTGCAGAGGATGTTGGGGCCTATCCCAGCTATACCCTGGATGTGTTGCCAGTTCATCACAGGGCATTATATCACCTTTTTACCAAAAAGTTAAAACATGTTGACTGCTAAAAGTAATTTAGTTGCATATTTGTCCTCTTTTTTTTCTGCATTTCCTTTAAAGTTTGGGTTAGCTCGGTATTTCTATCACGTATAGGTAAATTTGCAAATAATAGCTAACCTTGATCTTTGACATCCTTAAGTAATTTTTATTTCATCCAGAAGCATCACAGAAGATAGATATCTTACAACTATTATCGCATGAGAAAATAAAAACTCATTACGAGTAAACTGACTCGAAGGCTCTTAAGCAGTTCCATCAGTGTTACCATGGTAACGCTACACAACGCTTGTAGTAATGTACACATACTATAATTCCACGTAACCAGAAGAACATCAGCTAACAGCTCAATAGAACCAATCATCAGAGAACAGAACGCAATTCAAACTGCAAGCACTTCAACGGGCAAATACTGAAATCAAGCTAAAAGTCTGAAACCAGCGTAGGTCATGAATAATTTCATAAAACGAAAGACCAATGTGACAAAATTTGCATTAAGCAGATCTGACAGTATAAGTATTATTCCTCTACCGTTAAAACTCACCGAATAACCTGAAGAAGTGCAAAAAGAAAGGTTAAAGGTAAGGGAATTTTGCCTTACCTTTGCCATTTCCTCATCATGACTTGATTTAAAATGCATGAAGCTTCTGCTATCGGCCAATCCACTGTTTTGTGTTACGTTGAAATGATTCCATCTGGAAACAAACAGTCCAGGACTTAAGCAGTTAAGAGTAAAATGCCCCTTTAAATGCATTAAATAACCAGACTTCTGGACAGACTCCTGCATTTGCCATGTTTTCAGCACAGGAAGGGGGGGGGTGTACTTGTCATCTACTTGCGCTAGTGGTAAAGCCATAGGTGTTGACACTGTCAAACACAGGTGACGTGATACACATTAATATTGTTTTTCAAAGGCAGGAGATCATGATGACACTGATGATGTACAAGTGTTGGAGGGAGGGGGCTTCTCCTTAAGAGCCGTGTGTTTGTGCGTGCATTTCTCTGTTCCCTGAGCCAACAAACCGTATGTAGGTAAACTCTGGAGCACCTGCCCCCATTGTCATGCTCTCACCCACCCACACTCACACACCTTTCCCTTGAGTACACAACATCCAATACTGAGTAAAGATGAAGAAAGGACCAAGCCCTGCATGAGGCAAAGGCTGCCTATTCAAATAAAGACAGCAAACCCTCTGTCTTTTCTTTCACTAAGCCTTGATATGTTCCTCAAAGCCACGAAGGCCCATTGTGTGACTCTGTACCTTTGTTGTCTTGTGTTTAAGCAGGCAGATCATTATAATGAGGATGATGATGGTGGTAATGATGACAGAGATGGCAGTGGCTTAAGGAGAAGCAGCTGCCTAGGGGATGGAGAGCGACAGACAATTGGCCGTGTTAGCTCAAGAAAAGGTACACGTTGGATGTTCAAAGTGACGGCCGCTGAATGGCAACTGAGCGTGGGTGGATGACTATTAATAATTTTATGAGGTCATAAATCTTTTTACACTTTTACTCTGTTTACTCCCTCTAATGTCGTAGTCAGCTGTTAGCAACTTAACATCAACTGCAATATTACAAGTGTTTCATAAATGTCTTTTTGTGTGTTTCAGTATGTTTTAAAAGTACAGTCAGGGTCCAAATTATGGAACATTTTTCTAAAACTCCGTCCATTGTTCTTAAAACTTTACAGAACAAAAACAAGAGTGTATTCTCACTGTCACGTTGTCATATACCGATGCTTACCGATAAAGTCAGATCTTCAGATGACAAAAACAGACAACTGTAGCTGGGTGTCATTGGAGAAAGATGGGCACTTTCTGTTTTTCTTATTCAGGGTTCGTACGGGTGCTTGAAATCCTTGAAAATGCTCGCATCGTCAAGGTCTGAAACATGCTAGAATTTAACTTTAAGTGCTTGAAAGTGCTTGCAATCCTAACGCTGTGATTTATTTATATTTAATATTAACTCAGCCAGGTTAGATGCCAAGCCAAAGCTACTTACAGAGAGGTGATACATTTTGAAAAATTAAATTTCATGTCAAAAAAGAAAATTCCCAGGTGCTCTCAGGTCAACTCCAGGTAAATTTTGATTGAGCGTGCCTGAAGAACGCAAAGTAGCTTCCCTTTTTTTGGATAAAGCTCTGTGTTCTCCTTTAATTTCTAAACTTTTTGCTATTATGAAACATAATTTTAGATGTTTATAGCATAATAAAATGTACAACACTGATAAAAAGTAAAAAATAATAATAATCGTGAGTATATGTATTCCTGTAGATGAGGTGCTGTGCTGGAAAAACTTGAAAATGACCCTTAAAAGTGCTTGAATTTGACCTTTAAAAATGTGTACAGTCCTTGCTTATTGTAGCTCTTCCCTCAACCCTTTATCCTGTACTCTTACAATGCAATTTGTATACCTAATCCTAACAAAACCATGACTAATGCACTGTCTCGAAACGTGTCAAACTAATCCATATGTTGCGAGCTAAAAACTGACGCTCATGACTATTAGTGCCAATGGGAATTCTTCAAGGAAACCTAGCATCTTGACATTTTTAGCTTTCAAACCACACCTGAATCCCCTCTGAATTCCTCATTCAATCAGCACTGAGCTCTACTACATGGACTCCAATGAACAGGGAACAGACTAGATTTAGAAGAATCGGTGCTACAGTCGCGGAGGAAATTATTAGACCACGCTTTGTTTTCTTCAATTTCTTGTTCATTTTAATGCCTGGTGCAACTAAAGGTACATTTGTTTAGACAATTATAATGATAACAACCAAAATAGCTCATAAGAGTTTATTTCAGGGCTGATATCTTTCCATTTTCCATGTTTTCTTGATAATAACCAAAATCACTTCAGTTCTTACATCAATAGCTCTGGCACTGTACTGCCAAAAACAGTGCTTTTAAGCATTCCATGTTTTCTTTTCTGTCTGTTTTAGTCACATAATACACACAGCAGTTAGTACTTGATTGCATAACCATTGTTTCTGATGACTTCTGATGGTCTAATAATTTTTTCCGCGACTGTGTATTCACATAACTTTAAATGTGCCAAAAGCCAAAGAAATAACCCTGGAAATCAGAAAGATGGCAGATATAGTTACATGATGTCTACTGCAAAGACACATTCTGTAAAAAATAAATAAATAAAACTGGTCACAAGTGCAAGAAGATCATCTTAAATATCATAAGACGTCACATATCATAGCTGAACTGGAGTTTAAAGAAGACTGTGAATGTCAACTTGGAGTTCCTCGTCTAAAGAAAACTCCACTACTGACATGTCACAGCCTAAAGCCAGGAGATGAGTTTTGCATGTCTAGCCTTTGTTCTGATGAGACAGAATTTAAGCTTTTCAGCCATAATGAATAGAGACAAACACAAAAACATGGTAGTGAGAGCATTCTGCTGTAGGGCTGGTTTTCTGCTTCAGCTTAGGGGAACTTTATTCAAATACATGGCATCATAGAAAGAAGAATGTGTAGATACTGAAGGATAATATGAAGAAATCTACTTCCAGTTTGACGTAAGTTGCTAATAGTTGATCCAACGTGATAATGATCCTAAACAGACAAGTTCAAGTTTTTCCAAATCCAATGCCCTTTCATATCCAAGATCTCGGTCCTGAAGAATATGTATGATGAGAGTTGAAGTCTTACTGAAAACTATGCCATTTGGAAGAGCTGGAAGAATTCATCTTGGCTAAGATGCCTCAAGAGACTTGTGCCAGTAAGAGGTAGCTGTTACTTATGAGTCAGACAGGTTTACATGGTTGAGTATTAATCGTCAGAGAGCTAATTATTTCGGCCTTGTTATTTTTGCTCTTTTCTGAAAACTTTGTGGGGAGCTTTATGTGTGAAACTGCAAATGCTGCAGATTATGTCCTTGATAGGGCTAAGGATTTTACTCCATTTTATAAAGTTTTTAATACATTAACAAATGATGATCACCAAGTTCAGTTCATTAAACACTAAGCAGCCAGTAGGTTAGCATGTGAACCAGTGTGTTAAATGTATTTAGTAAAGGCTTTGGATATAATCTTGCACAGCAAAAGACAGTCCTAGACCTGATGAGTCTTCTACATTTGTGGTGCCATGACCTGCTCTTCATCTTCCAGGCTGTTTCTAGGATTTGCTGTCCCCTCGCCGTGGCGACAGTGATATTTTCGCCCTACTTAAGCTCCAGATGCTGAGAGGCTCCTTGTACTGGCACTGCTGCAAGAGGGCCAAAGAGGTTAATGCACCCAGGGAGGGAGACGCAACCAGCTGTTGGCCTTCTAATGTTTAAAACCTCCTCCCCTCCATCCATGCCTGCTCTTTCTCCCTCCCTCCACCCCTCGAAGGAAGAACGCTCAGGCAATAAAAAGAGCTAAAATGGAGTAACATCTGCTGGGAGTATTTCAGTGCGGCCAAGAGCGTCTTAACTCCTTCTGAGCAACAATACGAGGCCATTTTCTCGGCAGGGGCGACAGGGACTTAGAAAGAGATAAGAGGAGATAATGGCTGTATTGAGGACTTGGGGGCTGCAAATGCACAATCAGTAGGTCCGCACGGAGATGGGGGTAGGAGGAGACGGACAGGAGGGAGAGAAGGAGGGAGGAGGAGGACCTAGAAGGCTAGGGGAAAGTGGTCTGGTAAACAATGTCTCTGCATTAGCATGATAATCTGAAACATGCCTTTATTTAGATAAAGATGTAGGTTATACTGGGGGAGGAGTTCATGCTGCACAAGTGTCTGTAGCTTTGTCTCTGTGTGTATCTACTACACATGTATGTACACATCAGCAGACGTACACAGCCTGTCTGTGTGTATGTGTTGTTTAAGAGTTTAAGGGGAAATATACAACAACATACTAAGGAGCTCATTTCCATGTTTGTGCAGACACAATGTTGCTGACTGTCCTTTTACATTCAGCAATCAGGAAACTGTCTAAATAATCTGAGTGTTATTCAGTCACGTATCAAATTTTCAAAGATATCACACAGTTAGTCTTGTTTTAATTCTACAAGCAATGAAATGCTCAATTGCTTTATTTGTCTCTTTAGCCAGAAACTGTGGCCAAAATAATTGTACATTAAATTAAAAAATACAGATCTCTTTGTCTAAATGTGACTCCACTGATGAAGTCACTTTTAGCAAAAATAGATACAGAAGATTCTGTCAGAAAAAAGTAGCATCTAGCTCAGCGTGTTTTCCTATCCAATAAATTTTCAGACTCATGTTACTGTTACTAAACGCTCCGCACCATGCATTATCCAAGGTATACTTCATGCATATGTGGTTAATTCAGCAAAACCATTGGCTCATTGATGTAATAAATACTAGAATTTATCAGTAAAATTTTCTAGAATTTTAAAAACCTAATTTGCTAATATACATGATTTTTTTTTCATAGTAATAGAGTACACTAGCAAAAGGAAGAATGCTGTGAAAATTCTGCTATAGCACAGCGTACATCTGATGTTGAAGTTACTGACGTCAGCAACATGTGGTTCTTTCCTGGTTATGCCATACTTACTAAATATATGGAAATTTAATCTAAAGTGAAGAAAAAGTCTCCACCAGTTCTTAGAAATGGTTACGAATTAACATACATTTGTTACATTTAACCCATAAAGACCCTGCACTACTTTTATGTCAGTTCCCAAATAACATTTTTTCTATATCTAACTTTTGTTAAGTGATTTATCACCATTTATTCATAATATTATCCTCCTTTTTTGTATTTTATCAGAATAAATAAGGTATTTTCACGTATTTAATTTACTGATTATGAATATGTTCATAAAAGCTCAGATTAAAGTTGAGGGTTATTATATCAAAAACAGAGCAAACTGCAGAAAAAGTCAAATCTATCATTAACTGAACATAAACCAAGCATCTTCATCCACTGTCATTGATCCAACTCCATGGGTTTTACTGCTGAATCAATGTTGTAGAAGATGACGGTGTTTCCATGGTAACTACGGAGCCTCTGAACATCCAAATGGGTCATATCAGATGACCATGAAAAGATGACAAACGGCATTATTTACATGCTTCAAAAGGATTAGTGGTTCAGAAGTTATTAAACATTTTAGATCAGTAGATGCTTTTGGTCGGTGATGGATGTCTGGGTCTTCATGGGTTAAAGGCACATGGGACTGTGAGTGCTTAAGGTACTGGAAAATTTAAGATGGTGTAAATGTTACATTTTGACAGGACGCGTAACATTTAATGGAATCTATGATCTTTTTTCCTCACTTCACAGAATTAAAGAGCGATATATAACTATAAAAAGGCTTCAGGATGACAGATGCACCAGAACACACATGCATTGCTGCAGTGTGTCCTAATCACATGCTCTTGTCATGTAGACTGAAAGTGAGAAGTAGCAACAGCTGGCTTTACCAGCTGACAGAGAGGGCAGACCTGGGAGTATGTGTGTGTCCTTATGTGTGTTTAACCAAATTAATATGCACATGCTGAAGTGTTAACCAGTTTCTACATAAATGACAATGTGTGTGTTGTCTTTTAACATGCCTACGTACATGGTGTGTGTTTGTGTGTAGATGCATTTAACGTTGATGCATGCGTGTGTGAGTGGTGTGACAAATGTGTGTGTGGGTTTGTGTGTCAGTCCAGGCGCCACTAGCCCTGATAAAAGCCCTTTGACACTCAGCTGTTTAGCAGCTCAAACAGTCTTTGCTCATAGGATTAATCACACACTCACATCATTGCGCACACACACAACTTCAGTGACCTCCACAACACCTCCAGTACACTCCCAAATTTAACAAGGAGTAATGTGTAAGTATGTACGTGTGCATGTGTGCATGTGCATGAAAACACACATGTGCATTGGCCTGCTGAGGGCGTCCTACTCCATACAGCTCCTCTCCATTTTAACACTGTGGTGACAGGTGCTGGTCGAAGAGACAATAGAGCTCCTCCAGAGCCAGAGAGGGAGAAAGAAAAGGTATTTGGAATTGTGTATGTGAGGGCGAGGACCAAAAGAGAGACTTGACAGAACTATTCTCTATCACAAGTTTTGCCTAAATTCAAAGGGGAGAATAAGACTCGAGAAAAAAAAAAAAAGCAAGAAACGAAGACAAGTAGCTGAGTTTGAGTGGCACTGAGAAAGGAGATGCAAATAAAAAAGCTTCATGAAAGATGTGGAGCTACACCAGGCTCACAGCTCTTTCAACTCAAAGGGAAATTAAAAAGACTGTTGAAAGTTTTCAGTGAGTCTTTGATTTCACCAGTTTGCAATGTGACTCCTCGTGAGCACAAAGACGAGATGTCAGAGCACTTTTATTTTTTACACCAGCCACACAATGCAAAGCCCTGCTGCCAAAATGGATTCTATGGCTCTGATTCAACATTTTTGGTACTTTCTGATGAGGGTATTTTTAATAAGACTGTAATGTATGTTTCCTGGGTGAGAGCACATACAAATAAAATGTTCCCCTTTAACCTATTTCTGAATTAAGCTCTTCTCTGGCAAGTGCATGTAGATTTAAAAAAAAAAAAAATGCCTGTACATAATTCTTAGAGAGCACTGGTCATTCACTGCCCTGTGACTGTGCAAGATTTGTCTGTATATTCCAAAGCTGGAAGGTTTATTTAGAAATTGTATGAAAACTTGTATGACTTTATTCACTCAGAGGGCAAAGATAAGTTATGTAAAAACATTTTTTTTCCTGTGTGACGTCTAAATGTCTAAAGGCATACCCTTTCCAAAAGGCCACAGTCAAAGGCAGGGCACAAAAGCCTGCCATTCTGGCTTCCTCCTGGCAGCATCACACTACTTTTTGATCCCTCTCCAAAAAGCAATGAATCATACAAATGCGAGTAAAGCATGTGCCTGCTCCCAAAGGCATTTATTGTATTGCACTTGATTGTGACGAATTATTACCGTAAAAAAAAAAAAGATAAACAGAGCTCGAGTTAAAATCCCACCTTACATTTACCAAATCACATACTTGAGCAAAATGGATTATTTAGTGGATGATTTATTGGAAAACCAACTCTAACAAATTCAGACATCAAAAAGGAAGCAATGCAGACACTAAAATGAAATACTATTGAATATTTCTGCAAATTCCTATATATGTACAGTATAATCTCAACATTTATCAACTAAAAATGTGCTTCATATCAACATTTCTGCTTTAACCTACAAACTTAAGTTATGGCCAGTTTGGATTCTATATATCCACCCTCCTTAACCCATAAAGACCCAAACAGCCACTGGTGACCAAAACCATCTACTGATCTAAAATGGTTAATACATTCTGAACCACTAATCCTATCAATGCATGTAAATAATTGGTATAACATACAGTTTCTCATCATGGTCATCAGATATGACCCATTTGGACATTCAGAGGCTCTGTAGTTACTGTGGAAGCACCGTCATCCTCTACAACATTGATTCACCAGTAAAACCCATGGAGTTGGATCAATGACAGTGGATGGACACACTGGGTTCATGTTCAGTTATTGATATCTTTGCTGAAAAACTCACTATTTCTTCACTTTTCTCTGTTTCTAAAATAATAACCTCAGCTTTTATGAATATCTACATGATCAGTGAATTAAATATAGGTAAATACCTCATGTCCATTGAAAAAATGCAAAATATAGAGGACAATGTCATAATAAATGGTAAATCACTTAAGAAAAGTTAAATATAGAAAAAATTATAATAATTTGGAACTGCCACAAAAGTAATACTGGGTCTTTATAGGTTAAACAACACCTGCCAAGTGAGGAAACAAAAAGAAGTAAAGGATCATTAAGTGACATATTTCATTGAGATTACATATATTCAACACATTATATTTAAGATTATATGGATCTCTAGTATGCTGTTAAATTGGGAATCGAGTTGAAGGGAATTTTACTTGCAGTTTTATTATCAAAAGTGACTAAATATAATAATATTTGATGCTGATGCCAAAGTGTAAGTATCCATTCTCAGTTTAATATGATATATGAGTGATGGTATGTATTGTGTGCTGTATGTTTTAGCCTGTCTTACATGAGTGGAGGGAGCTGGTGTGTGTGTGTCGTCGAGGAGGATACTGAAAATGTGTGTACTTGGCAGTGTCACTGGGGCCAGGTGCAGGGCTGGGTTCTAATCACGAGTTGTATGAGTTCTGCTCAGGATAAACAGGGTCTCTTTCTCGTCTCTCCAGGGGCTGGTGCTTCCTGGTACTCTTTGTAATGGGAGGAACACGACGTCACAACAGCAGAGGAGATCAAACGGTGGTCGTTTGCTGAGTCAGGGTTAAGACAAACCAAGAGCCGATCCAAAAACATGTGTGACTGGTTCAAGGTGCAAATCAGAGTATGTACAGTCTATTAAAATGAAATGTCTCTGATGAAGCAATCTTCCATATTCTTGACACCTTAAAGTTAAGAACAGTCATTTCTGTTTGTTTAGTACAGGGGTTTCAAAACCGGCCCATCAAAGGGACCATTCTGGCCCATGAGATGAATTTGTGAAATGCAACAATTACTCTAAGGATATTAACAATCAAGGGTGCCAAAATCATTTTAGTTCTGGGGACACATACAGACCAATTCAATTTCGAGTGGCTTGGACCAGTAAAATACTATCATAATAACCTATTTAATGACAACTCCAATTTTTTCTCTTTTAATGTAAAAAAGTAAAATTACATGAAGACATTTACATTTACAAACTATCCATTCATAACAAATGTTAATAACCTGAACCAATATGAACAATAGAAAAGCACCTGTTGCCTGTCACTAAATGTTTTCTGCATTTGTAGATCCACTGAGACATATTATTAAAATTGCACTTATTTTTCTTAAGAAATTCCAGGTTGTTTGTGGTTGTTTATGTTATTCACATTTTTTTAAAGGATAGTTTGTTGATGTAAACATTTTCATTACATAATTTTACTTTTTTCACTTTAAAACATAGAGAAAAGTTTGGAGTTGTCATTATTTACAGGTTAAATATTGGAGATCATATTGGTCTGTATGGGGCCCCTGAACTGAAATAACTTTGACACCCCTGGTTTAGTAGAATGTCGGAATTAATATTTCACTTCACACTTCACTATCATAATAACCTTTTTAATGACAACCCCAATTTTTTCTCTTTTAATGTAAAAAAGTAAAATTACATGAAGATATTTACATTTACAGACTATCCATTCGCAAAAAATGTTAATAACCTGAACTAATAGGAACAATATGAAAGTGCCTGTTATGCCTGTTAACAAATGTTTTGTGCATTCGTAGATCCACTGAGACATATTATTGTCAAAATTGCACTTATTTTTCTTAAGAAATTCCAGGTTGTTTGTGGTTGTTTATGTTATTTACATTTTTTTAAAGGATAGTTTGTTCATGTAAACATTTTCATTACATAATTTTACTTTTTTTCACTCTAAAACATAGAGAAAAGTTTGGAGTTGTCATTATTTACAGGATCAATATTGGAGAAATATTGGTCTGTATGTGGACCCTGAACTGAAATAAGTTGGACACCTCTGGTTTAGTAGAATATCAGAATTAATATTTCACTTCACATTTCACTACCATAATAACCTATTTAATGACAACTCCAATTTTTTTCTCTTTTAGCATAAAAAAGTAAAATTACATGAAGAATTTACATTTACAAACTATCCATTCACAAAAAATGTTAATAACCTGAACAAATATGAACAATATGAAAGTGCCTGTTATGCCTGTTATTAAATGTTTTGTGCATTCGTAGATCCACTGAGACATATTATTGTTAAAATTGAAAACTTATTTGTCTTAAGAAATTCCAGGTTGTTCGTTGTTCATGATATTCACATTTTTTTAAAGGATAGTTTGTTGATGTAAACATTTTCATTACGTAATTTTACTTTTTTCATTCTAAATTGTAGAGAAAAGTTTGGAGTTGTCATTATTTACAGGTTAAATATTGGAGATCATATTGGTCTGTATGGGGCCCCTGAACCGAAATAACTTTGACACCCCTGGTTTAGTAGAATGTCAGAATTAATATTTCACTTCACACTATTATTTTGGTCTCGTTTTAACATTACAAACATCAAGATATGATCTGATTTAGTGTCTGACCCTATTCAATCCTCCGTCTAACCTCAGCACAAATGTCTTTATTTTTCTCTTCAGAATTCCCCCTTCAGCGTGTGATAACCTGTTCATCCCACCCCCTCCCTCTGCCTTGTAGGGCAGGAAGTGTTGTAGCTCAGACGTACTGTATGGTCCCTCGCGTCTGGGCCGGAACCAGGATGTGTTGCTAGGCGCAGGGATGATTGTGTCAGCACTTGCTGGCCGCTTCGTTTCCTTACAGGTGATCTCCTGAATGGACAATGACAGATATACGTTTCCTGCTATTTTTCACTTCTGCAGGAGGGGATCAGAAAAACACAGGACTCGGTGACCACGGGGCCACCTCCACGAGTAAGCAGGCTCCTAAAGTTAGCAGAGTTCCACAGACAAAGACACAATCTGCTGGACAACCACAAGACCTTGCAGTGACCCCGTGACCGCAGACTGGAGGTGGGATGGGGTGAGTTTTAGGTTTAGTCCCTGATGTTACAAATCTGGGTAATGGTGGGGGTGGATGATGAGGAAATATTGAGGAAGCCACTCTTGATTTCTGACGCGTTTGATGAACTCTGATGGGTAGAAGGTCGAGGAGGATGAGAGGGTGATGGTGTGGCCACAGGAGGATGGAATGGGATGGGGGGGAATGAGCAGTGGCGTGTGGCAGGATAGCGGAGGTCGTTCTTTTGATTTATGATTTTTCAACTTTTTCAAACTGTGGAGACTGCAGAGTATATGCACAGCAGGGGAGGGGAGGGGGGAGCGGGGAGCGGGAATGGGAAATAAGGGAGAGATGCTGAAGTGGAGGGGTGGTCACGCTCTTTTGATTTATGACTGGGGTGATTAATGCCCAAGGATATTACCCCTTGGAAAAGTGCTGGCCCCTTGACTGAAGTTGTGTTTTGCTACATGTCTGACAGACAGGAGTGATTTGGCCTCCTTTTGTTTTGTGACGGCAACATAAAAGGGGGTCATTAGCCAGGAAATATCTTTTTGATCAATTTATAAAGAGTATAGATGATACTACTTTACAAAAAGTCTACAAATTATTGATTAGGTTATTCATTAGGAAGTAATCAGTTACTGAGGCACATGTTATCTACTCTTTAGCTTCATTTTTTCTTTTGTCAGTCAGCATTTTAGACCTTTCACTAATGAGTTCTACCATTTATAACCAGCCAAATGACCCTTTTTGTAAAGCATTAAACACGATATGTGCTGACCCTTGTGATATAGTGATATAACAAATATTAATGCAGTAATTGTGGTTACATTTTACACTGTTGCGCATAAAGTTAAAATAATTTTATTTTCAGACACATTCCTCTTTATACACATCAGTAATCATCTCTCTGGTGCACTGATTACATACTGAGTCCCAGTTGCACTGTATCTTTGAAGAATAAATCACATTGTCACAATCATTTCGTGAGAAGAGGTAAAAATACTTCATTTCAACTTCTTGTCCAACAGTATATTAACTTGTTAATAAATATTAAGTGGACTAAATGCTGGCTGGTGGAGAAGGTAAATAAGGGCTCACTATTATTTCTCATTTATTAACTAATTAGAGTGACATCCATTATTATAATATTATTTTATCAAGACCTTATGTCCAAAGTGAGGATCATGTTCCACTTTGACTTCGTAAAGGCTGAAATGTAAGGTGTCCTTCCCACAATTATACAATTTCTTAAGTTTAGCACAAGTCATTGAAGTTGCGTTAAAAGCACAAAACCTTGCTAAATATAAACTGTCTTCTATATATATAAACAGTTTCCTCTAATTCAGAGTCTGTCCCACTGCAGTTATCTGGGCTAGACAGAGAGTCGACAGCGGGGAAACACATACAATGCAACAGATCTTGGGATTTCTTGCTTCGCTCTGGTCCTAATGTTGTGAACAGCTTAAGTCTCTTTTTGAACTGACTTTTGAGGATGGTTTACCACCAAGATAATCTCAGAGAGCAGTATTTGGCTCAAACTAAAATGGTTATAAATTACAGGGAGTCTTTCATGTGCTTGTTGTATGTTTTTGTGTACCTATCCCCTGCCGAGTATCAAACACATGAAGAGGTGACAGGAAACAATGAGGTCAGCCATGGTGTGGGACCTCCACTCAGCTATCTTGTTTTTAGAAGACATAAATCACATGAAATCCACCGGTTCCTCTCTTCTTCAAAGGCCTTTGTTTTACAGCCTCAGCACAGAGGTTATCAGCAGGGCAGCGGCAATAGTGTGTATAATGGACCTACTTACACTGCCTGATAAGATGCATTGAGAGTCTGTGGCTCTCACTTTAGGCTGTCAATAAAACAAGGGAATCAGGCTGTTTTTTCAGGCTTTGAATTATATCTCATCAACTTGACAGCGAAACCATTTTTTAACGCAGACTTGGCTGCCAATATAAACTGTGGACGAATTGTTTGACTTCCTGTCTACGGGTTTCTACGACTGACCCTGTCCAGATGATTAAATGACTCTGTGCTGCAGGTTTCAGCACCATCATCCCTGACTGGATCAGAAGGTTATACACACAGCCGCGTACAGTAGATATTGATGTCGTCAATAAAAGTGTCTTGGAGTTATGTCGGCCAACTAGACGCTCCAAGGTTAAATGGTGTTAAGCACACCTTCTCCTCCTCGTTAGACGCTGTTTGTCTCAGTGTCAATCACGCCATATGTCAGCCTCTTTTATGTTTGCTTTTTCACTTCCAATGACAACTTTTCTTGCACTCACTGCTGTGTGCCCCCCAATCCCGCCACATTTAATGGTAGGTCACCCTCACGGCTCTGCGTGTGTTGAACCAAGGCGCCCTGATGGGGGGGGGGGTTGAATTGGGGACATCAGCTATAGCTAATCACTAATACCATGGCTAACGGTAGTGCTGTGGAAGCACTAGCCTAGCAGCCGTGTGATCTCCAGCTAACCTTGCCCACGGGTCTCTTTTGTCTGCACGCCGCACACGGCTGGCTCTATCCTCTCTCTGTTATTGAGCGGGTTGAAGGGGGGGGCTAAATCAATGGCGAATCTCTGGCACTGTTCTCAGGACAGTGACCGAAGCCCAGTCTGTTGGCCCCCTTTGCCTCCCTTCCACCAAACCCCCCCCACTCTCCTGCCTCCCTCAACCGGTCCTCCACCCCTCAGTCACCGCCCCCCCAACCCCTCCTGTCTGATTGACACTTGAAAGGTGGCCGAGGACGGGGCCGGAGGCGATGTTCCACGCTCTGGAACCCTCCGTGCAGGGGAACAGCTGGTGACATCTGCAGAGAGGCCCACAAAAGGCAGTTGAAAGCGTGCAATCACGCCCCTCCTTTTCTTCTTCCCTTGTCTCTACCACTCTCTCCTTCTCTGTTTCTCCCTCTCGCCCTCTGTCTCTCTAGCCCTGCTCTCCCTCCTCGTTCTTTCTCTTTCATTTTCGCTGCTTCTGTCTCCACTTCTCTCTCTGCCTCAGATGTCCCTTCTATCTCCTAAGAGCTGGCCCTTTTGACTAACGCAGTGATACAGGCACCCAAGCGCCTTTGAAATGAATGCTTTAAACTTGAAGAGCTTACGCTGAAGCATGTGTGTCTGAGCAAAAGAAAGGGGGTACAGAGAGAAAAAAGGAAAAAAAGAGGAGGGGTGGGGAGAAAGTGAATGCCTGTATGTTGTACTACAGCAAAACAGAAACACTTTTCAGTCTTTAAAATAAACTCCCTCTAGTCATTTCATTTATTTATCTTTCTGCTTCTTCACTGAGAATTCACCCAGTGTCTCTATGTTTGATCTTCTTACATGGAAAACTATTGGCTGTATTGATATCCATGTGCACACGCCCAGTTAAAAGCTGCCTTTTAAGAGGCCCCATTGTCCCTGTTCAATGGCATTACCCCAGCTCAGCTCACAGTGAGTGCTTGGGAAGCGGAAGGGGGTATCGACTCCCGTTAAAGGAATCCAAGCGCGTTCACTGACGAGACACACATCGCCCACAGGAATGTCAAACTTCCGATCCATTCCCTCTCTCCCCATCTCACTCCCTCTCCATCTTTCTCTCTCATCACTGCATTGCTCTGTCCGAGAGTCAAAGGCTAACGCTGTCCTATCTCTCCTCTAGTGGATGTTTTTTAGATTTTACTAGTAAATGGAGATAATTTACATATTTGTGCATGAACTTTTATTCAACTAGATGTTTACACAGAGCTCTGATTTGCCTGAAAATTTGTTTCTCTACATTTTGACATCATTAGACAAATTTCCTTAAATGTTCCCCTCTGGGTTTTCCAACGGGCCACACCCTGCAGTTCTGGTCTTACCTCCTCTCCCTCCCTAAGAATCCAAAGGAGAGGTCAAAAGGTCGGTGTGCTCCAGGTGCCCTCTTGGCATCAATATTTCAGAGCTGTGTGAATCCCTCCTTTCAGGGAGCCGGCCTTGGTGACTGAAGGTATCTTCAGAACCCAGGGGCCGGCTGACGGATGAGCACAAAGCGCCCGTCAAGCTCCGAGCAGCGCCGCAGCTCACACAGTCTGCGTAATGTGTGTGTTTGTGTGTATCTGAGGGTGGGTTGTGTGTGTTAGCAGAAGGCTCGGGCAGCTCCCCTGCGGTCTCCTTTGTTGGGCTAACCTGCTGTTTGAATGGAGTGGGAGCTGTGAGTGACAGAGGAAAGTGTAGCTGGCGGTAAAGTGAGATATTGACCTCTCAATCGCCATGGAGGGTGAGCGGGGGGAGTAAAGCGGTCAACACTTGTGTGTGAATGTACAGGATGCAACTGTGTAAGGTGTGTGGAACTTACAAATATGCTTTCTCTAAGGAATCAAACCAGTAAGTGTAGATTTTTGTGTCTCAGATGGGCTTGTGTTTATACATATAACTTGTCCCTGAGTGTGTGTGAAGTAGAAACTGTTCCCGTCAGGTGAAGTGGCTCAGTGCAGTAAGCTAGCGTAGCTGCTCAGTAACATGAAACAAGATTCCCCCCAATGATAATATTCAGTTTCAGCTCTGCCAGCGTGTCCTGTCTGCCCCTGTCCAGAGCCCCTCCAAGACAAAGGGGGAAGGAGCCTGGCGGGGGAACAGTAGCTTCTTGTTATTATGACATGTGGTAACATGAACTCCTTGGAAGACTTCTCCTGTCATCCCGGCCTGAGGTCCTCTTTATTCCACAGGCAGGGGATCTGGAGGTCACGACCTCCCGGACAGATTATGTTGGAACATACCGCGCTGTGTTGAAACTCACTTGAATAAGTTTATTGGCTAAGCCGGTGATGGCCCTTTGTGTGGACTCCCTTGGGAGGCTGAATACAGATTAGTTCATGGATTGACTATTCATATCAGATTGTACTCAGTCATAGTCTTGTCTTACATCAAACACTCAATTTCTTTATTTTAGCTTGTTTAGAGTAAATGTGTTGTATATATTATATTGTTATATTTACTTATTTCTTGACAGGAAACTCCTGCATCTGATTCCTGACACCTGTTGACAACCCATAAAAATAAAGGTAAGGAGAAAAGGACATATGATATTGTTATATATTTGGCAACTAATGTCTTAATTTTGCTTGACTTTTATACTGTACGTGTTCAGGTGTTGGCTTGAAAAAGCTTATAAATTGAATTAAAATCTAACTCTGTAATAAAAGGCTGCAAGACAGGAGCAAATTGATAGTTCAGTGGTTAGGGGACGTAACACATGGGTAAAGTTGCCCTCAACACTGTGTTCCCAGTTCGATTCTTTTCTGGCTGAGCCATTTCCTGTTTGTTTTTATATTTCGCTGACAAATAGAAGCACAAAAATGCCAAAATAAAATGTTAAAAAGCAAACAGGTGAACTACAAATATTAGAGTTAGATTGTAATACCTGAAGTCCTGAAGCCATAAAACATGTGAGAACACGTACTTTTCCCCCAGCAACATTTTTTTTTTTTACAACAGGTAAGTTTGCTTGACAAAAAGTGTCAGTGACACTTGGCCTCTGACAGAACCCTGCTATTTTTAAAGTCTTATTTGTTGCACTATTAATATTCTCACTCTGTAGTCCATGGCAGGGTTCAAAGGCGCACGCCATGGTGTAGGAGATGACAAGTCTGCTGTGGCACAGAGCGAGCCAAAAAAGTGACAGCAACGTGGCTGTTCTCTCTTGTTAACGAAATAAATAAATGTGCTCTGAAAAGCCAATAAGCGGCGGGCGGGAAGCAGAGCCAAGGATCGCTGCGTCAAAAACAACCGCTTCAGCCATTAATCTCTCTAACTCTCTTAGCCCCCCTTCTCACTTTCTCTCCCACTCTCCTCTGAGAGAATTACTGCCATAGATGTATAATTCACGGTGGTTTGGCTTTAGAAGGCAGCGGTTCTGTTGGAAAACATGGTGACAGCCAAGTTAGTGCACCCTCTCATTCAACTCAGCCACCTGTTCACTGGGGAGGGGGCAGAGAGGGACGCGTGATTTATATTTCATCTTTCCTCCCAGTCTAATGACTTTGTTGCGCAGTCGGGGCTGGAAATCGTCTCATGTATTAAAGATGACAACTTAAAGGAATCCTAAAGCCCTGACATGATTGAGCATGAGGCTGAAACTTTTGGTTGTAGTTTAGATTGCTTGTGTCAAGTTTAACTTGTCAGCATGTGATTCCCAAGACCAACACATCATTTCAAGCCTAATCAGTGTCATTAAGTTTAAAGGAATGGAAAAATGGCGTTTATCTGTAATTAGCTCTAATGAATATTTTGTGCTCGTCTCTCCTAACAGCCACTGCACTAGTCATCACACAAAAGATATTACCTCTTTAGAAATCTTAAAAAGTTTTTATGTTAAAACCCAAGCAGTGTGTTTGTTTGCAGATGTATGTGTGTACCTGTATCCATGTGGCTGTACAGGACCATGCCCGTGTCAGTGCCATTTATTAGTGAGGCTTGATTTTTGGAGGTGAGAAGGAATAACATGTTAGGGCTTTGGCACCCGTTCACTCTCGCCCATCTGCGCGGCTCCTGCATCAGTCTCAGGGTTTCCTCGCTGATGATGAGGGCTGTCAGAGGCTTTTTAACCTCCTAACTGCTGCTCCCCACCGGCCCTAATCACACATTAATGACATCAGGAGGACCCCGGGGCTGGCCGCGTTGCTGCCTGCGCAGACAGAGTACTGATGAAGAGGGCAATTACCAAGCAGCAAATAGCATAACCTCTACTGATCTGTACAGGGGTTATGGGCTATTAGTGTGCAGGTTACGCTCACAAGGTACAGCAGAAGCTTAAGGAAGGATCTGGTGTTGGAGTAATTGGCGAGGTGTGTGTGTGTGTGTACATGTGTGTTCCTGAATTAGTACAGAGGAGGCTGTGTAATTCCTATTGAAATGGAGTATTTTATTACATGTGTGGCCATATTCTCAACTCTGGCAAATAAGTATGTAACCAAGTCTGATTACAATGCAGAACGAACTGAGCTATTAAGCACCTCTGAGTGGGAAAACCTTCATATTTCATTAAAATGTCTTTGATTTCTCAAAGACACACACACAGCCACTTATTTTCCTCTTCACACACACACACACACACACACTCAGTCATGCTGCGCTTTCAGTCCTGTCCGTTTCCTCGCTTGGAGATGAGTGAGAGTGTTTGTATGAAATATTAACAGGCCATTTGCTCCTCTGCTCCTCTGTTTGAGAGCTGGATGTTGGCCCCGTGTCTCTGGTCCCTCTTTGAGGCCATCTGGTGGGTACGGGCACCAGGGAGGTTTCCGGGAGGGGGCCCTGTCACCCAGGCAGGCCAGCCCAGAAAGCAGCACCGCCCTGGGGATCGATACACCCGACCTGCTGGGTGACGGAGCATCAAAGCTCCCCAACCTGCCAGATCACTGTACATGCGACAAGGGCCACTGATATGTAAACGCTGCTGCTTACCATCATTCCCCTTGGGGATGAGCTGAAGTCTTTGTGCCACTTCTGAGGGGCTGTTTTCATTGCGGTTTATGTGCTATTTATGTTAGTCTTTGTAGAATGGCGATTGGTTACAGAGCCCTTGACAAAATGCCCAGGATCCCTTTGGAGAGGTTTTCTTTTTTCGTTAAAGGCTGCATCCCTTGATTGAAAAAATACTTAGAAGACTTCTTTCATTCTCTACCAGATTTTCATCATAAAATTAACTTTATATTAAGAATAATTTGAAGAGTGATCATTAATTTGCATAAAGCTTGAAGGCATTAAGGACATGAGTAAAGAAAACTGAAAACTGTCTGAACCACTAACAGTCCACTGGCAACTTTCACTAAAGTCACAAAGTGTGTATCTTCTGAAGCAATAAT
Organism: Sphaeramia orbicularis; assembly: GCF_902148855.1. Lineage (NCBI taxonomy): Eukaryota > Metazoa > Chordata > Actinopteri > Kurtiformes > Apogonidae > Sphaeramia > Sphaeramia orbicularis. The sequence continues at coordinate 42,315,630 of NC_043979.1, read as the reverse complement.
TTGCAGTGTTTTCTCCCCATGCGATAATTGTAGTATTTCACAGAGACATCCTACTTTCATAACATCAATTGAATATGCTTTGGAGCAAGTATATACAATGCATGTGTGTTTGTTTGTGTGTGTTTGTTGACATTTGATGTCCTTGTTTTGGGTAATGGATTTGTCCCTGGCAGAAAGAGGGGCTGGGCCAGAGGCGGTCTTATGAGGCCCCTGGGTTAAGGAGGCTGCATTAGCCCACTGCTAACTGATTACTGATCAGACAGCTGGTGCACACACACATGCACAGACATGCCTGTGTGCATACATATGTACACACACACACACACATGCACTAACAACTGCACTATTACCGTAATTAAATGTTCCTGAAATTAAAACGCACTCATGTAAATGGTCAGAACCAAACAATGAAAAGTAATTGTATAAGGCTTTAAGAACCTCTGTGTTTTCTTAATTTGAGTAAAACAAATTCCATTTGCCTTTGTAGTGATCATTTACATTTATAAAATGCATTAAATGCATTGCCTGACCTAAATAAGCCCTATATGAAAGCAAGAGTACAGAGCAAAGATTAGATTTGTATTATAAAGAGCTGGATTATCATTGGGATGCTGGTTTTATCAGAAAGCCTGAGGAGACAGATCATACTCATCTGCATTCCAGACCATCTCTGGCCTCCTCTCAGGCAGAACGAGTCACAAATGCACACACAAAACAGGGACAACTACTATAGCACTTGTTTTAGTCATGCAGTGTGCATAATCACATATACATTTGCACTCTCTCTGAGACACACACCATGTCTTGGCCCTTCTCTGGTTGGCTTACTGGTGCCAGGATAATGGTGCCATGGGTGTCCATGTGTGACGCTGGCAGCACCTGGGGCCTCACAATAAAAATACAGCCATCATCGGAGGTCTTATTTGCAGACCAGAGCACTGTTACCTCTCAAACACAGAAGTGCTAGGTAGGATCCACTGGCCTTGTTCTCTAAATTTAAAGTGTGATTATTCTTCTGTGACTTGATGATATTTTTATGTCACAAAATCTTAAAATTCCTAACATTTAACACCCTATATCATGATAAGAACTAAAATTCTCACCCAATTTGCTGTCATTGTGTAGATTTAAGGGCCTGGCATTTGCAAAACTCTTTCTCCATAAAGACAGTGTCCAATTACTCTGCTCCGTAAGAGGGTGGATTGGCGAAGCACTAAAGCCACAAATGGCTCATGGAAGTGTGACACTATGGAGAAGAATAGATTTGATAGTGTGTTAATGGACAATTTCAGTGTCAGGTTACACCCCATGGGAGCAGCTATACAGTGTAGTGTATGACCACAATAAGGGTTGAAGGCACTCTCTCACACATACACCCCCGCATACACACAATAACACAGACACACACGTATATTTTGTTACTGAAATATTGGAATATCATTTGGAAAGTGTGTGTTGTGATTGATTTTTGACTTAAAATGTGTGTTTGTCTGTCAGGATTTGGTAAGTAGGAAGACGGAGACAAATCCTATATGGACCCATGACAAACTATACATATATGTATTAGAGAGAGTGAGTGAGAGTGAGAGAGAGAGCGAGACCATATGTAATGGTTAAATAAGGCAGATTGAGGTGTTAACATCATTATTGCACATTTCCTCCCATAAAGTAAAGCATTGTTTCCTCTGTTGCTATCAGGATGGGAATACCATAATCCCAGATTAAAAAGGACGGGTTAGCAGACACACATGAATACACAATGAGTCTTTTGTGCTTGTGTGTGAGTATGTGTGTGTGTCAAAGCGTTATTGTTTATGGGTACAGCTTAGACACCTGCGGGAGGAGGAGAAATGTGTACGCTTTTGAAAATGTGCAGCTTTCTATTCTATTCAGCTCTAACGACATCCTCAGATATGGACACATGGTCACAAAAGAGCAACAGGACTCATATGGCATTTTTGTACAAAGATTTTTGACATGAGAGAGCTGACAGTTGGCACGTTTTCCTGCAGTTTTAGGGCTCAGTCAGGGTACAGTATCCTTATCGCTTGAATATTCCCACTAACATCAGCACAGTTTGCAAATGCCGGCTAGAGTTGGACACTTTTTATACTCAGACTGAAACATTCCTTTATTTATAAATGTGGGTTTTTTTGGTCTGCTTGCATCATATTTACTGGCTTACATCTGTTGGAATGACTTCAATAATTATAGTTTCCAGTTGTAGGATCTGTTTTCCTCTGTGTTCCAAAAGTCAGAACAGAACTAGGAGAGAAAACTTCCTTAAACAACCTACAGAAGGAGCTAAAATGAAGTAGCTGGTCTCTTAGAATGGATTCAGTCATTTTAAATGAGTGGGAAAAGGATGGTTTTTTTTAATTAATTGAATTGTTTTCTGCTTTGAGATGCATTTAAGGAACATTGTTGTATACTTTTTGTACCTTTTAAATTATGGGTGGTGTGATGTTTTATGTATGGTTTTAGCACTGACTTTTACTATGTGTTTTATGTACATTTTTAGTGTGTGTGTATGTATGGATGTTTGTAGTTTCCATAACTTGGAGCTGCTGCTTTCTTGGCTAGAACACTCTCGCAATAGAGAATTTTTATCCCAGCGAGTCTTTTTTTACTAGTTAAATAAAGGTCAATAAATGTGTGAAGACAGAGCAGACTCAGTGTTAATCTGCCCGCTCACTTTAGATGATACAGATTTTATTTATCGGGGTACATTTGGGGTCTCCCTGGCCTCGTACACGGACCCTGGCCTTCTCTAAAACTGTCATAGTTCTTAGTCAGTCATGCATGAGAATCTGTGGGTCAGAGGACAGGCTGGAAAAAAGCAGCTCACAAGTTGCTCACTGTGACAGATGTCCTCTGGAAGATTTCTCTATCTTTCTCCCCCACCCTCCCCTCTCCACCTCCATCAGCCCAGCCATCCTCCATCCCTCCCACCCAATTCTCTTAGTACTTCTAAGCTGGGAGAGAGCAGTAAGAGGTGATCCTGGCCTGCTTAACCTACTTCCCAAGACCTTGCACTTTAAATGTTTGTGTGTTTATACAGCAGGATATACTCTAAATACGGTCTATAACACTGTACACAGTCATTCTTTCATAGTGGAATCAATACAGTTCCATAATCTAAATCATGGAAATTCACCATAGTTTTTTTTTTTTTTTTATCTCTTATTTCATTTATTTCCCTTGTGAGATACTAAATGCATTTAAGTGCTAGACCCTCTTCTCATAACCCAATCACCACAAAAAAAAATGTTGCTAATGTACCTTTCTGCAAAACCCCATAGTATAATATAACCTATAATATCAATATTATTTGTCACTTAATGATCCACTGCTTTTTGCCTTTCATTAATATGCAGGGGATAATTTAGACGGATGATAAAATCCAGGACTTTCACTCAAGACAGTGGACGTTACATTCTCTTTAAACTGCTTCGATTAAGATAAGGAAAACATTGTGGTTTATTGTAAATATTCATAAATACATTGTGAGTCCTTTTATTACATATGTGGCTTTTTCTTTGGTAAACTAAGCCCTGGTATTATTCCCAAACCACAACCAAATGCTGTCTGCAGCTAAACCAAACCATAAGTAGTTCAATAATGCTCTTGTCAGAACCATGATAAGCTCTTTTGGAAAAACTAACATTTACTTTTGTATCAAAAAAACATGAATAAAAACAGTGAAATGTTGCTTTAAAAAAAAAAAAAGTATCTAAAAATGTTGATTCATTAATTTTCTATGGGATGTAACCTGAATGTGTCACCAGTTCATGTGCTGACATATACACACGTACAACCATTCACTGTCACATTTACACCTATGGGTGACTTACATTAGATGACTAATTAACCTGTTATGGTGTATGTCTTTGTTGGTGGACCAAAGACATGCACCTTTACACAGAAACCCAGGATCTTCTTACACAGAGCCAACAGTGCTAACCACTGCACCACCATGCCACCTTAAAAATGTTACGGGATATATTTTGTTTAAGAAATGTTAATGTTACATTTATCTTATACAGATACATTTGATCTTTATTGATCCCCTGGGGAACATCACCTTTTTTAATCAGCTCAATAAAATGAAATAAGAATGGATCATTACACTGAGGTGTTAAAATAAAACAGTGTTAAAAACAAAATAGTGTTGAAAAAGTGTTAAAATAAAAAGAAAGAAATAATTATCTCCCATCATTTGTCAAAATGAAATGAAGAGGATGATCTGGATCTGGATTTTCCTAGATATCCTCCACCTCCTTCAATGTGCAGCTACAGTAGTGGAAGAAATTATTAGACGACCCTTGTTTTCTTCAATTTCTTGTTCATTTTAATGCCTGGTACAACTAAAGGTACATTTGTTTGAACAAATATAATGATAACAACAGAAATAGTTCCTAAGACTTTAATTTCAGAGCTGATATCTATCCATCTTTCATGGTTTTCTTGATAATAACCAAAATCACTTCAGTTCTTACATCAATATCTATGGCATTGTACTGCCAAAAACAATGCTTTTAGGCATTCCATGTTTTCTTTTCTGTCTGTTTTAGTCACATGATACAAACAGAATTTAGTACTTGATTGCACAACCATTGTTTTTGATGACTTTTGATGGTCTAATAATTTTTTCCGTGACTGTATATGTAACCATGGTTTGCAGAAATGTACAATGACAACATTTTATTGTGGCAAATGAGTTTCAAAAGGTGAAAGTTTTGCATATTCAGTTTTATCATTTCATCAAAAAACATTTATGAAAATTATTGCTGTTTTAAACTGATTTAATTTATTTCCTCTACAACAGAAAATTATGAATACAAGGGCATTTGTCTTCCTACAGTGAAACAGGTTGGTGCCATGCAGAATCATGTTTCAGATGTAAAGCCAAAGTCATTGTGTCTCTACTCAGACACACCATTCCCATCACAAAGGTTGGATTAGGGACCCTGCAGTAACAAACTCTTCCATGTCATTTGCAGTGAAACAAAGATCAATCAGTCAGATGAAGGGAGAGAGTCTTTAGTTAAAGAGAAATTAAACAGAGGGAGGGCGCAGCGAAGGGAGGAGGGAGTCTCTTAAATAAGAGAAATTAAACAGATGAAGGGAATGGTGTCTTTAAATACCGCTCAGCCACTGTACGGCCTCCCTCATCCTTTAATGTAATGAGAAGAGGCGGAATAAAAGGTTTGGCCCTAGGATGAAAAGGTGATGGTGGTTTTTATTCTTCTTTTTTTCCCTGAGTGGTGAAAGCCTTATCCTAATGTAGATTAGATGTTAAATCTGACACACAGAAGGATGAAGCTTTGGTTAGAGTCTGTTCACCTCATTTCACTTGGCCTGACCAAGAGACACAGAATATAACATTCAGTTTGTGTTAAAGAAGAAAAAGAAGTTAAGAAAAAGCACTTAAGGATTGTGTGTGTGTCTGTGGGCGTCATGTAATTCAAGCTTTATGTCCGTTCTCCAGAAAATGCATTGCTGTCGTTTGCTGAGACGGTCAAATTAACATGACTCGACGTGGCATAGACATATACCACACATAAACACATACAGCATACACACCATCCGTACCACACACACACACACACACACTGTAGTTCTCAGTGTATCATAATGTCTGCTCATCTCCCCCAGACTGAATTTGAGGATAAATACCATTTGTTGGTCAAGCAGGTCATTAGTGAGTGACAGAGAAGAAAAAAATCTGTGTGTGTGTTTGTGTGTGGGTTTGTGTGCATTTTCTCTGTAATAATAATCCCTATGAAATCCAGATTTCTCAATCCGGGAGCTCAAGCTGACACTTTAAATAAAATCATTCTAATCCCACATGGTAAGAGAAATGAAAATGAGGAGATTAACATGGGGCTCCCTCCCACCTCCTCCCTTGTCTCTCGTACTCACCCCTTTTTCTCCCCCCCTCTTTCATCCTTGGACCTATATCGCTTCCGCCATAAAGACTGCTCTCTTTAGACCTTATGGCAGCTCGGAAAGACAAGAAGCTTTTAGCTGTAAATATTTTTTTGAGGGGATTCTCTGGACAGTATCCTCTGGAATATGTGTGTGAATGGTGAGGTCGGGTGTGTGTGTGTGTGTGTGTGTGTGTGTGTGTGTGTGTGTGTTCACATGCTAACACTTCTGTTTACCAGGGGAATACAATAATTGGACACTGGCAAGACCACTGATCCAATCAAATGATGGGGAATGATCTCTCTTTTTCTCTCTCCCGCTCGGTTGTGCCCCCCTGGAAACAAACACAGTCCCAGTTCATTCACACTCTAATGTAAATTTATGAATGAGTAGAGTTTGAGTTTGTTGTGGTTTTACTGTGTTTTGCTCTCACACTGACCCGGTGCTTTATTTTCTAAATGTATCACAACATAAAGAAAAAGACGCAGTATCTTTGCATCTGTTGAGGGTGAATATCATGCAGAAATCACTTACTATACATGTGTTTTTGTATTCAGAGAGAAGTGCAGTACTGTGCAAAAGTTTTAGATTTGTTGTTTTTGCATGGTTGAAATAATCATACATATTTATTTCTCATTGTCTTTAAAAAAAAAAAAAATACAGGAAATATGTGCACAGCCTTAAAATACCCACAAAAACCTGAACTAAATAGGTTGTAAAAGTTAAAATGATGACATAATGTGACCCCTGACCCCATGACAAGAAGCAGCACAAACAATTACAAACATCCGAAATGTGTTGAGTAAAACCTGGTATAAAACATCAGAAAATTAATGTAATAAATCTCATATTGTCCTGAACAAAAGGTTAAAGACATGTTAAGTGCAAAGGGTGGTCACATAAATACTACCACTTTGGTTTATTTGAAGCTGGTTTTTTTCCCTGGAATTTTTGTTTTTACTACTGTTCATACTTCACATATGTCCAGATTGGATATAAATACAGAGAAATGAGAAATGCACATATGTGGACATGAGAACTTTACTAAACCAACAAATAGAATGTTGGACTGGGACTTTTGCACAGTGTTGCACATATTGAACAATTAAATTATTAGAAAAAAAGAGTGTTACTGAGTCCAGGACATGTGAAATCTCAGAAATCTGCTGCAAATTTTGAAAAAAAAAAAAAAAAAAAAAATTACTTTTTTTTTTAATGTAATATTAAAAATGAATGCCACAGCTTTCAATCTTAAACAATGCCTATAAAAGCCTTCCATACAAAAACTGGAAATGTTGCATGTACTGAAACCTCTTCAATGTTTCAGGGCTTAAAATCAGCTTAGAATAAATAATAACTAATATAATAGTAAACTGTAAAAACTTTAGACATAAGTTAGAAAGACTGTGGAACACATGCATTTTATTTCTATTTATTCTGTCGTCTAAACTTTGAATCTAAATCTGGACTTAGGCTTTTCAGGTTTGATGAATACAAGTTGGTATAAACACCCCGTTCCTAAATAAAACACACAACCACCTTCAGTTTGGTAGTGAACACTTGGTGTAGGCCCTGTTTTTACTGCTTAATCCAGCTCTTGTCCCCATCCTTCCTGCTTCCTCCTCTCTTATCTCTCTATCTCTGCCTCTGTGTCGACCTTTCTCCGCTCTCCTCGCTCCGTCACTTCATCTCCATCTCTTTTTTTTTTTTTACATTTCAACATTTTTTTCCCTCCACGCCATATTTCTCTCCTCGCTTTTTGTTAACCCTCTCCCACTCACACTTTATCTCCATATGATTCATTGCCCTCTTTCTATCTCTCGGACTGTTATTGCAATCTCTCCCTCCATCCACCCCCTCTATCCATCTCTTAAGCACATCCCTTTTCTCCTTCTCTTCCTCCATCTCCAACGCCATCCCTTCCTTTTAAAGGATAATCTTCAGCTAAATGGACAGCACTTCACCTCTATCTTTCTCTCTCTTAAGAGACCATCCGATAATCTCAGGATTCTCTGTTGAACCCCACATGGAGGGGGAGAGAACAGATAGATGAGCCCAGAATGGAGGCCCTAAACTGGGTCAAGACAAGGCCAATGCCTAAGTCCTATGGGGCTGATGGGACCAGAGAGACATGGAGAAAAGTTGGAGAGAGATCATCAGAGCAGATGGACTGGACATCATCTCCCTTTTTATCTGTCTTGTCCTCTCTCTTCAAGGCTGCATTGCCTTGACTTTGACAGGGAAAAAATAGAATAAGAACTGATCTGTTGTTTAGAGTGCAGATAAAAGGACATCACTTGGCTGATATAGGGATTTGCTGTTTTTTTTTTCTGTTTGGGACATTAAAGAGACTGAAAGGAGAGGAAAGGAGCATTTATGTTGGTCAGGCCAGATAAAGGATGTGACACTGGATGCATATACACATGTCGCACACACATGCAGAGGTTGTGCTGAATGCACAAGATTCATAGTTATTCCTTACTGAGAAGAAAAGAAGCCCTTAGTCAGGTTACACACACATACACACAGACGCACACACACATACTTTTCGGCCTTTTTTTTTTCTTCCTCTGTCCTCTTTACGGGTCAGCGGGTGAATAAAGCTGCTGTCACTTTCCTCTGGGAGGCGTCAGTGACAGGCAGGCTGACCACGATAAACTTCCGTACAGGAAGAGGAGATTCCTGCAAGGAAAAGGCCAAGAGGATCAGGAATCGCCCGAGGCATCACTTGTCCTGTGGCTTAGCTAAAGACACTGAAAACAGCAGTGGGTGTAGTGCATGTGCAAGGGAAGTGGAGCCATGACTGAGCCAGCAGTATGGTGACTAACCAACCATGTGGAGCTGCCGACAGCCCAATCAGGATATGACTTAGACCAAAAAGGGTTATTTTCAAGAGAACATTATGTAATGTGTTTGGTGAGATTTTTATTAACCCATTTTCCAAAATCGAATTTTACCAACGTACTTTTTTTGATAACCACAGATGCATATGCCAGAGTTTTAGAATCATTTTCATATCAGACAGATTGCTTGAACCACTCACAACATTTAGAGCATGATGTTGTCTAGATGTCAAGTACTTATGTTTAAGTTTAGGCACTGGCAGCACTTATTAATACAGAAGGAAATCAGGGCCTGGTTTAATGTAGAAACTGTCTGTAAAGAGAACTCTCAATCATTTTTATACCAAATCACAACATCTCCCTAAACTTAACTAAAGCCCCTCATCATCCTTCAAAGGCAAATAACGTTATTATGTGTTTCGGTGATTTTGCAGAGGCATCAAACCATACATTTGCAGCAACTGAAAACTGTGTCCATTTCTTTGAAGGACAAGGCTGCACCTGGAGACAGACACAGCCCTTCTCAGAACATGTAGGGGATGGAGTAGGGGGCATTATTCTTAGAGCTGTTATTCATACCACCAGAACAAAAGAACAGCATCCTATTATGGGACTCTCCTCTGTTCTAACTCTGGATCTACACCGGCACAGGTGCCACTGAGGACTCATTTATAGTCAGGTTAGGCCATGGTTATGGCATGGAGCTGTGGTGTGGCATTTATCCACACACACGCACACACACATACTGTACACTCAATACTTGCAGCTGAGTGAAGAAGCTGCTTATGGGTGTATAAAGAGGAGATTACTCCACTGTCTCTTCTAAGAACTGCCAATGCGTCTGTGTGTCTGTTGGCTAATGCCTGCACAATATGTATGTGTGTGGGATGTTGTGTATTTCTGCCTATGCATGCATGGATGGACATTTGAGTTTGCTGTCATTGAATCTCGTGGTTCTGACCACTGTGGATCGGTAAATATTTCCCCTTGACTGTATGTTATGATAATGAACGCAGTGCATGGTTGGTCATGCAAGTGTGTGTGATTGTATGTGTGAGCATAACGGTGAGATCTTTTATCTCTATGACAATGATGCCACAAATAGACACATGCCTCGCTAATCTTGTCCTTTCAAGGCTCCTCTGGTGTTCTGGTGGATGTACCCAGGCATACAAGGGGTTAGGGATAGATTTGGACAAGTGTGTGTGTCTACAGTCACATGCAAATACCTGTTTGTGGGGATGTGTTGCATGTGGATGCTGAACACGAAAACTACAAATTCTAACATTTTCTTTCTTTTTCTTTTTTTTAAATTACAAATGAAAATACACTGTTGCATATCAGTAAATTTATTGGCAAATCTGAACATTTGACTCAGAAATTAATTTTACAGGCAGTAATCATCTATATGGATGTATGCCAAGTTACACACACCAAAGTGGGTTTTGTTGTGTTTTGTCTATAATAAAATCCTCTTGTGGAATGCCAAGAATCAATCACTAGGCTGGACTGTTTGCTTAACTTTCTCCCTAAGCAGCAGTAAAATCAAGGGAAATAATCAGCAGATAACACTTCACACATTCTTGATTCATTGTTTGCTTTTACGTCTCTGTTGTGTGTGAGAGGTACTAACGCTCTGTTACGAGGCTGCACACTTGGCTGTTACGACCAGGCACTGAAATCCTCTCTTTTTCTTTCCAGAAACTTTATACTTCCTCCAGAGGGGGTCATGAAGGAAGGTGCACCTACTCAGCCAATTTTGGCACACCCCGAGGTAAGAAGAGCGGAGGGATCTGATTGGCCCTGAGCACCTGAACCATGCTGGCACACGACAGGATGAGGGTGTCGGCATCCTCCTGTTAAACGCACTGCTTCCTGCTGTTTCGCTGTTTTCCCCTTTCTCCTTCTCCAAATATATATCTCTCTCATCCTCACCTTTCAAGCAGAAGTTATTGAGTGGAAAAAAAAGGAGTTAAATGAAGAAGGGGAGAGGGTTGTGGATGTGTCCAAAAAAAACATGTACAGGGAACTGCCCAAACATTGACTGTGGCAGCTAAAAATCCTAAAGTTAGACAGAGGAGGAGATGAACAAAAGCAGGATTGTATGAGAGATGAGATGGAGGAAGGGAGGAGGAGGAGAGGGAGATTAGGGCATGAAGGGGGGTCTTCTCTAGGGGTCGTGCTCGGAGGGCGTCGGGCAGCACGAGAGGCAGGATGTTATGGTTTATTCAGCCCAGGAGTGGGGGCGACGTGGACAAGGTGCGCCTTGCCCTCAGCACCAGTCTTCAACGTGATTTATAGGCAGCGCTGGCAGACGCCTCTGGTCCACAGGGAAGTCTTTGAAAACGCCGGAGTGTGTTTGTGTGTATGTATGTGTGTGCGTTTGCATAGGCCTTGTTATATGCACAGGAAGTATTTGAGTGTGTACGGCTGTGTGCATGACTCTAGTGCACGAGTGCGTTTATAGGCTGCTGGTTTTTAACCTGTGGTTGGAGCATGTTCATGCATGGCCCAACAGAGGATAGATGGTCAGCTACTCTGATTATTACCACCTAGACACATACATTAGATGCTTACATCCTATAGACCTTATAGCAGTGAAATCAAACCCAGAAACAAAACATATGGCAAGTACGACTCATTTGGATGAACTGAGATACACTGAGTCCTATTCAGAAGAAAGAGATGAAACTTAAATGTTCTCTTAACCAGAAAAAAACCCTCCTCTGTCCATGTCTTGTGTGTGTCTCTGCCTGTGTGTGTGTTTACGAGCCAATTATATCCACGTTACCCTCCTCCTGAACCTCCCTGAAGGCAGCCCAGGCTACTCAAGTGGGAAAGGTCAACAGAGGGCCAAAGAGGTCACCAGCGAAAGGCCAGTGCAGTGTGGACGGCCTGCTGTGTACTAAGGCAAGCATCCACCAGTGAGGGTCAAAGATACGTAGATACATGCACCGGACAAGAGGGTGCCAACAGGTACAAGACTTGTGGTATATACACTGAGCTAAACGTATACCAGAGATTAATGTGTGGTGACAGAAGCACTTTAAAGCTACTTAAGCACAGTATGTGTCACTTCATACCCTATAGACGTGCCCTCTTTATAGTGTATAGAAAGGCTGAGGCATTGGTAACTGATCACTAATTACTCTTAATTGCATCAGTCACCTAGAGAAAGCTTTTGTGTGTGTATGTGTGTGTCTATGTGCGGAGAGAGAGAGAGAGAGAGAGAGAGAGAGAGGCAGAGTGTGTGTGCCTGTTAACCAACCATATAGTCATAGGGGCTATTAAAAACTCATTAACCTGCGTTTTATTTGAAGCCCTCTGCCCCCGTCCATCATACCATTAATGTATTTTCCGTGAGGCTTTTTTTTTTTCCTTTAGATTTAATTTAGCCACTCTTTGATTTTATGACTCGCCTGTTTTTGTAGGATATCTTCTCCTTTCCTTGTAATTTTATTTTATGACATGGATTGAGTCGAGTACAATAAGCCCCCCGGGGAGCACCACTTACCTCCACGCCAACAAATATAATTACCGCTGATCAGAGAAGCGAAAACAGACCGCCGCTTATCTACCCACAGCCCGCTTTTTTTTTTTTTTTTTTTTTTTTTTTTTTTTTTTTTTTTTCCAGGCAATAGCTGCACTGGAGGCTGATGGCTGTGAAACTCTAAAAAAGAAAATTACCAGTTACTGCGTATTTAAAAGATCTGATACTACTTTCTTTATGGATGTAAGTCACTTTACGCACAACAGTCTGTGCGTAAATTACTTGTAAATGTTAATTAACCATCCCCGTCAAATTAACCACAAATCTGAACACTGATCATAAGTCAGTTTGATCCTACAAAGTCAACTTGAATGTTGATTGCACGTAACCGGATTGTGGACCTCAACATGTACGGCATAACCCTGTTGCGTAAAATTGTCACATTGAACGGATTTCGGTGTGGAAGTTCCTCTCGCCTTGAAAAGCACACGCAGAACCGGCTGTGACCGCGGCCTTGCAGTGAATAAAATAGGCTAAGTCACCGCCAGAAGTAAACAGATAAAGTCCTTTCGTGTTTTACCAAGTAAAGTCCTCTGCTCCATGTTGACAGGTGAGAGTTCATAGGAGCAAAGTTGGTCCCCTCCCAATGGAGCTGCGAGCCTGAGTGTGTAACCCCCAAGAACGGTCTGTGGTGTGTGTGTGTGTGTGTGTGTGTGTGTGTGTGTGTGTGTGTGTGTGTGTGTGTGGTGTGTGCTGTGTGTGTGTGTGTGTGTTGTGTCAGACAGAGGGGGAGATAAACAGGGAGAGTAGCTGAGGGGGCTCTTTGACTTTGAGCGCATAAGCCCTTATTTCATGGTGCCATGTGTTTGTTTTAAGGACGTCAGCCCTTAATACAGTTCCAGGCGATTTCCCAGCATGTCTGTCCGCCCAAGCACCTCCAAGGCGCTCTGCTTGCGTCGGTGCGCGCGCTCAGCAGTGTGTGCGCATGAGTGGAGCACGCACGGACGCACGCCCTTCATTCTTGTGACTTTATCCTAACTCCTGACACAGGCAGTGATTTCAAGGTTTTACATGTTTCTGCAGTGTTCATAAGACAATCCAGCCTTCATTACTGCGTTTCCATTTTCTGAAAAATGTCGAATAGACAAACGCCAGGATTTTTTTTTTTTTTTTTTTTTTTACACAGGCTGCAGCTAATATGAGGTTCAAAATATATCTTAATGAGTTTGACCGCAGCCATATTCCCGTCAGCATCACTGAGCAACATGCCTTTAATTGCCTATTATTTCTATCCAGGCCAGACTTTGATGGTTATTTAATGTTGGAGCAAACAGGTTTTTAATTTAAATGTGGAAAACATTGTCTGTTAAAATCTACATAGCCTAGGTGTTGTAATATTTTATCACAGCCTGAGAGGCCCTTGTGTGTGGAAAATGAAAATGTTAGGTTTGTTTTTGTACACTTGCAAACAATTTCAACTTGAGCTCCCAGTATAGACTATTAGGTTATGTTTATTGTGATGTATATTTTATTACGGTCATGTTGTCTTTACATGTGTGTGTGTCATAGGCATCTGCATCATAGGCCAATACTCATTCATGCAAATAAAGCATATTTGCATTTGAGTGAGCGCAGCATGTCTCGCTGAATGCGTGGCCTGCGTGAAACAGGCCACGGAGGACAACCAACTTCTCTCCCTCTCTTTCCATTTATTCCCTCTCTCACTCTCGCTAACACCATAAACACAGTACCCGCCTCCATAATCAACACTACTCGTAGCCTAAAAAGAGGGATGTGGGTCACCGGGGGCCTCGTTGCGCCAACCATCACAGCCCCATAAGCCAAGACATAATAATAAGCTCTATGTAAATGGCGGTTATTTTACTGAAACTGACACCTAATAGAAGTTTCTCATGTCAGGTTCGTATCATATCGACTCCTTTTGTATTTTTTTTTCCTGCACAGAAGAGCTATATTTTCCTCCAGCATCCTCATCTTTGTCACTGTGAAAGTTGGAATATATTAGAACCTGGACATGAGGCCCAATAAGGACTTGAGAGGCTACGACAGTCACACGCCTACTCACTTATTATATTCGGACAAATCTTGTTTCCTCCTCTCCTCTCTTACCCTCATCTCCGCTTCTTTCCATTCCTATCTCCTAAACCTTTTTACTCAGGGACCCGGAGACCTCTCCGGAACAAAACAGCTTTTAGCGCAACCATCTCTATCTGCTTGTGTTTTCACAAATAGCTCTCTCCCTCTCTTTCTCTTTCTCTCTCTCTCTTCTCTTCTCTCTCTCTCTCTCTCTCTGGTGTGCTCTCTTCTCTCTCTCTCTCTCTCTCTCTCTCTCTCTCTCTCTCTTTCTCTCTCACTCTACTTATTTCTCTAAAACTGTGTCTGTCTGTGAAAAGAAATGGAGTCGTTGTAGGAGCTCAAGTCATTATCTGATTAAGGCCATTGTATAACGACTGCTGCTCAAGAGCATCTTCTCCCGAATAAAACTGATTCTATCAGTAATAATTCACAAAACTTAAATTGTGCAAATCTTCCTTTTGCTGCCTTTTTTTCATTTAATCCGCTTCTAAAATCAGACCTTATAACCCTATACCAAAATAAAATAATAATAATATATAATAATAATAATAATAATAATAATATAATAATAATACAACAACAACAACAACAACACAACAATAATAATATGACTGTTGATCCGCCGTTGATCCAAATTAATGTTGGGAAAAATAGGTCACTGACACTTCTCCATTCCGACATACCATCGCCACGTGCGCATACTTAGAACCACTTAATTGCGGCCACAGAGTAATAAAAACATACACCTTTACAGCACCTTGGAGAACTACAGTTATCACCACTTCCCTGCTTCTACATTTGGGCTATTTTCTATTAATATGTCAATAATTCAAGCATCGGTGCGCAATGCCAGGGCGCATTATCAGTCTTGGGCATCGAGATGTGTCGCACTCGACCCAAAAGAGGGGGGAAAAGAGTGTTTTGTAATAAATCCTGGGTTGATCCACCTGGAATGGGCCGCGATAAGAGCAGTCAGTGTTAAGCCAGCACGTTTCCCTACACCTCATCCGAGTCTTCCTTTTCCAAACATGAGTTACTTTAATGTCCCGGCCTGTTTTTCCAGCCTGTGTGCGCACCGACTGCACCCAGGGGAGCTGAGGCCAAATCAGCCACAGGCCAGTTAGGGCGCAGGGGCCGGGACACCTGCTTTGGAAAAGACACTCCAGACACTAAACTTTGCTGACTTCGTTGCAATTCACTGGTTCTAAAAACACTTGCTTGCGAAATGGAAAAGAGACTCGCCTTTCCTTTTTGGCACCTGACAGAGGCGCATATGGAAATAAGATTTCTCGTTAAGTACTTTATGATCCTGTTTGTGCAAGGGGTAAAAAATAAGATTCAGCATGCAACAAATGTGAAAAGGTAGAAACAGTTGTTGATTGCAGGCTTATCTCATAACTACTTCTTTATTTACTTTTTTCCGAACTGAGCAATAAGTGCAACTTGATACAGTCCTGATTCAATGGTATAATCTAAATAGTAAAAAGCGAAATAGCAATTTTATATTGCCTTAATTTACTGGTATTTTCTGGTAATCCGATGGTTGCGTTTTCAGTAATTGCAGAGCCGAAATATAAAGCTGAAGCTGCTAATAAAAGGAATATTGCTAAAGGTAATTTTAAATAATAAAAAAAACTGATCACATTAACAACTGAAAATAAACGAGGCTTTAACATTATTAATAAACAATTTAGTGCATGTCACCTGTTGTAAAGGTCGAATGTTAAAACACTGACAAAGCGCAAAAATTGTGTATAATTGTGATGATCTAATTTGTATGAATGCAGAATGATAAGGGAAAACAGCCGTCATCATTTCATAAATCAAAAGCGTTCAAACAGGTTTTTCTGTGGAAAAGGATCAGATGTCAGTGTCCGCAGGGTTCAGCGTTACAGGTGGTTTCAAAGGGAAAAGCAATCCAATAATTCAATGACACTGTTTAATTCTGAAAGGATTAAAAAGGTGATTTTTTTTTTTTTTTTTTTTGCGTAAATTTACTACCAGTTTTACATCTGTCTAATAATCATTTTGATGACGGTGCAGTCCGGACGCACGGGGGATAGGCTATTCAGTGTCAGGCTGTGGATCCCAATGACAGACGTTTCATGGTGATATTCGCCTCTTAACAGAGCATTTCACAATGAGACGTTTAGCTCTCCTCGGATATTGGCTTCCCCGGATAATCTGAATTCCAGAGCACAGCAGAGAGCCTCTGTGCTGCTTAGTTTGTTCATAAATCAGTCTATGCTGAAGCCAATGAGAAACTCTGCGCGTAAAATATTTCTGCATGCCCCTTTGAACGTCAACACCCAAGTTTACTGCAGCATGAAAAGATGAAACTACAAGTCTCCGTTGTAGAAAAATAGATGTTGTTTTAAAATAGACGTACGGTTTGCATCGTTATTAGGAGATTAAAACTGATAAAATTATAACGCAGATAAATGAGAAAGATGCAGTAAGGAAAGCTTTAGAAAAGTCGTTTGGATTGTAAAACAAACTGTTAAGTTGTAGTTTTACTGCCACACGAAAGACAGAAAGATGTCTGAAAACATTTGCATTAAAATGTTGATTAAACGAAACAATCCTTAACAAAATTAACTTTGCATTCTTTTCCATTTTATTTGTATTTTTATTTTTTAAAAATAGTCAAATAATAAAGGTGCGACTTTTCCACTTCTTGTCCAGCTTATTCTAATACTTCCTCTCATCTTTTTATGGTTTTATCTGAAGTCGAAATAACTGTCCTTTTCCCTTTCTGAAAGTTCTCCCTTTAAGGTTTAAGATGGAACATAATGATAAATCGCACAATTAGATGTGAAGCTGTGTGTTTTATTGTGGCTCAGGGAGTGCAATGTCAAAGTGCGTAACGATTCTTACTCGCGCAGTCGGTGATTTGAGAAGAAAGACATTTGTAAGAGTGGTATTTCCTTTTTTCCTCTCTCTCTCTTTAGTTGCATGCTCAAGTCCCATTCTCTGGTCAAGTTCAGTGCGTTGTTCTCCCGACCGGACGGACGGTTCTTATTGGTAGGTTGCGACAGTTACATCACGCCGCTCATGACGCGCACGTCTTCCTGTTTCCTTCAGCCGCGTCTTAAGTGAATCTTAGTGGCGGAGGAGCGCTTCAGCATCCAGTCCTCTGCATCCAGTGCGCCTCGGAGACGCACACACAGAGCCTCTCTCTCTCTCTCTCTTGCACTCTCTCTATGTCTCTCACTCTTTTAGTCACAGCAGAGGATAGAGGGAGAAACCGACACGCGAGAGCTCTTTTCATCTTCTATATTTTTCCTATTTGTTCCTTTCTCTCGCGTCGCTGACTTTATTCCAGCTCTTCCTTCTCTGAGAAATTGTTATATTCCAGCATCCTGCAATCCGCCGGGCTCTGCGTATATTCTCTTTTTTGCCGTAGGAGTTCAGGTTGTCCCCCTCTTCATCTAAAGGGTAAGTAACCTTGTCCTCGGATACCTCCCTCTCTTGTTCTTTTTTCTGCCTCGCCTGCGCACGGTGGGCGGAAAAAATAAACCAAATCAAACATCATTAACGAGGAAATTTATTCTGGTGAACAACAGCTAATCATATCTATGCGACATTATTTGCTCTGTTTCGTTCCGCTCATCTTGATATGTGGTAAGAGTTGCGTTGAGCAGCCTGTGTATTTTGCGAGGATGATTTGCGGACGGTAGCCCAACCTTCCCCATCAAAGCGGAGATCAAGTTGATTTGCAACTTTGCAAAGTAAGTTTGGAAGCGTGTGTTTTTAAAACGGGAAACTGGATTTAAAGGTCGATTTAGTTGGAAAACTCAGTTGACTTGTCTTGTCCCATGTTTCACGAAAAAGCTTGAATTTGCAACTACCTCACATTGTCTTTGTCCGGTTGTCTAAAGCGCATTTTACACCTCTTATCAAGTTTGACTCGGAATTCATGTCCAGATAGTTGCAGAATGTTGAGTTTCTTAGTTTTTGCGGCTGTGTTGTGTTTCTTTCTGGAGACGCATTCGGTCAAATGAGAGAAAACGCCGCTTACATGTTTAACACCGTGCGCAACTCTGTCAGTGTTACTTAGCACTGCGCGTAAAGACAATATGCTTTAACTTTACCATTCTACAAAAACTCGAATTGGACTCTTGTTTAGACTCAGAAAAAGTTCCAGCAACAGTTTAATTCAGAACATTTTCCAACCTCAACTCATCAGAAGCTGGAGTGGAGTTAACAGTAGGAGCAGAAAGTTGGAAACATCTAAGGTGTTTTTTTGTTTATCAGTCGCGCACATTTAGGGGCTTGAAATGTTTATAAAGGTTTTCTACCAGACAGAGGGAGAGAGAGTGCGCATGGGCAATGGAGGACAGGTGCACCGTCGGAAAAGACAGGTGCTAGTGACTATTTCAAGCTCATTGTTAAGATCCTGAGGCGATCAAGTCAAGTTTTTTCTTTTTTTTTTTTTTTCTAGGAGATGTATCACCTCTTGTCTGAACTCCTGGTTATGCCTGTCAAGTCTCGAGCCAAAGCTATTCATCAAAAGGTTTTATTTTAGAATAGTGCTGCTCTTACTTCAACAGGACATTTTTAGGGAAATTATTTAATCCATCTTGTCAAACAACAAATTTGAAATTTAACAGCTTCATGGTGATAATTTATTGTTTTTCTGCGGTGTCAGTCAAACAGTGCATTTCAGTTATGCGATGCATCACACTACACAAACTATGCCAACAGCGAAGTGTGAGTCTCAGTGTGTGTGTGTTAGTGTTTTTGTTTGACTGACTTTTAACGAGGTGACGATGACAGGGTTCTTAAATTCACAACAAGAAAAACTTTTACATCTCACCCTTGTTAAATCTCCCATTCTGGATCCTTAACACTAATATTAGATAAAATCAAATGCCTAATATTATAACAAAATCTAACACAGGTCTTATCCAGTTTTTTTTTTTTTTTTTTAAATTTCTGTCATTAAAATAGAAAGTCCAGATTTATTTTGAAGTGTATTTTCGACTGAGCAGTGTTACACTCTTACTCTGTGACTATGCTTTTTTGAGAAGTGTAAAAAGAAAAAATCAATTTGCAGAAAAAAAATTAAAAATTCAGTTCCTGTTTTAAAAATATTTACTAACTTTATAAATGTTAAAATAATCAAAGCTGAGGCGTCTGGATCACAGTGTGTCTTCTAATATCACTATATGTGTGACAGGACGGATCTGATGAAGTTCTGACTAAGGACACTACTGCTTACATTGTGTCATTGATGCAGGCCTGTACTGACAAACGTTTTGCTTTCAGAGGGGCATTAGGGTTTTTGTAAGAGCGATTTAAGTTGCTCCTTGCCAGAGTTGACCCTTGCGACCTATTCATTTGAGCAGAATTAACTGCCCTTGCCAGATGAAAAGACAAACAAAAAACATAGAAGTGAGCTCACGCTGGCACCAAAATCAATAGGCCTACTTTGTTTCTTTTATGTGTCACTCTCCCTTTTTGCCTAAGATATGATGGTCATATTGATTAATGTGGACACAAGACTTGAATCTTAAAATTACAAAATGTATGAAAACGCTTACATATAAGAACATTTTCTCAAGCCCCTAACAAAATAGGATTTAGAAAAACATCAACAGTGGTGTGTACAATGTGAACTACTTTTCCTTCATACGCAACATTTTCAGATAATCTTAACCCTATTTCTTTTTAAATATTTTTTAGTTAATAGCTCCTGCATAGGCTCACACGGCACAAACATGTAAATGAGGACAAGTACTTAAGTAATTATCATAATTTTATGCAGCTTTGTGTTCGTGGGAACTGGTTCAGTGTCTCATGGCGTGTAACAGGGGACAGGATAAATGTAGGACTTTGCCCTGGAATGTTGCGCCAAGGCCTAATTCTGACCCCATCTTGCCTGGTCTCCATATACCTCTGTTACTGGTCCTCACAGCAAGAATGTAATCATGTTCTAGTCCTTGTAGAACATGATAGTAGGGATCACACCTGCTTTATATAAAAGATGTACTGTATGCGTTTCAGGTGATGCAAATTATAAAGATTTTATTGTTACAGACTTTCAAGCCTTTCTTTTCTTTTCTTTTCTGCATTTAGTATTGAAATTAAAATTGTCTAAGAGCAGTGAATTAGAATATTGGATATTTTTCACTCTAATGAGTCATGTATCTGAATTTTTGCCCACAGGTACTCAGAGGCTTCGATCCAAGAGGACTGACTTTGCGGGATATGGCCCAATAGCAGCAGCCCGTGATGCCGGACCATGACAGCGACTCCCTTCTGAACAGACAGGACCAAGCGAAGACGTGTGGACATTGGTGTTAAGAGGACCGTGGGCAGCACAGCTTCCTCCACAGCAGCAGCCACAGCAGCAACCACTGATAACATTGCCCGCGCCAAAGCAGCCATTTTCAGTGCCATGAACTCTCTGAGCTCTCACTCTCACCACGGATCAGACACAGACTCCATGGATTGCTCTGTAGTGCAGCCACATGGTGGGCCTGGCGTTGTGTCAGCTAGCGACAGTGAGTCCAAGTCTAATGTACTACGAAAGCTACTGAAGCGGGCCAACTCATATGAGGACACCATGATGCCCTTCCCTGGCACCACCATTATCTCCCAGCTTCTCAAGAATAACATGGCTAAAAATGGAGGAGGACCAGAACGGGGAGAAAGAGGAGACAGGGGTGAAAGAGGGGACGTGGGCTTCCCCAGCTCAGGGCTCTCTAATACAAGTTCAGAAGCCCCCCAAGAAGACGCCTGTAGTAATTCCTCCCAGGACAGCACCCCTCAGGAGTGCTTGTCACCATTTGGCCGTCCTCCTGGCCTAGGCACCTTTGACATTGAACGTCTCAATGATGAACACCTGCGTGCCAAGCGAGCCCGAGTAGAGAACATATTCGTGGTATGAGCCACTCACCCAGCGTGGTGGTACCTGCTGCTTCCCGCCATGAGCGTGACCATGAGATGGATGGAGAACGTGAGATGGAGTTAGACTGCCCGCCCCCGCAGTCTCAGCAGCAGGCCCCCAGCAGCCCACGGGGCGGTGAGGTGTGCAGCAGCAGCCGGGAGAACAAGCGTAAGCAGCGTCTGCCTCAGCAGCAGCAGCAGAGCTTCACACAGCTGGTGTGCCAGAGGAAAGAACAGAAGCAGGAGGAGCGACGGCAACTAAAGCTGCAGCTGGAGGACATGCAGAAGCAGCTGCGCCAGCTGCAGGAGAAGTTCTTTCAGATCTACGACTCAACTGACGACTCAGAACATAACGACCTCCACAATGACCTCCATAATGACATAGGAAACATGTCAGAGGACAGTCCGGCCAGGTCTGACACCGGCGGTGATGACAGGGGTGGAGATGACTTGCGCTCTGACAATGAGATGTCTGACCTGGACCCAGGCCATTTCCTGGACAGGGCGCGGGCGTTACTTCAGGAACAGGCCCTGTTGGCGGACGGAGAGAAGCCAAGAAGAGAGGGGCTCGGCCGAAGCAAAGGACAGGGAGGTCCAGGCTCCTCCATGCACGCTGAAGGTAAACAGCTGGCAGAAACGCTGAAGCAGGAGCTCAATTCAGCCATGACGCAGGTGGTGGACACAGTGGTTAAGGTGTTTGCCAAGCCTCCACGCCCCACACCCAGCAGGCCTTCCCTCCACTTTCCATACCTCCTGAAAGGTTTCCGGCTGCAGTAAATGGAGACAATCCCAACTTCCACACCGCCACCAGCGGCTGCAGTGCTTTGGCGATGTCATCATTCCCAACCCACTAGACTCCTTTGCTGCATACCCGGGATGCCAGGCACAGCCAATGACCAAACTGAGGCTCTGCCATGGTAGTGAGGAAGACACCCAGTGAGCACCACCACCAGTCCACAGCTGTAGGTGCACATGGCGGCCACCACCACCCTCCCTCCACCCGTCTTCACTCTCTGCCTCTATGGGCTTTAGCCCCCCTCCTTCAGGACACCCCTTTCCCCTGCCACTCATGGGCTACCCTTTCCAGAGTCCCCTGGGTGCACCTACAGGTGGCTACCCAGGCAAGGAGCGTTCCTCACCAGACTCCATGGACCTGTCCCGGGAAACCACCAGCCTGAGGACCAAGATGGCATCAGGTCACCACTTGAGTCACCACCATCGCTCTTGTTCACCAGCACACCCTGGCAGCACAGCTGAGGGCCTGTCCTTGTCCCTCATCAAATCTGAGTGCAGTGACCTCCAGGACATGGCTGACATCTCACCCTACTCAGGCAGCAACGTATCCTTAAGAAAAATCTTCTTGGTATGAGTGTGTGTGTGGAGGTTTTGTGAGAAATACTCAAACAAATGGCTCAGTTCAAAATTTTCTGGAGTCTACAGGGTAATGATCTAAAACGAAAAATAGTCAAATCAAAATTTAGTACGTAACACTTATATACTGCATAACAGCAGAAAGATCTCACCCTTAGGCTTCATTAGAAGTAAGAAGAAATAAGAATATGTGTATGGCAGTGACTACCTCTGTACATAGACACTAGATTTTTCATCTGCTCTACAAAGTGTTAAAAATCAAATCTTTCTGAACCTCTTTGAAACTAGCCTAAGATACTGAGAAATTGTTGATGAATCACTTTTCCTCCCACTGCTGTTCTCTCTATTCCATTGTACTGCCTTGTTATATTTATTTTATACTTCTTCCTTCTCACAGCACCAGACAACCTTTTCTTCCATCTTCAACCTTGAGTGCTTTAAAAGCTCTCTTGTCACATATCACTTACTTGCAAAGATTAGGTCCCCACGACATTTACTGCCCCAATTCCTTTTATAAAAATGGTCCCAAAGAAGGAAGGAGATAGCATAATGAAACTTGGCAAACAATGGTCTTATATAGCCTCCCTTATAGTTTAACCCCAGTGTGCCCCAATCATGCCCTGTGGATAAAGAGGCTATCCCCTATGGGAGGCTCAAATTGAATCCCCTGGGGAGTCAAGACTAATAGCTTAAACAGATACATTCAGGCCCTTCTCTGTTTCTGCTATACCTCCTTAGTCTCCAAGTATTCAACACCCCCTAACCCTTATGAAAGTTTCATTTGTGTCACACTGGTTGTTCTTGGAAGCTTTGTCTTTGAGTCATTCCCATTCATTGCATGTTTGAGTAATCAATCCAACCTTTTTACCTGTTGAGGTAAAGTCTATGTTTAACGCGTTGGCTGTCTTGATTTGGTATTGTGTGTACCTGAGCACCTACCCTTTCCTAGGTGTGTGTCTTTGTGTGTGTGCGCGCTTGTCACAAAAGGTTCGCCTGAGGACTCGGTAAAGATGTATATTTATGATTGCTTGTGTTTTCTCTTGTGTTCCTCTTATCATCCATCGCTGTTGTAAAAGCCCACAATCATTGTCGTTTCTTTTCTCTTTTTTTCATTTCATAAAGATCTGTCAACAGCCTGGGGGCCCTTCGGCTGTTGCTTGGCAGCCAAATACTTCTTTTTTTGTTTTCCCTCCCTGCAAACCCCCCTCCTCCCTGTCTTTTCTTTGAAGCGGACGTTAACAGGTGTTTGCAGCGAGCTGTTTATCTTTCATTACCTCGCCTTGTCTTGTCTTCTGACCCAAGGGTGAACGCTTTCCAGAGATCCATAATCCTTTGCTTCTACTGGTTCCCGATGGAGGGATGAAAAGAGAAAAGGGAGAGAGGAAATACACAGACTGAGAGAAAGTAGAAAACAATCAAACAATAAGCACATATGCCAGATGCTGTGGCTTTCATAGTAGCATTTATAAATTCAGGGCATTAACAGATGTACTTCCCTAAATGGAAAGAATAGATATAACAACATGTCCACATGTGCTGTTTTTTTAGTTTTTATTTTTGATTCCCAGAGTTTACTCCACAGGTCTGGAACAAAGTTTAATATTTTTAACAAGTAGCTTTGTAATTCAATTTCATATTATATTTATGAAATCTTTTTTTTTTTTTTTTTCCATTTTTTAATGTTTGATATTTCAGTAGTTTTCTGTTTCCTTCTTATTTTCAAGCGTCACAAGTCAGAGACAGCTTGTCAGACATTTTGTGAGGTGTGTTCAAGTTCACCAGCTCTCAGCAGCATTGTGGAGCAGATGGCTGCTATCAATTTCCTCATTTGTTCTCAGTCCGACTCCAAATATTCTTGTCCTTACACCTAGAATTAGGAAGAGGAGCAGCTATTTTCCTCTCATGGCTTTGGGCTTTGGGGAAGTGTTGTGAGAATGATGATGTCTTGTCAGATGTGGCATGCGAACAGTGGGCCAGCTGGTATGAGTGCACCATCATGACAAAATAATAGCCTCGCATGCCACCCCTAAGTCCAATCACAATTACATTTGCAAGCTGTGAGTGAATTGGAAATGAAAATGCCTCATCAGGTGATATGAGCTTCTTAATTGTAAGCTGAAGGGAAACGATATTGCATTTATGCCTGCAGAGGAAAAACCTCAACGTCCTTTGTTGTAAAATAATTTTTTAATTTAAACGATAAAGGAAAAGTAATGCTAATCCTAATGAAAAAGCAAAAACAAATTAATCTAAGTGTAAGTGCGCAGCTTTCGCACAACAAATCCAACCTTGCCTTATTGAAAAAGAGCTCTTTTTTTTTTTTTTTTTTTTTTTTTGCTCTGTCTCTCCCTCTCGCTCTCTCTGTCTGAGGATCCATTGTATCCTTTCCACTTGGAGCAGATGGTGTGGTGTGGAGAGTGAAGTGCTGCTCTTTTGGCCAGGCCTGACAGAGTAACACCAGTCTGCCAGGGTTTCCCCCACAAGACCCTCGCTGCGTATACAACTAACTCCCTCTCTCTCTCTCTCTCTCTCTCTCTCTCTCTCTCTCTCTCTCTCTCTCTCTCTCTCCCTTTGCCTCTCTCTCACTGAATCAGACAAAGTAGACAGGGTCTTTAAGGAGCCAACCCAGCGTGGTTCAGCATTTGCTGGCTTTGCTGTGTAACCCTGAGGCCAAGGGCAATCCAATCTAGCAGCTGATGCCTTCTTCCCACTCTATAGTTACAGCTACATCTGGACACTTGACTGATTTTAACGATCACAGCCACCCCTGTAGATCATAAATAATGTCAACCAATGTATTTTGTCCACTCAAGTGTAAATAGTCTTCATGAAAACTTAGGGCTGCACCTTGTATATAATTTAAAGCCCGTATTGCCTTTGCTTGATGAAAACCCTCATTGAAACAGCCTGAGGTTTAATATGCAGCCCGCCCCCATCCCCATTCCCTTTTCAATGTCTTATCCTCCAGATTGATATTATCAGATGCATTATACGGCTGTTATTCACCATGGAAATGGCTTGGGCCGTTCGGTGGCGCAGATGTGTTTCAGTCCCCCCATCACCAGTGCAGTCCAAAGCCTCAGAGCCCCTCTTCTCCTTCTCCTCCTCCTTCTTTTGCTCCTCCAAGGGTTTGGCAGCAACAGAGAGCCTGGGGGGCAGGGGTGGAGCAGAGGGAGGAGGAGGGGATGTAATTGAAGGTTGGAACCATGCTATCCCTCAAGGTGCCCCCACCAGCCCATCTCCATCGTCTCTGCCGCTCAATCCAGCCGATCCATTAGGAAGACAAGGCCTCTGACATGTATTGTATATGGCCTATATGAGTACGAGAAGGTTGCTCACATTGCTTGGGCCAGTGTTTGGGACTATCTCCTAGACCTTGTTTGTCACTGATATTAAGCCAACAACACACTGTCATATTCAGGCTTGGCATGTGTTGCCGCCAAGCCATTAGGCCTTCTTGCCCGTCACTGGCGTTAACTGCTGTCTTTGTCTGTGATATGCAAATGTCTCCTTTTTTCTTCTTCCTTTTTTTGGGTGGAGGTTAGCATGGGGTATAGGCAAAGGCTTACTTTGACTATGAAATGAGCCTCCTTATGTAAAAGCATCGACTGTAGTGCTGGCCAGCGTTTTTATTTACCGTGACGCTCTCACACCTGATACGTACGATTCTAATTGCAGGCAAATGGTTTTGCCTTGATGCAATGTCTTCACCCCCCCTCTGGCAATCCTGTATTCATGCCTGAAAAAAAAATTTGGTTACCCCTCATCCAAATGATAATGTCTTACAAATGTGTTCCCAATTATTAGATGATATTATAAATAGCAACATTTGCTCTTACCTAACATAAAGTATTTTCCTCTGAATTGTGGTAAATGTCCTTAATGGCAGTTATTTCAGATCCAAGAGGGCCTCTCCCCAAATCATCTGAAGAAAGCCAAGCTCATGTTTTTCTACACCCGCTACCCAAGCTCTAATATGCTCAAGATGTTCTTCTCTGATGTCAAGGTGAGTACAAAATATATAACTCCAAATTTTGTAAAAGAAGCAGCGGACATCTTCTTAAATTGTAGTAGCTGTTCTATTAAAAATGTTTTCTTAATTTTCTAGAAATTTTCTGTCCCCTCTGTTACCTTGTGTTGTGTGTTTCCATCTACTCTTTCACCTTCTGTGTTTCCTCTTCATCAATGTAGGAAATTTGATTTATTAATTGTAATGTGCCTCAGTTACCATGTGTGTAAGCTTGTCCGTCTTGAAATGAGGTCCTTTTCTCTCACTAACTTATGGTTTTATGCAAAAGATGAAGAAGAGGAAGTTGAATGAGTTTACATGAGGGAGCTGGAGAGCCCATGAGTATTCTAAAGATAAAGAGCGGGATGAGTAATGGAGAGGTGGAGAGGGCAGAGAGGAGGATGGAGCCTAGAGACAGAGGAGTGGTTATCTGAGCAGGTGTAGAGAGGATGGTTTGGTGGAGGGAGGGGAGAACAGAAACACTCCGTTTTGGGAACAAGGATGAACATCATCTGCATCAGTGGGACTTTAATGAAGGAAATTTAGACAACAAAGCACTACCAAAAAAAAAAAAAAAAAAAAGCACAATGACACAATGGCCGTTGTAGTGTGTGACCGAGTTTGTTCATTTTGTTGTTGTTTGTGGTGTGTGCCCCCTCTTGGACCATACGGAGGGGTAAACACTGTGACAGATCCAGGCCATCTTATTCAAATCAGAAGATAAAAGGTTCCCTTTTCTCCCAGCTGCCCCCTCTTGGATGCCAATGCCACCAACCTCGACTTGCAGGTCACATGACTATCTCACAGCTCATCATTCGTTTAATCAGAAATCTTGGCGCATACTGGCAAAGCTAGCAGGCACCTGTAATCACTAATTCACAAAAAATGTCTCGATTTTACTGCGTACACCTGATCTGATTTTTCATCATGTTCTGCAGTTAAGATGTTTCAGCAAAATTACTATTCAAGTTTTTTGTTTCACTTACTAATCATTACCAAGGAAGTGGCCTCATCATATATGAGATCCTTAAACAAGGTCAAGATAGTTAAGGGGATTATGAGTCATTTAAGTTTGTTTTTGTTTTCAGTTGAGAACAGTGGAATTAGACTGTAAATTAGCAGACATGTATGGGAATGAGACTATCTAATTAGATTCAGCTAATGTGGCCTCTTAGCAAGTGACTGTCCTCAGACAAAGTCTTGACAGCGATGTCTCAACTAATCAGGTCTTGACTGTAAAGGACCTAATGAACGTGGGAAGTGGGTTGACCTAACAACTGGGGGACGCTGTGGCTGTTGTTCTTCTTGAATAAGCTTCTTTAAAATTCTGACTTTTTTTTTGACTTCTGGTGTTGTTAAAATGTTTTGACATGTGTCATCATAGTGATGTTAATGATGGCCTAAATATCATCCTCTTAGCTTTAAGACGTCTTATTAGTATTGCTGATATTGTTTTGATCCAGGGTGCATAATTAGAGCAGATTAAAGAATAGATTAGATAAAGTTATTCAGTCAATTAATTCAAGTCAGCTAATGTTGATACCTTTGTAATGTGTGAGGGTTTTCTTTAGTATTTAATGGCAGTTTGGAGCATGATATGATAGAGATTTCCTTCGATTTTCATGCTAACACAACCTGACACACACCCCCTGCTTTCTTTGTCTATCTGTCGCTCTCTCAGTGTTTGGACCAGTCATGTGCTATGGAGTAGCAGAGGTCAGGAGGGTTTCCCCTTTGCTATATGTCATTCCTTCTCTTTTCTTTTTTTCGCTGATGGTGTGGCATGGTATGTGTGCCTCGGCGGGGCCGGGGAGAAAGAAAAGCCAGCCGCTGGATTTGAGTCGCCGCAGTAACAAAAGCCCGCTTTCCAGGGCCGCTTTTTGTGTGCAGTCAGCCAATAGGCAGCCGGAGATTATCTCCCACAATTCACCCCTGCGAAAACAGGAAACGTTGGAAAGCCCTGATGACTGTGAAGGGGCTTACGAGAGAGAGGGGGAGAAAGAGAGAGGGAGGGGGGAGGCCCGTACAGGCTTCTCTGTCTTTCTGCTCCTCTCTCCGGTTGTTCTGGATGTAGCTTAGCACTCTGAGGTCATCTGTGTGTTTTCTGCTCCATTGTTGACCACTCTGTCGGGGAAAGTGTTGGCGAGGGACACACTCTGGCTTTTCAGCAACATTTTTACCCAAAGCAAGCATAAGACAAAACTATTAAATATTTACTTTTCATGTCCATATTAATAGATTAAAAAACTTGGACAGTTAAAGTGACAGAATACTTTGGCAGCTGTCTAATATGTTTTAAACCAAGGATACTTAAGTGTTTTTCTATTCTGGACTTAGTATGCATCAGTCCAACAGCAGGACGTGGGTGTGTGTGCATGTGTATGTGTGCCACTTTCTATCTTGTGCTGTTAGCACTAAGCGCTGACCTTTCACAGGCTCTTGAGTGTGAGTGTGAGAAACACGCTCTCCCTGTCTCTCTCTCATCTGCCTCTCAGCCGGCCGTGCACACATACACACTCTTCTGCACACTTAGATGCTCAAACGCAGTGTGGTGACCGAGCGAACACACACACACACACAGACACACATTTTCCTCGCTGCATCTCATGTCTCTGCTGGCTGACCCCTGCCAGCTCTGATTAAGGAGCTGCAGTGATGTGCTCCTTTGAACCGATTCCCTCCTTTTACACTGAACACTCTTGTCCTTAGCAGCTATCAGGGGGTCTCTGTACCCCACCGGCAACTTAATGAACCAAGACTGCTGGAAGCTGCAGGGGGGACTTGCCAAAATTGACTCCCTAGAGCAACTACGTGGGTATAATGTAATTTACCTGCACGTACGTAAATATCCCCTCTTCTGTGTGTACTCTGCTATGAATAACACTGTTCTATTCAGTTGCAGTGGCTGTGGCACATCTTCTCCAGCGCTGTCAGTATATAAAGCAATCCTTGTCCAAAGTGACAAATCTATCCGTCACTCGGCTGCAGTGACACTAAAGGGTCTCCTGCGTGAGCGATGGCAACTCTTTCACTGACTTTAATCTCAGTATGTAGCTCACACAGATGCACACACAGGCTTGCAGACATCAACCCCAATTCTCTAATGTCTCAGGTTCCCAAGACAATTTTACGATCCACAAACAACAAATGTTTAAACTTCCCTGACCACAGAAGGCCAAGTTAAGTAAAAAAAAAAAAAAGTGTGTTTGTGCTCTGTCACACTCCACCGTCTGATACATTGTGTGTGCTTAAGAATAGCCTGGTGCAGCTGATGTATTTGTAAGTGTCAGTAGTTTGTTTGTTTGACACTCCGATGTCACGACCCTGGCTTGCTGACTGCTCACGTTCCGACCCTCGCCCCCCCTCCACATCAAAACGGCATTGTCCGATGGCGCTGACCTGCGCCCGTCCTCCTCTTCTCCCCGCCTCCCCCCCTCCCTTCCTCATTTCCCCATTTATGCTCACCCTGCACTTTAGGACAGGCACCATGCTACCCCTCCTCTACCCCTACACACACCCTCCCAAACCCCTGCCAAACAATGTCAGGCGGACTTATTCTTTTCCACTTCACCATTATGTCATCCACTGATCATTCCAGAAAGCCACTGCCCTCTTCTCTAGCCCCGTCCCACCTTGATCCAACTATCTGGCCAACTTTTCTGGTCGTCTTTTCTATTCTCTTACCACACGCAAGCCTGCGAAGATGGGCCTGTGTGTGGTGTTTGCTTGACTGCCATCCCAGATTGTGAAGAGTGTGCGTGTATGTTTGTGTGTGTCGAACAATAGCCAGAGCCTAATCTCCATGTCAAAACCGCTCTGCCTCCCCAGCGAGCAGTCCCGCTCAGCGTTTAGTAGCGTTTTGTCCCTCCATTCTTCCAACACCACAAAAAGAGCAGAGGGGAGGGAGGAGTGAACGCCTGTATGTGTGTGTATGTGTGTGTGTGTGCTGTTTGTGTGGATGAAGGATGTGCATGAGGGTTGAGGGATATCAAGTTCTCAGATGCAGATTATGAAAGAAAGATTGATGATTTTGGAGTGAAATAAAGATCTTATTTGGGTGTTTTTTAGGTGAGTGTAAAGGATTTAAGTAGGACGTTTTAGGGTGACTGGGCCAGGCAGTCACCATGAGCCCCTGAGGGCCTTATCTAGTGGTTTGGATGTTTAGACAGTTTGTTTTCACTGCTGAGACCAGGCGGAAAAAGAGCCGGGACTGGCCGAGGCTCTTAATAGGTTTACCTCGCCCTATTGAATCCAGTCGAGCGGCACAGATCAGATAGCTACATCCTTCTCCGCAGCGCTTATCATCTCCGTCTCTGTCTCTTTTTCTTTCTTTTTTGCTCTTTTTCCTTCTTCTTTCTTCCTGCCTGGGAGGTGCAGAGAGGGGAGGAGAATCAGAGTGTAATTGGTGAATGGGGTTAAGTACATGTTTGAGCCCCCCTGCTGGCCAGGGCGCTTCAGATGATGACTTAATCGTTTTTCTGGTCAATTATGTGTTTGCGGTCTCACCCTCCCCACCCCTCCGACGTCTCCCTCCACTCTCAGGGTTATGATAGGGGGGAGGTCTGCTCCCAGTGGGGAAGATGAACCACACACACTCTCCCGCTGTCTCTTTTCTCTCCCTCCTCCTTGCTAGCTGTCTTACTTAATGTCTCTATTATCTTCCCTCACACCACGACCTGTGTTCTCTCCTGCTCGTATCTTTTATCTCTCTTCTGTTGTTCTTTTAAGTCATCCCCTCACGCATGGATCCCTGATGTGAAACGACATGTTCTCTTCCACCTTTTCTTCCCCTTATTCTCAAATCCAGCAGCTTATTAAACTTTCCACAACAGTCTTCCCCCCTTTTTTTTTACTTGCATGACTTTTTTTCCATTTAGAAATACCACTTATTCCACCTGGATTTTAACCCCACTGAACAATAATACTGACACCTTTCACAACGCTTTGCTCTTCCGTTTCAGTTTAACCGCTGCATAACCTCCCAGCTGATCAAGTGGTTCAGCAACTTTAGGGAGTTCTACTACATCCAGATGGAGAAGTTCGCCCGCCAGTCCATCAACGCGGCTCCACCGGAGCTGAGGAGTTGAGGCTCAGCCGTTGACTGCGAGCTCTTCCGGGCCCTCAACATGCACTACAACAAGGCCAATGACTTTGAGGTAAACACAGGACACCTTTCTGAAATCGTGTATATCTGCTGTGAAAGCTGTTTGATCAAATGAAAGGGAGGTTTAGGGACATGCCAAATTGTAAGAGGTAGAGCTGAGAAATAATGCAGTTCCTATCAAAAAACGTTGATTTCACCTGATACCTTGCGGTGCAGATGGTTAGTGTGACACCATCTCACTGTGTCCTCTCTGACACGCCTCACTGGGACTGTTCCAGAGTTCCAATCTCTTATACATCCTGCCACAATCACTACACTGTACAATAACATATATTACCTCGTCCTTGTAAAATCAACCCTTTCAACATAATGAGCGAAGGTAAACGCTCCATGGGAGAATTTCTTAACTCTAAACATAATCCTTCAGCATTAGATGGGAACTATTTTTTTTCTAAAATGTGCACCGCTGCCTTCAGTAATAAACAGATGTAAGGAACTCCCATCCAATGAGGAAGAAACCTGACTGACACTTTGCTTGTTTTGCCTCTTCCTCACTGTTCAATTCCCCTCAGTGGTTAGAAGCGTGTATGTGTGTGACTGTGCAAAGGTGTGTTTCAGAAAGTTAAACCACATTTTACTTCCCTGTCCTCATTTTCCTCTCGTCACCAGTCAGATACGTGTGTAACTGTCTTCCCGTAATTGTAATCATAAATTCTCGGCATGCAGCTTCACCTTTAATGCGTTTCATTTTTCACACTTCTCCTTTTGCCACCTTCCCATGTGTTGTGTGTGTGTGGTGTGTGTGTAGTGTGTGTGTGTGTGTGTGTGTGTAACATTTCAGGTCTCCAGTGCTCTCTCTCAATGTCAGCTGACAATAGAC
Source organism: Sphaeramia orbicularis (assembly GCF_902148855.1). NCBI lineage: Eukaryota > Metazoa > Chordata > Actinopteri > Kurtiformes > Apogonidae > Sphaeramia > Sphaeramia orbicularis. Next base: position 42,283,011 of record NC_043979.1, on the reverse strand, counting down.
CTTTAAAAAGCTTGTGTTTAGAGGGACCAAGACTGATCTGGGTTTGTGTGTGTGCGTCTATGTGTGTATTTGTAAGAAAGACAGAGTCTATGTGAGAGAGTGTGTGTTGGTGTATGTGTGGGAGTGTTTTGTTGTTGCTGCATTTCCCAGTGTCCTGTTCACCTCGAAGGGTACAGCCGTCCCTTGGACCGGCCTGGCATGCTGGCAAAGCACTTCTCCAGTGTGTGTGTGAGGGTGTGTGTGTGTGTGTGTCACTTTGAGGGGGGAAAAAATCTCACTGTTATCAAGGTTAAGCGTCCTACTGTTTTAGTGAGAGGAAGGGGAGAGAATGAGGGGGAGAGGGGGAAGAGGGAGATGGATAGATAGGGGATAGAGGGTGAGAGCTCGGAGACAAAGGAGAGAGGAGAAAGCGATGACGGGAGGGAGGGAGAGAGGGAATTGTGGGGAATGGAAAGGGGAGAAAGAAGAGTAGAAGGAGAGAGGGGGGGAAAGAGAGATGACATGTGGGAGAGAAGTGCCCTTGCGAGCAGTGGGAGTTTTGCAGCGCTCACATTTAAAGTGCTTCACTCCCTTTCTCTGTGTTTCCGTCTATCTCTCTCTGTCCGTTATTTGTCCACTGGGGCTCTTCTGTGTGCACCCAAACACACACATACACACACACTTCCCCACATCCATCTTCAGCTCTCTTAAGGGAGGCTTTGAAAGACTCTGGCAGGCAGGAGCACTTGTATATATGAGGTCTCAACAAGCCCAAAGTCTATCAGGGCAAAGCAGAAAGAAAAATGACATGGTTACTGTTCAGCTACTTGGGATCAGTGCAGGGGATATTTGTTTAGCGACCTATGACCCACAGCCCTGCGCTGATGCATGAAACTTGACTCTCATTTAACTTTTACATGACAAACAAACTGTAAAACATGATAACTCTTTTTGTTAAAAGACTTCCTAAAAGTTTGCCCTATCATTTAGGTTTCATTTTTCATTATCCTGGAATCAGGGCTTTTTTTTTCCTTCAGAAGACTGTTACTGTTTTCATATCAAATTATGCTTATGGGAAATCACCCGACACCCACGATAGGAAATGAAGTCGCTGATGGGAAATCATCAAAAAAACCTTAATTCACAAATTGTACCATCTTATTCATTGCATTTGGAGAAACGTTATCACAGACAAATTACATTAATTTTGCACCTTCAAAACGAATGGGTGCAGCTACTAGTTAGGCATTGCAACAAATGTAAGTCCATTTTTATATTTTATATATATATATATATATATATATATATATATATAAATACACACACACACATATACATATATATATATATATATATATATCTATATATATATATATATAATCTCACGACAATTTACAGACACTTGATTTATCCCTCAAAGAAACAGGTGTGGACGTACTCAAAACGACAACAAACAAGACAAAACTAGCACTGGTTGCAGAACATAAGAACTGTGTCATAACTGCTGAAACGCAACAGGCCATCGTTCCCCCTTAACAAAACCTTCTTTCCGAAACATAAATTTCCCATCACACCTCAGACAAGACTATCATTCTTCTCCTGGCACCAGGAAGCTACTGTTGAAACAGGCTTAAGGGGAACAGCCTATTTGCATACATAAATGTGAAAATTTGCAAGAAGACAGACAGAGAGGAAAAGAGTGAGAGAGGGCAGGTGAATAAGTCTTCTGTTGGCCGAGGAGCTACAGTGGGGGGGGGTGGGGGATGAGGGCGGAGGAGGCAGGGAAGGTGTTTTGCATATTAAGGTTTTTTTTGCTGGGCAGGTGTCTGAGAGATACAGGAGCTGATTAGAGTTTAGCACAAGGAAAATTTGCCCAGCCATGCAAATTCTAACCCCCCTGACGAAACCAACCGCCTTGGTGAGCACGAAGATTCTGCATGTAAGTGTTTGTGTGTGTGTGTGTGTGTGTGTGTGTGTGTGGTGTGTGTGTGTGTGGGTGTGTTATTTGTGCGTATGTGACCGTGTGTTTGCGAGTGTGGGTGCGTGGGTTGTGTGTTTTTTGCCGTTTGATGTTTGTGTGGGAATTGCGTGTTTGTGTGTATTATATATGTGCACGGACACATTTGTTATGTTTTCCATCTTGTGTGTGTGTGTGTGTGTGTGTGTGTGTGTGTGTGTGTGTGTGTGTGTGAGTCATAGAGGTAATGTGGAGATGGAAATGTACTGGATGTGTATCAGGATGCCCCCAAGGCCCTTTTCTGTGGATCTCTCCCCTTTCTCCTCCACCTCCTCCTCCTCCTCTTCCTCCTCCTCTTCCTCCCCTACCTGCCTGCACCACCACTTGAAACAGGAGCCTACGCAGATTCAGCAGGCGCGCGCACACACACACACACACACACACACACACACACTAAGTTTTCCCTTCGCCAGATTCTGCATCATCAAAGTTCCATCCACCTTGGTGGCGTCTTTGGAATGAATATGTCCTCTGTTTCTGTGATCACACACATGCACACACACACACACACACACACACACACACATATATAGACACACACACGTCTGTGGCCTTTCTTGTTTGATGCTAATCTGCTCTGTCACTGTGCTGGCCTAATACGCTCCCCATCTCCCTCCCAGCTCCTCTTTTGTCGCGATTGTTTCCCCTTTTCCTTTCATATCCCTCCTCCCTCATTCCCTCTCGTCGTTCGCTCTTCCTTCTGTTGCCTCTCTCCTTTCATTCTTTCATCCCTCCTCTTTTGCATGTCTTCCGTTTATCCCCCTCCTCTCCCTCACTTTTTCCCCCCATTAGGAAGTTTTAATGGCATAATTGTCACATTCCTTCTGGCACAATGAACACCAGCGGTAATTAAAGAGCTTGCCGTTAATTACCTAGACCCCGGCTTTACTTTCCTCTTTTCTCAGCCCCCCTCCCGATCCCCTCTCTTCTTCTCGTCTTTTTTCTCCGCTTCTCATTCACTCTGTCCATCGCCATCAAAGTCTTCGGAAACACGCCCGGCCTCCCAAAGCCTTGACTTTGAGCAAAGTAGCGCTTTCATGTGAGGACTCAAGTGAAAAATCTCGCTTAGTGTCCTTTTCTTTTTACTCTGCAGTCCCTCTGTCTTTGAAGCCCCAATGACAAACACACATCATCTTTCATAAGACAGGAATGTGTGTGACCTGGTAATAGTTTAGCGACAGAAGGGGAGAGAGAGAGAGGTGGAGTTTGGTAAAGAGGCAGTTTTATGATGGCTCTGGGAAACTCTCAGATTTCCATAAGACAGACTAAGCCAAGTTTCCTCTGTCAGTGACCACTCCTCCCACTCCTCAAATGTAGACTCATACATACACACAGCTTGGCATTAAAAGAGGAAGTCCCTATGATCTCTATGTGCGAGGGAGGTACCGGTAAATGTGGTGAGAAGCCTCCTTACACGCACACACATACTGGTATCATGTGTCCTCTCTTATCAGCTGCTCTTTCTCCCATTGGAAACATGTCTCACTGCTTTTGTCCCTCGTCTTCTTTTGTCTGTCCATCCGTCTGTCATCCCTCTATTTGAATCGATAACTTGCCTTCACGGCCGCAGATGCACCTGCATACAATGTGTTTTTATTTCTTCTTTTTACACCAAACGTAAGCCCGTAATGACAGAACACTGACAAGTTTGACTTTTCCCCCTCAAGTCATCTTTCCTCTTTTATTTCCTCTCTCTGCTCTTCGGTCATGTGTCCTTCGCCGTTTCCCTCCACTACCCGCTCTTCCTCCTTTTTTCTTTCCTGCTATCGCTTCTCCCTCCTTCCTGTTCTCTCGGTGTCTCCCAAACTCCTCATCCATTACCAGAGCCACAGAGAGCTGAGAGCAGATGCTGTCTGTCCAACCGCCGTGCCCCATAGCATTGTGTGCTTCACCTCTCCTTCCCCCCCTCTCCCTCGTTCCTCCTCTTCATGTCCCTCTCGGGGCTCCATTTGTTCTCTACCCAGAGAGGCTAATGTCTGTTTTCTCCTCCTCCACCTCCTGATTTTTCCCCTCCCTTATCTTGCACTCCTTCATTCGTGTTCTTTTTTTGGTTTTCTTTCCACACAGGGCAATGATGCTTATTGTATTGCATGAGTGTGGAGTTTGTGCTGGTGTGCATCTGTGACCAGGGTTCGACCTTGAGGTGAAAAGGTCACCGCCGTAGTACTGAACGCACAGGCAAAGACGTGTATATATACGCACACTTAAACATGGATAAACACCCATAAACCCATAGACACGCATACACACAGTCTCACTCAGGTGTAGTACTTTCACTGAAAGGCTCTAGGGTTCCCTTTGAAGAGCGATTGGAAACAAAAAGAGGTAGAAGAGCGAGAGGGAGATGAAAAGCTGGCTGTATAGATTTAGGATCAGAGCTGCCAAAAATACAACAATACAATTTGCCAGTGGGTTTAGGTCAACAACAACGTACACCTCTTTTTTCCCCCTCTTATCTACACTTTCTCCTAAAATCCCTCTGGTCTTCTGTGCTTCAATTGCGAGAAGGTCTCAGTACACCAAACTACTATACATATGCATTTATCATACATGCACATTACAGCTGTACAGCATGGGGTCATATAGAGAAACAAATCACAACACAGTACTTGCTGTCTTGTAAACACATGCATACATTTACTGATAGTACCTGTTTATCCCAGTAGAAACAACAGCTTCTGCGTTTTGTGTAAATCTGGTAGAGAAACGCCTTATAGTTAATGACCCACAGAAAATAAATGATGCTGTGCCGGTGTTTAACATGACCTGAAGATGGCTATATATACAGACCGACGAGCTCAATGACAGAATACAACCGATACACACAGGTTTTCAACAAAACAGGTGTTATTGAAGTGTCTATTCAAGAGTGTCAGCATTACTTTTCTGCCGTGAAATCCAACAGAACGGTCACTAGTTTTTACATCAGCAACTTTAAACCAATTAATACTCCCAAACTCATACTTTATGTTAATTATTATGAAGTCTAATCTATATGAATTGACTCATCCTGCTGTGGTAAAAATGTAAACAATATGGATGAACTGACCCTTCAAACAGAAAGCGTTCACTGTATCCAGCTGGTTTACTGGTATCCACCAGCAACACAAATGTATCTGCACATTAAAGATTATTCTGGCCAACTAATCTTCACTAATCTTTCCTCACACCTTCATTTGTCAGTAATTCTATGGCTTTTTAATTGTCTTAGAGACACGAGTTAGGGAAAGAAAGGACTAGAAAGCGGGATCATCTGCTTCTAGTGAATAGCCGCGGGCTATCGAGGGCCCCTGTTTGACATATCCTGACAGGTCTTTTCTTCAGTGCGTGGTGTGTGTATGTGCGAGTAAGCCACTTTATTCTGTGTGTTGATTAAATGACCAGAGCCCAGGGTAACAGGGGTAGCGAGGAATCACTTAAGTATAAAGAACTACATGAACCGCTCTCACCTGCTCACACACACAAACACATCCTGTCACGACGTCCATACAACCCCCCCCCCTTCATTTTTCCACCCTCACCATCACCCACCCCAACTCCTCTTTTTCTTCTCCCCACTCCTCCCTCCGTCTTCCCTCCTCCTTCTGTCCCTGGTCACCTTGTGAGGGGCAGCCTGCTCTGTGGCACAGCTGCTGATTATGTCATTATTTCTGGACCATTTTGGTCTCCCTCCGTGTGTGTGTGTATGTGAGAGAGACTAATGAAGCGTGGCAAAGGGACTCATGCCAAAATGACCAGGGCGTGCATCAGAGCTGCAGATGTGTCAAGCAACCCCCTCCATTCAGCCACGCACACACACATACATTTCACATTTCCCCTGTTGACCATGATGCCAAACTCTCCCTCTTTATGTCCAATCTGCAGTATATTATTCCTCTTTCTTCTCCTGCCATCTTGTTTTCTCACTTGCCCTTCCTTCATATCTCCTTCTCCCCATCCATCTTCCATCCTCCCTCCTTCATTGCTGCTCCTTGCTCCCTCTCCTTTATTGTTCGCCCGCCCACCCACACCCTCCTTCCTCTTACCCTTCTATTCTTCCTCTCTCCCTACCTCCCTCTGATCTCCTCCTCTCCAGATGTCCTATTCCTATCTTCCAGACTCCCTTGCTTCTTTCTTTCCCTTCTGCCTCCTGCTTTCTCAGTCCCTCTGAGCCATGCTGACTTCCTGACCTCCAGAGGCCCCATTACAGCACTCCGTGACCCCCCCACTACCCCTACCCCCACTCTTTCTCCGCTTTCTCTCAGTCTGCGTCCGCCATACAGGCCCAGACGATGATTTATAAGCCTTGGAATAAAGGCTGAACTGCAATTTTTAGGGTTCCCCTGCTGTTTTAAGTTCGTCTGTATTCAGATTGGCCTGTTCCTTGCCTTGTTATAAATCCTTCACCTCCCCAACCAACCCCATTTCATACACTACAGGAGAAAAGAGAGAACAGAGAGAGTAGAAGAACAAGAAGAGGCCCTGATATGATATGAATGCTTGGCCTGCGTGTGTGTGTTCAGCCTGTAGCAAGAAACAGTGGAGGGAGGAGCGAGGAAGAGGGACAGTAGAGCGACTTCATCAATGTCTTTGACCCTGTCCTGTCCTTGACTCCCCAGCAGAGGTGCACCTTGAGAAGAGCCCATGTGACGCTATAGCTTTCACGCATACATACACACACCAGACAGCAAGACACACACACTTATATGTGCCACAACCCCCAAGGCTTCATGTGTTCAAGGCTATCTATGGAGGGACTGAGGCTGGTGTTTGCTCAGCTTTGAGGCCCGTTTCCCGTCCCAGTCCTCTGTAAAGCAAGGAGGTGCTTTTTAAAATCAAAAGATGGAGAATTTAATCTAGTAGCAGCAAATAAAAGGGGGGGGGGGTGAAGATATTTAGGTAATTTAATAGGATTTGTTTAAGGCATATATTGGACCAACGTTTCCTCTAGAGCTCGTTTGGACTCTTCAGTCGTGGCACTGTCTTATCAGAGGGGGCCGGGGACGAGCGTGGTGAGGGGTAGGAAGAAAGGGGACAATGGGTTGTGTTTGCCTAAAGTGACAGTGTGAGCCAAGGGCTTATCAAGGCCTTTGTAGATTATTGATCGAAGCAGATACGTGAGGCTCTGGGCCTATGTGTGTGCGCGCATTCAAGGTTTGGGAAGCTCTGGCTTGACTCAGTAAAATGTCAAAGGCCTGTGCAGCTTGAGTTTTTCATGCGAAATTTAACAGTTACCAGAAGTGAGAACATATGTAAAATACTCCAGGTCATTTCAAAACTTTAAACATCAATCGGTGCGTTAGAACATCAATAATTATCTGTCTTTGACACACAGTGAAAAACATGGGAAGTGTTGGTATTCCCAGGCGCTGGGGTTAGGAATTACCTGGCTGGCAAGTGGGAGCTTATGTTGTGTCCCGGCATTTCATCCTTCAAGGCTGCAGCTCACCAACACACACACAAGCACAACACAGCCTTATCTTCCAGGGTCTCGTCTGTTTGGCCAACGCTGTGCAAATAGAAGGTGCAAATACATCTCCTGACAGTTCCCAAAAGCAAAGGGAGAAACACGTTGGCCAAACAAACAGCCAACCCTGAGTCACAGAGAGACAAGAGATTTCTCAGGCTTTACTGAAACACATGCAAAGACACACACATATGTACACACACGAGCGCAGTGTGTGTAACAGTAGCTTGTATTTGAGGGCTTGGGCCTCTGGCTACCTTTTTAAACGTTTGTCTAAGCAGTCTTAAGACAGGGGGCTGCTGCTGGAGTGAATAGCTCCCAGCAAGCCGTCCACAGGCACCTATTGTCCTCCGTCATATTTATTATCTCATCAAAAAGCAGGAAATCCGATTCCCTCTCTCTGAAAAAGAGCTTATCCTTCTGTCTCAAAGCAACCTGTCACGAGAGAGGGAGTTGGAGAGAGGTGGAGAGAAAAGGGGAGAGAGGGGAGTCTGTGAATGAGAGTGATTAACTGCCTCATCGCTGTCTCCTGTCAGCGAAGTTGCTCGTTCCTCCTTTTTTTACTTTATTTTCTTTCTTCTTAATTAATATTTACCCAACAAACAGCCTGATGCAAAGATTAGGGGCTCGTGTATCTACTAGGTACCAGCTTTATGCCTCCTCTACCATTTTTTTGGCCAATCCCCTTTGCTGATTCTTTCCTCTCTTTCTCCCTCACTGTCTTCCTCTTTTCATATTGTGTTACACAGAGGTACAGTAACAATAATATCTCTTTTCATGAAAGCTTTTGTTTTTTGGAATACCGCCACACACTCATTCTCACTGTTACAAGCTCTTTTAGGAGAATAATTACTTTTAAGGGGGGTTATGACTTTTTAAGTAGTCTTTATGCCTGTGTTAAAATGTTATAAGTTATTTGATCAGTTGAATTTTATATAAATATGACAAATTCTGGCAAATAAATTGTAAAGATAAGATGGAGTCTGTCAAACTTGTAGGATAATGACCATGTTGGGCCATGTACATAACTTAATATCTGGACAAGGAAAGTTAAATATGACAAAAATTACAATCATAAGTTTCCTGAACATGAATGATCAGGCTTACATCAAGCTTTTCCTCATTACTAAAATGCAAAAAAAAAAAAAAAAAGTTGGCATTTTCAGATTTTTTCACTCTGCTGATGAGTTTGGAAATACTGTTTTCAGGTATGAAAATTACCGTTGTAATGCAAAGCAGAGACTGAAGGGATAAAAGTTTCATGCAGCCAGTTGAGGACATGCTCTCAGTCACCTAGTTTGCCTTTTCCAGGCGTCATTCCTCACACACAGCTCTCCATCCCTTGCTCTCAGCCCTTTAGCCTCTACCTCCCTCCCTCTCACCTCCCCTCTTTGTACATCTGTCCTTTAATTTTGGGCTCTGCTGAGAAGTTGTTAAAAAGCCCTATGAAATATGTATGAAGGATTGTGAGCCACGCGATTGGCCCCATTTACCGGACAGCCGAGCGAATGAACAGCCACACTGGATAATCCCCCACAATGCCTCTGGAACAAAGACCCAACAGCTGACCCTAGAGAGAGAGATGAAGGGGGGGCACGGGGATAGAGTTGGACAGGGGAGGGGTTGCAAACAGTTAAGGCTCACTGCTGGTCAGGAGGTAGCTCACTCATACTTGCACACATACTCACAAAACAAAGGCTTGTGGGACAGGAATAACTCCCTCTGTTATGTCGCTTTGCTCTCTCTCCTTAGACCCTTCTCAGCCCCTCCTTCTCCCGCCATCTCTCTCTCCCTCCCTCCCATTCTCACTCTCTCGCTCTCTCAGTCAAGAGGATCTGAAATACCAATACCCTTTTCTCCTTGACATTGCTTTCTCCTTGCAGTCAGCGTTTTGCTGTCCTTTTATAGTCAAAACGTCAGGAGAAATTCCATGCAGGAATATTCTTAGTAATGCGGCACTCCCTGCGTCTAACGGCTAGGGCGCTGTGCTGCACCGGCCCGTTGACGAGGTCTTTTGGGAAAAGCTTGCGCATGCCCAAACACGCATACCACACATAGACACAAAGTTGCCCTCACACCAGGGTCATTGTGCCAGTATTTCAGAGATGACAGCAGCCCAAACAATGAATTATATCCACTTGTATCCCACCAGAGGGGAATTCAATATTTGGGGAATTGGGTTAGCTTGTGTTTTCTCTCTTTCTGCGAGATACACACCCACGCGGGGCGTACAAGCTCCTTATTCACGACTCACCTTTTCACTCGTGCAGTGGACAGAGATATGCACACACACCAGACACACGGGCATCTTAGCCTCCATTCATCACCCCGAGGGGGGCGGGTTGCTGTCCCATGTGTGTATAACTGTGTATGTGTGTGTGAACTGGCATGCCTGTGTGTTTGACTTCTGTGTTCGTGTGTGTGTGTGTGTGTGTGTGTGTGTTCCAGTGGCCACTAACCTTGCTGTGTCCTGACACTCCTGATGAGTATCTGCAGGACACTGGAGGAGAGGAGCAGAGTGGAGTGCGCACTGTCAGGCATTTGGGCAAGCTGCTGCTGCTGTGAATGTGTGCGCTGGTGTGTGTTTGTGAATGTGTGTGCGAGCATCAAGGGAGGCGGGGAGGGAGACAGTCAGCATTATCCAAGCAGGTGACCCCTGAAGGCTGCGTCGCCCTGGAGCTTTGAGTGGAGGAGAGAGACTCAGCCAAATACACCAGGGTAGCAAGTGTGTGTGTAGCAAGCATTATGTAGAGCTCTGTCACAGTACAGGATGTGTCATCTCCTTGGCACAAGGAGGTGTGTGCGCTGGTGTGTATGCTCACGCCTGCATGAGCATGTGTGTATGTGTGTGTGTGACAGAGTGTTGGCTTGGGGGAAGGTGTCACAGATCTTTGCCAGACTAATCATCTCCATGGTGTCGGTGAGCGGTGCTGTCAGGGACACTAAAGAGGCGGCGTGTCTCCCCGTTCCCAAAGCATTTAGTACTTCCTCTTTCGCCAGCACCTCTCCACTGCTCTTCACTCAGCTCTGCTCTCTTGTTTGGTCACAGATTTACAGTAGACTCATAAAGATGTCACGCTCGTCGTGTTGCTCGGAGGGAAGTGGGAGGTGTGAGAAACCTGAGAATTCAAAAGAAGTGGACTTTCTCAGGCTACGACTTCGATAAGCATTTTGGGGAAGTAGATACTCAAGAGGCAGGAGATTTATGGGTGAACACGCTCTGAAAACGCAAACCCTATTCTACAAGTACAGAGGTAGCAGTGGTGTGGAAATAGAGAAAGGAGCATGGATCAGAAAAGTAGGAGGATCTATTTGAGCGGACAAGTTTGTGGAAGTGAAAGTCCTGTTCGTTTTTGCAAAGACACTGTAAAGTGACATTTAAGTGCACATGAACACTCTTGAGGCTGAATCATTAGTACAAGACATTAGGATCTCTGGTAGAAAATGTCCCATGTCAAAGTTAAATGCATGTGTAAACCTGATAAAAAAAAGAGATTTTCAGGTTGTAAAGCCTCAACTTTTCATTCTATGGGTCAGTTTTAGCCACAATGTCGAATTTTGCAACATGCTACAGCTGCTAAAGCTTCTTCAAGTCATCCGTCATACTTAAATTATTCTAGTTTGATCAAATTAAAATTAAATTTGGATCTCAATGTTGTAATTAATTTCACTGCAATTAATCTGGCCTCTTGCGAATTCTCTGATATACATCATATTAGGCTGGACAGTCAAGTGACAGCAGAAGTGGATGTTAAGTTTTGCAATTCATGTGATTTATAAAATTAAATAAAAACAACTGGCAAAATGAAAATTAAAGGCAAATAATTAAACAAGCTAAAATTACATCCACAACCAGTTATTCAGGCCATCTTGCATTTCTACATGAGATGGAAAAACAATCACAAAGTGCATCCAGAAATGAAGAGCAGAGTCAGTGGTGCTTGTTAAACTGATATGTCCAATATGTTCAGTTGAATAACCTTTTTCTCGTTCCCGTTTCCGTGAAGGTCCCTGATCGTTTCCTGGAGGTGGCTGAGATCACACTGATGGAGTTTTTCAATGCCATCGTGGCGGGCAAAGACGTGGACCCATCCTGGAAGAAGGCCATCTACAAGGTCATCTGCAAACTTGACAGCGAGGTGCCCGAGATCTTCAAATCCCCAACTGTCTCCAAGAGCTTCTACACGAGTAAATTGATTTCTCCTCCTCTTCCTCGCTCCACGCTTTGTGCTTCTTTTTTTATTTTCTCTGATTTAATAGAATTTCAAAATATATTCTTTTTTTTTTCTTTTCCCGAGTCTTGATTTCCTGTTTTTTATTTTTTTTCATTTTTGAATGTATGAAAGTTATGAAGTAGCATTCCCAATCTGAAGCCTCTGTGGCAATTCCTGAATGACCTAGCTATTGTGTTGATGTTCTTATATGACAATTATCATTATGGTTATTATTTGTTTGTTTTTCTATGATTCTGCTGAATTGAAGAGACTTTAATCCTATCGGGTGTTTTTCGGACCGTGTGAACCCTCATCCATTTGGCTTGTTGTATGATCAACACTAAGTCCTCAGTGTGTACCAGGGGTCCCTGATTTACTATTGACACTACTAGGAACATAGGCTGGGCTCCCTAAAGACTTCACTCATGACACCCAGGGGTGTCCCTCCAATCCACTGGGTGTCCCACCCTAACGAACTGTCCCTGCAAAGTGGGCCCCAATAGACTGTGCTACTGAAGATGTCCCAGAAAGGACAGTCACACACTCGCACACAAAAACACGACCTAGTGAGGTTATTGACTGGACTTGTGTGACTGGTCTGTACTGGTCTGTGGGACTTGGACTGGTTTCAAATAGCTACTGAGCTCTACCATGTTTTGAAGTGTGTTTTCCCTGCAAGTAGGGCATTGTGTTTATTGGGTGTACATTATTTTGATTATATTATTGTTGTTGTTGTTGTTGTTTATGATTATTATTTGTCATCACTGCTTGCTGAAGATTGGCACTTCGAGATTTGTTTGTCCTCAATGCCATTGCAGAAAAAATAAATTATTACTATTATATTATTCCACGAGAGTTTAGATTGTGAAATATTTTGCCCACGTCTGTTGTTTTCCTCACTATTCTTTTTTTTGTTTTGTTTTTTTCATTTTTGTTTGTTTTTTGTCTACTATAATTGACTTTTTTTTTTTTTTTTTTTTACTTTGTTTTTGTTTTGTGGTTTGGGTTTGGAGCAAAATGCCTTTAAAGAGTTCTGGTTTAGGGTCTTTCTTGACAGCCACTAGAGCGGGCTTCTCTGTTTGCCAGTAGTGAGCAGCTACAATGAGAGCGTCCGATAATGATGCAGTAAAAAGAGACAGACTGCAGAAACACATGAAGTAAATGGGTGCAGAAGAAGTGCGGCCTTATGGGCTATGACTTGTTGTCTTTTTTAATATTTAAAACAGCTTAGACACTTAAACTGCTCCACCTGAAATGACATTTGTTAGTTTCAGCAACAAAACCTCCTTTATATGATTATTTGTTCAAAAATAGAGAACAATTATCCATGTTTTTTTTTTTATATATAGTATATATATATAGCGCTATTTTTGCTCATGCGTGAATGAAGTCCAACCTGTTATACAGCAGGCGTTCATTGTGATTAATCTATAGAAGGTGTAAAGTAGATTATGAAGTTATTTCAATAGCAGTTGATACTTGAATATATCAGAATACTGTGGCAATCTAAAGTACACTGTCGCTGAAACAATAGATAATTGAACACAAATGCAAGACAATACAAATATAGGCATTACAGAGAGGATGATGATTTCAGGAGTGCAAAAAAAGAAAAAGCAGAGGTGAATATATGCTGAAACCAGGCGTTTGTTAATTCTGCTTCAGTGAATTTCCCTGCAAACACAAACACTCAGACAGACACGAACTGCTCCTTTTCCCTCCGTGTTCACCTGCCTCTGAGTGATCTAGCTCCTCTCTGAATGCAACAATACGAGGTCGGAGGTGAGCACTCACCCCAGGGGTAGATGGAGAAGCTCTCAGCACTACAAAGAGCAGGGGACAAAGCACAGAGTGGAGGCTACACGCACCTGAAAACCCTTCGCTCTGTCCCCCCCGTCCCACACCGCAGCTTTTAGGACCCAAAGTGTGATTCTGTTGAGGCCACTGCGCTCACTTTGCTAAACGCCATTCCTTTTACTTTTACCTGAGATTCTAATCCCAGACGTTCCACTTGAGTTCTATGTGTATAGCTAGTGTTTTATTACTTTAATCTGCCCTCTCAGGCTTTAAAGAATTTTGAGAAGCGGTTAGTGTTAGGTGCACCTTTGATGAGGTAAGTTTGAAGCAATGAGAGGCCTTGAATACTTTCTGAAGTGCGTGCGAGCTGGCTGTTGATCTCACCTTGGCGACATTGGTTTATAGTGTGTCTGTGTGTGCGTGCATCACAAAAGATCAAAAGGGGCAGGTTGCTTAACCTGCTGACTTGTATAAGCGAGACAAAGCGCCTGACAAAAGGAGGCAGAGAAAGACAGAGAGCTACTCCCTTCATTATGTCCCCCGTCTCCTCCTCCCCGGACAGTTTTCTTCTTAAGATCCGGAGCCCTGAGAGAGCGAGCCGGACTCATTTCTCACTGAAGGATGGGCCAGGCCCTGCATGTCTCAGAGTCTCAAAGCACCAGCCAAGGGCTCTAAAGCACCACAAACAAAGGAGAAAGGAGAGGACACTTTTATCTGATGCACAGATTATTATCGCTACCCCGCCCTCCCCCTTCCTGCAACCCCGCCCTAAAGTTAAAGAGTTCCTATGCCTAAAAAGATTAATTCAGGATAATGAAGACTTATGTGCAAAAAAGGATTAGCAAGACCTTATACCGCGTTGAAAATATTTTTGTCAAGTTTTCATTTTCTGGGGTCATTTGATTTTTAGGATAACATTATTGAAATACATATATAGGCTTTTTAAGAATTGTAAAATGTAAATCTATGGGAAAAAAATATATACAGTAGTGGAGGTTCTTTGGAAGGCACAGTTAGAAAGTATTTCATAAAAGAAATCTCAAGGTATTTTCAGTGACGGCTTTGTTTAAATCTGTATTCTGAATAAGTGAGTTGTTGATAGAATAGGAGCAATAGCTGTAGGTTTTTTGCAGGTTTGTGACCAGTTTTCCTTTGATTTCTTGACCTTTTGTATTGTGCTGAATGGCTGTATTCTTGAGATCAGAAAAATAACTTGGAATGTGTTTTCAGAGTATGAAATATTGTTGTTGCTACTGTAAATACTGTCAGGATGAAACAAAGAATAATTGTACAGTTTTTATATTATCACTCAGAGGTGAAAAGTGGTTTAAAAAAAGAAATTACGGAAAGAGGAATGACCCACTCTCTCCAACATATAACCACTTTTCCAAAAATCCACAGAGGAGAGGTGTTTTTCTTTCTTTTTTCCTTGCCATGCCTTTAACGGGGGTCTGTTTCCCGTCGGCAGTGCCCTTGAAGTTGCACCAGCATCCGTTTCTTTAATTTTTGCTGACAGAACGATGCACTACGCTAGCGGTCGGGTATTGATGATGTCACAGAGCGGCCCGTTGGCGGTCTGTGGACACGATCTCGTCCAAAACGAGGGCAGACGCTGCCGACGTAGCTCTAGATTTGACCCGGGAGGGAGACAGGGATTCATTGTCATTAGAAAAGTGAGTGTCATGGAAGGGGGCACATGATGTACAGTAACAGTTTAAAAGAGACTATACGGACAGTAGAAATGATTTATACCCTTTTTTACTGGGTTTGGACAGTTGGGGAGAGTTTGGACTTTTGTGGAATTTCTGTACGCTTTGCATTGTGTGTTGATGTGTGTGTGTGTGTGTAGATGTATATGAGTGTGTGTCTGTGTGAGAGAAAAGACCGATTATGAGAACCTGTGAACCAGTGAGTGACACAATTCTCACACTGTGGCCCCTCCCCCACCCCTGGGAGTACCATCCTGACATGTAAATGATTCTCATTAAGCGTTGGCAACGTGTGTGTGTGTGTGTGTGTGTGTGTGCGTGCGTGTGTGTGTGTATTGCGATAATTTTCTCTGATCTGTTTCTGACCTGTTTGAAAGGGGGTTTTGTTTCTCAATGCTTTCAGTAGTAATTCTTTTTTATTATTATATTATTATTATTATATTGCTCTTCTTTTGTAAATATCAATGATGTGGACTTACAGTGATAAATACTGCCTTTGTATAACTTAGCAATATGTTCTGTAATAGTGTTTTGTTGATGCTTTTTGTATGACATTATTATTCAATTCTAGTGCAGTAATTCCAACTGGAACAGCCATGATTCAAAATACAGTCTGAATAGTTACACACAGGTTGTAAAATAAAACACATGACATGGCTGCTTTTTCTGTTATCGGTGTCTATTTGTCTTGCAGATTTGTGTAATTTATTGGTTTAATTTATCCTAATTTATTTGATGTTGTTTTCTTTTGTTTTTCAAACAGGAAAGGCTGTACTGCATTTCATTAAGTAGAACCAACTTTGAAGATTTTAATCCTTATCGACCTAAAAGTCAAATTTCAGTGTGTTAATTCAATTGAGATAAATGGAGATCTTGGCAGCTAAAATGGAACTGGACAGTAAAAAAAATTAAGGCTGTTATGTCGTGTACCAGGACGTGGTCTGAGGGTGGGCTAGAAAGCTGAAACTAGTTTTAATCAGTTTTGTATTTTCTCTTGAGGTTTTTTCCCCTGTACTGCTTTGGC